>NW_023270374.1:684807-1026543 GCF_011800145.1 Mirounga leonina
TATTTGTTTCAGAGGTACAGGTCTGTGATTCAACAGTCTTACACAATACACAGCGCTCAACATAGCATATACCCTCCCCAATGTCTATCACTCACCCACCCCATCCCTCCCACCCCCCACCACTCCAGCAACCCTCAGTTTGTTTCCTGAGATTAAGAATTCCTCATATACGTGAGGTCATATGATACATGTCTTTCTCTGATTGACTTATCTCACTCAGCATAATACCCTCCAGTTCCATCCACGTCGTTGCAAATGGCAAGATTTCATTCCTTTTGATGGCTGCATAATATACCATTGTATATATATACCACATCTTCTTTATCCATTCATCTGTTGAAGGACATCTCGGCTCTTTCCATAGTTTGGCTATGGTGAATATTGCTGCTAAAAACATTGGGGTGCACGTGCCCTTCGGATCCCTACATTTGTATCTTTGGGGTAAATACCCAGTAGTGCAATTGCTAGATTGTATGGTAGCTCTACTTTCAAATTTTTGGGGAACCTCCATACAGTTTTCCAGAGTGGCTGCACCAGCTTGCATTCCCACCAACAGTGTAGGAGGGTTCCCCTTTCTCCGCATCCCCACCAACATCTGTCATTTCCTGACTTGTTAATTTTAGCCATTCTGACTGGTGTGAGGTGGTATCCCATTGAGGTTTTGATTTGGATTTCCCTGATGCTGAGCGATGTTGAGCACTTTTTCATGTGTCTCCTGGCCATTTGGATGTCTTCTTTGGAAAAATGTCTGTTCATGTCTTCTGCCCATTTCTTGAGTGGATCATTTGTTCTTTGGGTGTTGAGTTTGAGAAGTTCTTTATAGATTTTGGATACTAGCCCTTTATCTGATATGTCATTTGCAAATATCTTCTCCCATTCTGTCGGTTGTCTTTTGGTTTTGTTGACTGTTTCTTTTGCTGTGCAAAAGCTTTTTATCTTGATGAAGTCCCAATAGTTCATTTTTGCCCTTGCTTCCCTTGCCTTTGGCGATGTGTCTAGGAAGAAGTTGCTGTGGGTGAGGTTGAAGAGGTTGCTGCCTGTGTTCTCCTTTAGGATTTTGATGGACTTCTGTCTCACATTTAGGTCTTTCAACCATTTGGAGTCTGTTTTTGTGTGTGGTGTAAGGAAATGGTCCAGTTTCATTCTTCTGCATGTGGCTGTCCAATTTTCCCAAACCATTTATTGAAGAGACTGTCTTTTTTCCATTGGACATTCTTTCCTGCTTTGTTGAAGATTAGTTGATAATAGAGTTGAGGGTCCATTTCTGGGCTCTCTATTCTGTTCCATTGATCTATGTGTCTGTTTTTGTGCCAGTACCATACTGTCTTGATGATGACAGCTTTGTAATAGAGCTTGAAGTCCAGAATTGTGATGTCGCCAGCTTTGCTTTTCTTTTTCAACATTCCTGTGGCTATTCGGGGTCTTTTCTGGTTCCGTACAAATTTTAGGATGATTTGTTCCATTTCTTTGAAAAGAGTGGATGGTATTTTGTTAGGGATTGCATTGAATGTGTAGATTGCTCTAGGTAGCATTGACATCTTCACAATATTTGTTCTTCCAATCCATGAACATAGAACGTTTTTCCATTTCTTTGTGTCTTCCTCAATTTCTTTCATGAGTATTTTATAGTTTTCTGAGTACAGGTTCTTTGCCTCTTTGGTTAGATTTATTCCTAGGTATCTTACGGTTTTGGGTGCAATTGTAAATGGGATGGACTCCTTAATTTCTCTTTCTTCTATCTTGTTGGTGTATAGGAATGCCACTGATTTCTGTGCATTGATTTTATATCCTGCCACTTTACTGAATTCCTGTATGAATTCTAACAGTTTTGGGGTGGAGTCTTTTGGGTTTTCCACATCAAGTATCATATCATCTGCAAAGAGTGAGAGTTTGACTTCTTCTTTGCTGATTCGGATGCCTTTTATTTCTTTTTGTTGTCTGATTGCTGTGGCTAGGACTTCTAATACTATGTTGAATAGTAGTGGTGATAGTGGACATCCCTGCCGTGTTCCTGACCTTAGGGGGAAAGTTCTCAGTTTTTCCCCATTGAAAATGATATTTGCTGTGGGTTTTTCATAGATGGCTTTTATGATATTGAGGTATGTGCCCTCTATGCCTATACTCTGAAGAGTTTTGATCAAGAAAGGATGCTGTGCTTTGTCAAATGCTTTTTCTACATCTATTGAGAGGATCATATAGTTCTTGTTCTTTCTTTTGTTAATGTATTGTATCACATTGATTGATTTGCAGATGTTGAACCAACCTTGCAGCCCACGATAAATCCCACTTGGTTGTGGTGAATAATCCTTTTAATGTACTGTTGGATCCTATTGGCTAGTATTTTGGTGAGAATTTTTGCATCCATGTTCATCAAGGATATTGGTCTGTAATTCTCCTTTTTGATGGGGTCTTTGGTTTGGGAATCAAGGTAATGGTGGCCTCATAAAACGAGTTTGGAAGTTTTCCTTCCATTTCTATTTTTTGGAACAGTTTCAGAAGAATAGGTATTAATTCTTCTTGAAATGTTTTTAGAATTCCCCTGGGAAGCCATCTGGCTCTGGTTTTTTGTTTGTTGGGAGATTTCTGATGACTGCTTCAATTTCCTTAGTGGTTATAGGTCTGTTCAGGTTTTCTATTTCTTCCTGGTTCAGCTTTGGTAGTTGATACATCTCTAGGGAAAGGGAAAGAAAGAAAAAAGAAAAAGAAAAAGATTTAAAAAACCCCCAAAATCCAAAATATAATCAAATATGATCAGGCTGGTGCATAGATCAGTGCCACACACTAGATTTTGGGTGTATTTTGGTCTGTTAGAAGAAAGTGCCTCCCAAAATTTTAAAGAATGAAAAACTTATATATGTGCAAAAATAAGGGTAAATATGATGAAGGGATGGAATATGACTGTAAAGATGAAAATATAAAATTTTTATGAAAGGAATTGATAAGATAAGAAGTTGGTTGAAAAAAGAAAGAAGAGGATTTAAAAAAAAAAAGAGAATGTGATCAGGCAGGAGACTAGAACAAAGCCATACAGTAGAGATTTAGGGTATATTTTGATCTGTTAGAAGAAACTGTATCCCAAAATTTTAAGGAAAGAACAACATATATATATATATAGATAGATAGATAGATATAGATATATATATCTATATATATCTATATCTATCTATCTATCTATATATATATATATAATAAGGTTAACTACTATGAAGGGATAGAATATAACTCTAAAAATGAAAAATAAAAAAGATTAAAAAAAGGGATTGATAAGATATTGGTTGAAAAAGGGAAAAAGAAAAATTTAAAAAAAGTTAAAAAAATTAACTTTGAAAGACTAAAGAATCATGGTAAAAAAGCCATGCATTCTATGTGCAGTATTCCCCTAGCGCTGGAGTTCTGCCGTTCTCATTGATCAGTAAACTTGGCCTTGGCTGGCTGTTCTCGCTGATCTTCTGGGGGAGGGGCCTGTTGCCGTGGTTCCCAAATGTCTTTGCCGGAGGTGGAATTGCCCTGCCCGTGTCAGGTCCGGGCTAAGTAACCTGTTCGGGTTTGCTCTCCAGAGGTTTTTTTCCCTGCAAGCTTTCCCTATAGCTTTGGAGGAGGAGAGTGAATATGGCAGCCTCCCCATCTCTGCCCTGGAGGAGCTGAGAACTCAAGCCCGCTTCTCAGTGAGCCCCCAGAGAAAAGCAGTCAGTCACTCCCGGCTCCCTGGTCTCTGGCCACACTCTGTACTCACCCGGCCTATGACCAAGTGTTTCTATCTCTGGCACCCGACCCCGTGTGGAGTCTCCAAACCCAGCAGATCCTAGCTGTGAGCTCCTGCACCACTCCTCCCAGGAGAGGAAGGGGAGTCTCCCCGGATTTGCCACTTGTTGGGTCCCTGCTGGAGGAGCAGTGGCCCGACTGTGCCGCCGATCACGGTTTATGGCAACCCCAAGCTGAGAGTCCACTCCTCGGCTCTGTCTCTGCCGCTGGCTTCCCCGCTCTGATACCTGGGAACTCTGCCACACTCAGGCACCCCTGGTCTTTCTGTGACCCTGAGGGTCCTGAGACCACACTGTCCTGTGAGGGTTCCACTCCCTGCTTAGCCACTGGAGTGACGTACCTCAGTGGAGCCAACTTCTAAAAGTTCTGATTTTGTGCTCCGCTGCTCTATCACTTGCCAGAAGTGGCAGACGGAGGCCCCTCCCCCACCGCCTATCCTCCTGAATATCGCCTCGGATTCACTTCTCCATACATCCTACCTTCCAGAAAATGGTCTCTTTTCTGTTCAGAGGGTTGTTGCTATTCTTTTCTTCGATCTCCTGTTGAGTTTGTAGGTGTTCACGATTGTTTGATCCCTATCTAACTGAATTCCTGGGGCCACACGAAATTTAGGTCTCCTACTCCTCTGCCATCTTGCTCCTCCTCTACTTGCTTTTTAAGATCTTCTTTTTGTCTCTTTGTTTTATCCTTCTTGGTAAATATTGTCCTTTTGTATTTGTGGGATTCAAGTCTTTCCTTAATTCTGGAATATGGTTAGGAATCATCAGGGCAAATACTTCCTCTCTCTCATGTCTCTATTATCTCCTTCAGAAACTCTGATTAGACACAAGTTAGGTCTTCTATCTTTCTTGTTATCTCTCTTTCTTATTTTATATAGCATTTATTTTCCATGCTGAAATCTGTGCATTTTCTTCATTTTTTTTCTTCCCAGTCACTATTTCTCTCTTCAGTGAGGCAATGAGATTATTACTTTAGGGACTGGCAATTAAATATTTTCCCCAGAAGTTTCATTTTTTAAAAAAAGATTATTTATTTATTTGTTTGTTTGTTTGTTTGTTTGACAGAAAGAGATAGAGAGAGCACAAGCAGGCAGAGCAGTAGGCAGAGGGAGAGGGAGAAGCAGGCTCCCTGCTGAGCAGAGCCAGATGTGGTACTTAGTCCCAGGACCTTGGGATCATGACCTGAGTTGAAGGCAGACGCTTAACCTACTGAGCCACCCAGTTGCCCAGAAGTTTCATTTTTAAGCTATGTTCATTTGAAAAAAATTTTGCATTGTTCTGTTTTGATAGTATTTTCAGACTTGCTTATTTTTTTAATATCACTATTTATATCCTTGAACTTTTCATATATGACAATTTTATAGATTATATTTAATAATTCCAAAACTTAAAGTCTTGGGGTGGGTTGTCTAAGTCTGATTCTTACTTTCTCTCTTACTTCATTTTGAGATATTATCTGTAATTGAACTGTGAGAATTCTTAGTAGAGTAGATTAAGAGTGTTTTTCTCCAGAGATGATTGGCAGGTTCCAGTGGCATTTCTAATTGATGCTTTCCATCTGGTACCCAGATGATTGGGTACCAGTGAGCACAACCAACCTTGAAATGATTTAATTTAATTTTACTGCAATTATTTTATTTTAATCCCATGTTGGCCAGGTTACTCTTACAGCTAGGGCAGTGTGAGATTACCAGACCCACATGTTCAATTATCAGGGGAGTCTAATTTTTCTTTCCATCAGGGCAAAGAAAGGAAGGTTTTTCAGGATATTTATGTTACCATACTTCTAGAAGCAGAAATCAAAGTAGCTTTTCCAGATTTTTACAATTTCTCCCTAATGTTTTTTGTCTTATTTAATGTTCCCCACATATATTTTTAAAGTAATTTTTTTGCATTCATATCTTTTTGGTTTACCTATTATTCCTATTTCATTTGTTTACAAATTATTTAGCTAAGTTGCATAATGCAACCAAGTACGAGTGGCATAGACAGCTTTGGTAACAACCCTTACTGCATAAGCACACTAATTGATTAGTGGGAATGGAAGTATGAAGTCATTTTTGAAAGTAACTACAAGCATTCAGTGTACATTGGGCATCACTGAAGAGGAAATAGAGGATATCTGTTGGTTGACTAGAGATTATTTTAGAGACCCTCAATGTATTTTAAAACCTCAAAGACCACTGGTAGCTTATAAAGTACAATAGTACTCTGGTCCAGGTAGCAACATTTTTGGTGCTCCATAGCTACCCACTTTGTCCACCTCAGATGTTATCTGAAGTCTTAGTGGACAAGCTGATGACTTCCTACCTTCAGCACCTGTGTTTGTTTGCTTGAAAGTATTATCTGGCCATAGGAGTGTGCTTGGTGTCTGTATGGAGCAGGCATAAAGTTCCAGGGAGTTAGTGCCTCCAGGAGCAGCCCTCAACTAGTGGAGGGATGAGTAGAGACAATTCTGAGTTATGTTCTACACAGTCTCTCAGAGGTTTCCAGGAGGATTGAGTCCCAGTTGTCCACAGTGGCAACATGATCACTAATTCATCATGTATTGGCTTCCCTCCTTTCCCTGTCCCACTCCCCCTCTTTGCCTGCCAGTATTTCTTGGATTCATCTCCTAAATAAACTACTTGTACCAAATGCTTGTTTCAGAATCTGCTTTACTAAGATACCTCACTAAATCCCACCCTCCTTTCCTACTGTTCTTTCAGAGGCAACAACTTTCAATCTTTTTAGTTCTTTCTAGAATTTATCTCCTTATTACTAAATAACATGTTTATATAGCCATTTCCTGATACAACCATTTCAGAGATTATGCTATATTAGGACTTTGCTATCTTCTCTGCTTTCTTCTTTTTCTTGCTTCCTCCTTTTAATTTTTGTTAAACTGATTCTGTTTACATTATTAGGACTATATAGTGTACTATAATTACATCTCAGTTCTTGTAGATCTTGTTTTCCTGGAGTTAATTATTGCCTCTTTTATAATTTGTTTTGTTTTCTGAGAATCGCACTAATTCTTCCCCCAATCTCTGATAGGCTGCTATCACAACATTTTTTTTATGCTGCCAAGTATATCAGATAATATTACTGATCTACTGATTTATTTTCCCTACAAATATATCTCCTGGAGCCCTCCAATTGTCTCTTCAGCCTGGGATCTGCAAAGACATCATTTTGGAATCTCTTCAAAATCCTGGGAGTTTCTTTAGCTTCTCTCTTGTGTGACCCTGTCTCCTGGATCCCATATTTTCCTTTTTCTTGGTTTGTGGACTTCATTTTAGTTGAGTGCTTTTTCCAGTGGATTCATCTGGGAAGATGAGTCAAAATAATATTTTTGTGTTTTATAGGTCTGAAAACGCCCTAATTTTCACATTACACATCACTTCCCAATTGATTGACAATTTAGTTGTGAATAAAATTCTAGATTGGAAGTAATTTTACTTCAGAATTGTGAAACCAAGTTTCCAGCATTGTGTTGGGAAGTCTTTTCTGATTTTTCACTCTTGGTATTTGACTTGTTTTTTCCTCTCTGAAGACTTTTGGGATCTTTTCTTTGTCCTTGGTATCTTGTAATTTCTTAATGATGTACTGTGATGTTGGGCCCCCAGTCATTTCTATTTCTGGGTGTCTGGTAGGCCTTTTGATTAAGATACAAATTCTTTTTTTTCTGGAACATTTTCTTGTGTTCTTTGGTAATTCTCTCCATTTCCCCCCTTGGACTCCCTTTCTAGAACTCTCATCAGCCATGTGTTACATTCCTGAAGTGATTCCCTAATTTTCTTACATTTTTTTCTCATATTGTTCATCTCCTTGTCTCTCTCCACTTGCTTTCTTTCTTTTTTTTTAAATTAAGTTCAATTAGCCAACATATAATACATCATTAGTTTTTGATGAAGTGTTCAATGATTCATTAGTTGCATATAACACCCAGTGCTCATCATATCACATGACCTCCTTAATGCCCATCACCCAGTTATCCTATCCCTCCACCCACCTCCCTATCTACAACCTTGTTTCCCAGAGTCAAGGGTCTCTCGTGGTTTGTCTCCCTCTCTGATTTCTTCCCATTCAGTTTTCCCTCCCTTCCCCTATGGTCCTCTGCTCTATTCCTTATATGCCACATATGAGTGAAACCATATGATAATTGTCTTTCTCTGCTTGATTTATTTAACTTAGCATAATCCCCTCCAGTTCCATCCATGTCAATGCGAATGGTAAGTATTCATCCTTTCTGATGGCTGAGTAATATTCCATTGTATATATGAACCACATCTTCTTTATCCATTTGTCTGTTGAAGGACATCTGGGCTCCTTCCATAGTTTGGCTATTGTGGACAATGCTACTATGAACATGGGGGTGAATGTGCCCCTTCTTTTCACTACATTTGTATCTTTGGGGTAAATACCCAGTAGTGCAATTGCTGGGTCATAGGGTAACTCTATTTTTAACGTCTTGAGGAAACTCCATTTTCCAGATTGGCTGTACCAGCTTGAATTCCCACCAACAGTGTAGGAGGGTTCCCCTTTCTCCACATCCTCACCAACATTTGTTGATTCCTGCCTTGTTGATTTCTGTCATTCTAACTGGTGTAAGGTGGTATCTCATTGTGGTTTCAATTTGTATTTCCCTGATGGTAAGTGATGTCCCCACTTGCTTTCTGAGACATGTCTTTAAACTTTATCTTAAACTCCTGCTACTGAATTATTTTTGTTTTGGCTATCACATTTTTATTTTATTTTTAAAAAAGATTTTATTTATTTATTTGACAGGGAGAGACATAGTGAGAGAGGAAACACAAGCAGGGGGAGTGGGAGAGGGAGAAGCAGGCTTCCTGCCCAGCAGGAAGCCCAATGCAGGGCTTGATCCCAGAACCCCAAGATCATGACCTGAGCTGAAGGCAGACGCTTAACAACTGAGCCACCCAGGTGCCCCTGGCTATCACATTTTTAATTTCCAGGAGATCATTCTTACTTTCTAATTGTTCCTTTAAAAAAACGGTCTGCTCTAGTTTCATAGATAAAAATATCTTTCATTTCTTTGAGGATATTAATGATAGTTCTTTTTTTTTTTAAAGATTTGTATTTATTTGACAGAGAGAGAGAGATAGCCAGAGAGGGAACACAAGCAGGGGGAGTGGGAGAGGGAGAAGCAGGCTCCCGGGCGAGCAGGGAGCCCGATGCGGGGCTCGATCCCAGGACCCTGGGATCATGACCTGAGCCGAAGGCAGACACTTAACGACTGAGCCACCCAGGCGCCCCTAATGATAGTTCTTTTAATGCTTTCTGTTTCATACTTCCTCTACTTCCACTGGGTTTCCTTAACTTTTGATTATTTGTTTTTGTCTCTGTGTCTAACATTAAGGGCTTTCCTCAGCTAGCCCTTCACATTTAAGAAAGAATAACCACAGGGGTGCCTGGGTGGCTTAATCAGTTAAGCATCTGCCTTTGGCTCAGGTCCTGATCCCAGGGTCCAGATCGAGCCCCACATCAGGCTCCCTGCTCAGCGGGGAGTCTGCTGTTCCCTCTCCCTTGGCCCCTCTCCCCTGCTCATGCTCTCTCTCTGTCTCAAATAAATAAGTAAAATCTTTAGAAAAAAGGAGTAACCATAAAGCATATGGAAGTTCTGTGTAGGGTGTGGTGGGGTGTGTGGGTGTGTGAGAGAGTGTGTGAGTATGGGTGTAGATATGTGAGTGTGAATGTGTGTGGGAAGAGAGTGTTTATGTAATTGTGTTTGTGTTACCTCTGTGTGGTAGGGATGCTTGTTGGCTGTTAGCTTCCCCTGCAGGTAATTAGATACCAACCTAATGCTCTGGCAGGGGGGTCTCACAACTTTTTCTGAGGGTTGTCGCTTTCTGTCTGGTGCCTCAGTCCTGCCCTCCAGTGTGATTGATGTCTCCACCTGTGGAGTCTTTCTGGGTCAATTTCTCCAGAGAAAGAGCCTTGGCTTCTGGAGGGCAGGGAGAGGAGTGGTCCTGTGGTGAAAAGGGATGGTTCTCTGGGAATCTACTTCTTCCAACAGACTTCCCCTGCTTTTAGCCCCAGGAATCATCCTGCCCACCCTGGTACTTGGGTCTCCAATTCTGGAAGCTTTCTGGGTCCCTGTGGCACATGATGGCCCACATTTCATTGGTGTTCCTGCACAGGCCCTCAGGCATTTCCTACTCTACCCCCTGAGCACCATCCCCTGTTTACTGTCTGTCTTTGAGTTTTTGTTGACCTTTCCTGTCTACTGTTATCTCCTATCCCATTTGCCTTTGTAGGTTTATATGTCATCCCCCCTTTACTTTCATTTGACAGCATTTGGGGAAGCAATGAGGATGAAAGCTGCTGCTCAATTTACCACTGTTAACCAAGTGTCAATAATTCCTGTGTTAATGGCCACATCATAACCAATCAAATGAATTTATCATTATTTATTTATCAGCCTTAAGGGGATATTTTAAGCTGTTCTCAGTTTTTTGCTATTTAGCAAATGCTTAAATGGACATCCATGTAAATAGAGCCTTTTATTTCTGTTAAAATTTTTTTTCATTTAAAAAATTGAGATATAACTAACATAACATTATAGACATCTGAGGTGTACAGTGTGTTGGGTGTGATATACTTATATATTACAATATGATTACTACAGTAGTGTTAGCAAATACTCTTATCACGTGACATAATTATCATTTCTTTTTTGTCTTGAGAACAGTTAAGATCTAGCCTCCTAGCAACTTTGAGTTTATGACACAGTATGTTGACTATAATTACTATGATTGCATTAGGTCTTCAGAACTTACTGATCTACTAGTTGCAAGTTTATACCCCTAAACAATACCTCCCCAGTTCCCCAAGCCATTCTATTCTCTTTTCACAAGTTTAGTTTTTTCAGATTGAAAATATAAGTGAGATTATATAGCATTTGTCTTTCTCTGTCTGACTTATCTCACTTAGTATAATGCCCTCCAGTTTTAGTCACACAATTGTCACAAATGGCAGGATTTCCTTCTTTCTCATGGCTGAAAAATATTCCATGTATATATAGGCCATGTCTTTATCCAAGCATCTACTGAATGACATTTAGATTGTTTCCATATCTTGGCTCTTGTGAATAATGCTGCAATGAACGTGGGAGTGCAGGTATCTCTTTGAGATCCTGATTTCAATTCCTTTGGATGTAGACCCAGGAGTGGCATTGTTGGATCACACGGTAGTTCAATTTTTAGTTTTTTGAGGAACTGCCTTTTTGTTTTCCATAATGACTGTACCAATTTATGTGCAATTTTCAATGTATAAGGGTTCCCTTTTCTCTATATCCTCACCAACATTTGTTATTTCTTGTCTTTTTTTTTTTTTTTTTTTTTTTTACAAAAGTCATCCTAACAGGTGTGATATCTCATTGTGGTTTTCACTTCCTTGATAGTGATGTTGAGCATCTTTTCTTCTGTTAAATTATCTCCTTAAGATAAATTCTCAGGATGGGACTAGTCACCATCCTCATAAACTTTTTGTCTATTGCTTTCCTCACCAGTAGTCGCTCCCACCAGAGGATGTGTCCACACTGGCTTTTATTTTCAGTTGGTAGCAATGGTACTATTTGTCCCAAAGTGTCCTCTGTGCTCACTTGGGGACAAGGGGAAACATGTGGGTTCACCCCTGGAGAAGGCCTCCAATTTTCAAGGAAATGTGGGTTTTTCGACAAGTGGTGGCACTGGCTTCAGGAAGAAAGGAACGGGTTATGGGTGGGTGGGGAGCAAGGAGCCTCACACAGGAAGAGGTGCCTCTGCAATGACATTTAATCATTGGACATTAACAGGGGACATCTGTCACTAACCCTCAACAGGGAGGGCAGGCTTGCAGCTTTGGTATTACAATATGTTCTGGGCCTCATAATCACTTGAAAAATACCACTTTTGCAGAGGGTTCTTCCAGTGTTTGTTGCAAATCCTTCTATTTTATTACAGAAATCCCAGGCAAATCCTTCATTGAGGGAGACTTTCTATTAACACGCAGCTGTTAAGTGAAAATAAACAAGAGGAAAACCAAACCAGACCCCAAATAATCACATGATGACCCTGTGAACACAGCACAGTCAGGCAGAGGAAAGCCTTTAGAGCTTTGAGCAGTGCTCTTTTGAAAGGCAGAACAGGAATTACAACCCCAAATCTTTAAAAATTTAATTTTATTTAAATTCAATTAATTAACATATAGTGTATTATTAGTTTCAGAGGTAGACTTCACTGATTCATCAGTTGCTTATAACACCCAGTTCTCATTACATCATGTACCCTCCTTAATGCCCATCCCCCAGTTAGCCCATCCACCTCCCCACCTCTCCTCCAGCAACCCTGGTTTGTCTCCCTCTCTGATTTTGTCTTATTTTATTTTTTCCTCTCTTCCCCTATAATCCTCTGTTGTGTTTCTTAAATTCCTCCTATGAGGGAAATCATATGATAATTGTCTTTCTCTGATTGACTTATTTCACTTAGCATAATACCCTTTCATTCCATCCATGTCATTGCAAAGTGTAAAATTTCATTTTTTGAAGGCTGAGTAATATTCCATTGTATACCTCTTCTTCTTTATCTACTCATCTATGCAGCCCCGACTTTGTCACAGATTACTGGAGGTGCCTAGAAGACCTCCTTGGTCAGTGGGGGATGTGGCTCTGGGTCCAGCTTTTCCTTCCTCTCTCTTCCTTTCCATCTCTTTCTTCCTCCTTTTCTCCCAAGAGGAAGGTTTTTGTTGTTGTTATTACTAGCCATTGCAAGTGTGACATTTACTCTTTTATTTTTTATTTTGATTTGAGTATAGTTGATACACACTGTGGCATTAGTTTCAGGTGTAAAACTTAGTGATTTGACAAGTTTATACATTATGCTCTGCTCACCACAAATATAGCTACTGTCTGTCCCATTACATCATTATTACAATATCATTGACTATATTCCTTCTGCTTTGCTTTTTATTCCATGACTTATTCATTCCATAACTGGAGGCCTGTATCTCCCTCCCACAAGGGAGAATTTAATCATGAACTCACCCCTTGATCAGCACTTGGACACCATGGAATGACCCAGCCCTTAGCTCAGTCTTCTGCCTGTGAGATGCTGCACAGTAGAAGTCCCAGAGAATATTTTAAATGGAGGAAGGGGATCCTTTGTCAGGCTTCCCCTCTTGCTTTTCTGAAAAATTTCCGTGGTTAACATATTATAAACAGAGATCATTTGTTCTTGCAATGGTAACTATTTTTCCATGGAAGGTCATCTTTTTTTTTTTTTTTTAAGGCAGGTTTATTAAGGTAAAATTGAAAAGCAGTGAGATCCATCCTGTTTATTTTATTTTTTATTTAAATTTTAGTTAGTTAACATACAGTGTAATATTAGTTTCTGGAGTAGAATTCAGTGATTCACCACTTACATACAACACCCAGTGCTCATCATAACAAGTGCCCTCTTTAATACCCATCATTCATCCAGCCCATCCCCCACCCACCTCCTTCCATCAACCCTGTTTGTTCTCTATTGTTAAAGAGTCCTTATAGTTTGTTTCCCTCTCTCCTTTTTTCTTTTCCCCCTTCCCATATGTTCATCTGTTTTCTTACTTAAATTCCACATATGAGTGAGATCATATGATAACTGTCTTTCTCTGATTGACTTATTTCACTTAGCATGATACACTCTAGCTCCATGCACATTGTTGCAAATGGCAAGATTTCATCCTTTTTGATGGCCAAATAATATTCTCTTATATATTATACCATATCTTCTTTATTATTATTATTATTAGTTTCAGGAGTAGAATGTAGTGAGTCATCAGTTACATATAACAACCAGTGCTCATTACATCAAGTATCCTCCTTAATGCCCATCACCCAATTACCCCATCCCCCCACCCACCTCCCCTAGCAACCGTCTGTTTATTTCCTGTAGTTAAAAGTCTCTTATGGTTTGTCTCTTTCTGTTTTCATCTTGTTTTATTTTTCTTCCACTTCCCTTATGCTCATCTGTTTTGTTTCTTAAATGCCACATATGAGTGAAATCATATGTATACCGTATCTTCTTTATCCATTCATCAGTAAATGACATTTGGCCTCTTTGCATACTTTGGCTATTGTTGATAATTCTGCTATAAACATTGGGGTGCATGTACCCCTTCAAATCTGTATTTTTGTATCCTATGAGTAAATACCTAGTAGTGCAATTGCTGGGTCATAGGGTAGTTCTATTTTTAACATTTTGAGGAACCTCCAAACTGTTCTCCAGAGTGGCTGCAGCAGTTTGCATTCCCATCAACAGGACAAGAGTGTTCCCCTTTCTCCTCATCCTCACCAAAACCTGTTGTTTCTTGTGTGGTTAATTTTAGCCATTCTGACAGTTGTGAGGTGGTATCTCATTGTGGTTTTGATTTGTATTTCCCTGATGAGTGATGTTGAGCATCTTTTCTTTTTCTTTTTTTTTTTTAACATCATTAGTTTTTAATGTAGTGTTCCATGATTCATTGTTTGTGTATAACACCCAGTGCTCCATTCAATAAGTGCCCTCTTTAATACCCATCCCCAGGCTAACCCATCCTCCCACCCCCCCCTCCCCTCTAGAACCCTCAGTTTGTTTTTCAGAGTCCATCGTCTCTCATGGTCTGTCTCCCCCTCCGATTTCCCCCCCTTCATTCTTCCCCTCCTGCTATCTTCTTCCTTTTTTTTTTTTCTTAACATGTATTGCATTATTTGTTTCAGAGGTACAGATCTGAGATTCAACAGTCTTGCACAATTCACAGCACTTACCAGAGCACATACCCTTCCCAGTGTCTATCACCCAGTCACCCCATCCCTCCCACCCCACCCCCCACTCCAGCAACACTCAGTTTGTTTCTTGAGATTAAGAATTCCTCATATCAGTGAGGTCATGTGATACATGTCTTTCTCTGTTTGACTTATTTCATGTTGAGCATCTTTTCATGTGTCTATAAGCCATCTGGATATCTTCTTTGGAAAAGTGTCTATTCTTGTCTTCTGCCAATTTCTTACCTGGATTATTTGTTTTGGGGTGTTGCATTTTGTAAGTTCTTTATGCATTTTGGATACAATCCCTTTATCAGATATGTCATTTGCAAATATCTTTTCCAATTCTTAGGCTGCCTTTTAGTTTTGTTGATTGTTTCCTTTGCTGTGCAGAAGCTTTTTATCTTGATGAAGTCCCAATAGTTCATTTTTGCCCTTGCTTCCCTTGCTTCCGGTAACATGTCTAATAAGTTACTACAGCTGAGGTTAAAGAGATTTCTGCCTGTGTTCTCCTCTAAGAGTTTGATAGTTTCCTGTCTCACATTTCAGTCTTTCATCCATTTTGAATTTATTTTTGTGTATGGTGTAAGAAAGTGGTCCAGTTTCATTCCTCTGCATGTTGCTGTCCAATTTTCCCAACGCCATTTGTTAAAGGGACTGTCTCTTTGCTATTGGATTTTCTTTCCTGCTTTGTCAAATATTAGTTTACCGTATAGTTGTGGGTCCATTTCTGGGCTCTCTATTCTGTTCCATGAAATCCATCCTTGTTTAATGAACAGTTGTATGAGTTACGTTCATGTACTTACCACAGTCTTGGAGGCCCATCCTTCTGTAGCCACTTGGCATAGATAGGTTTTGTGGAATCAGAGTCTGAGACGGGATTTGTGCCTGTGGTTTGTTGAGGGAGAGCTCTCAGAAAGTGAGGAGGTGGGACAGGGTAGGAGAAGGAGCTAAGCAAGGACACAGAGCACCGTTGTACCACAGTGAATCCCATCTTGAGGATGGGGCTATGCCTGAGGACTTGTTCAGTCAACCAGTGGCTGTTCCTGAGAGGAATTTCGTCCTCAGGCATTTGGGGGCAAGGTGGCTCTGCCAGGCTCAGGAAGATCTCCAGGGAAGAATGTCCCAGTGAGCCCACACCCATCAGCTCCCACAGCAGTGGGGGATTGGTGTCACCAGCCCAGCAAAAGCATCTGGGTGAGCACTGATCTTCCTACCATACTTCCTTAGAATCAGAATATTTAACATTTACAAAAACCATCTTGGAAAATACCAGTGTGCTAGAAGCATGTCCGTTCTGCATCGCCAGCCTTCTTAGTTATGGGGGAAAGCTTGAGGAGGTGTGGCCTGTATCTCTGCTGCACATTTTAATGTCAAAGCAAAGAAGATGAAGATTTTCACCTTTCCTTCTGACTGATTATTATATTCTATTTGCATGTAAAATATGTTAGAAATAAGTTCCTAATTTATATATATTTTTAGAACATTCATCTAGATTTGTAGGAAAAGTATCTTCATTGACTTTTGCCAAAAAATGGTTGGATACTGGAAATCCATGAAATAGAAAATAAAAATAAAAATACATTTTATCTTGCCACAAGTCTCCTGCTGTCACTCTTGAGCCATTTCTCTTCTGTTTCACTGATGGGGGAGTGCGATGTGGAATGCTCTGTAAATAACACACTTAGAAGCAACCATTCACGCCCTTGCTGTAAGCCCGGATTATAATGCTCTCCTACCAGCAGAACATACACTGCATGCATGTGCAGGATAAACATCTTCCTACAACATAATCTAGGAATCCCCTGAATTTGAGAAAACAGGCTTCATTTGAGTAGGATTAATTCCTCCCTCTCAGATGTGGAGAGACTATGCTAAATCTGTCAGAAATATTATTGTAAAATCAATTCTTATATGTATGTATTATACATGTATCTGTTTATCCTTCTGTCAGGCATTTTATTTTTAAGCACTGTAAAATAACATAAAATGGAAATTGATTGAATATATTAGTTTTGTTCAGTACTGCTGGAACATTTCTAAAATGCACATTTTCTAATCTTACCTCAATTTCATAGTTTTGTTCCTTCAACAAGTTACAGATCTTAGTGGATGGTAATAATTGAGGTGCTTGTAAGCAAAAGGATAATAGGTACAATTAACAGTCATTTGATAGGTCTAAGTAAAGCCTTTTAGGTTATGCTTTTTTGAAAATGAAAAAGTGAAAGATTCCAATGACTGGATAAGAAATAAATTTGTCAGGTTGTTTTTTTTTTGTTTTAACAAATTGAAAGAATACCTGATTAGGTTGTCAGTTAATAGATAATCAATAGAAAGTGAGATTTGAGGCATGGAATCAGAAAGGGGTTCAAATAATTGAGTGATGTTGCTCTGAAGAAATTGCTTCTAGCCCCATTCACTTCTTTACATAAACGGGCGATCTCAATGCTCTGTACATAAAAAATGAGATATAAGATGAAATGGATGATATCCCAGGCTAGCATCAGGCAGTATTCACCCATGTATACATGAAGTAATTGAGCAAAGTTCTATTTCAATAAAAGATATAGTTCCAATAAAACTGAAGTTTCAATATTCAATGGTTCTTTAAAAAAGTATATTTATGGTGTACTTTCCAATTGTACATTAATAATAATTGTTATAATTCAACTCAGGTGACTTTTTTTTTAGTTTTTACTTAAATTCCAGTTAGTTAACATACAGTGTTATATTAATTTCAGGTGTACAATATAGTGATTTAACATCACCTGGTGCTCATCACAACCAGTGCACTCCTTAATCCCTATCACCTATTTAACCCATCCCCTTCCCACCTCCCTTCTGATAACCATTAGCTTGTTCTCTATAGTTAAGAGTCTGTTTCTTGATTTCAATCTCTCTCATTTTTTTCCCTTTGCTTATTTGTTTTGTTTCTTAAATTCCACATATGACTGAAATCATATGGTATTTGTCTTTCTCTGACTGACTTATTTCACTTGGCATTATGTTCTCTGGCCCCATCCATTTCATTGCAAATGGCAAGATTTCATTCTTTATTATGGCCAAATAGTATTTCATGACATATATATATCACATCTTCTTCATCCATCCATCTATTAATGGACATTTGGGCTGCTTCTACATCTTAGCTATTGTAAATAATGCTGCTGTAAACATAAGGATGCATGAATATCTTTAAATTAGTGTTCTTGTATTCTTGGGTAAATACCCAGCAGTGTGATTACTGGATCATAGGGTAGTTCTATTTTTAGCTTTTTGAGGAACTTCCATACCATTTTCCACAGTGCCTACACCAGTTTGCTTCCCATCAACAGTGTAAGAGGGTTCCCCTTTCTCCTCATCCTTGCCAACTTCTGTTGTTTTTTGTGTTGTTGATTTTAGCTATTCTGACAAGTGTGAGGTGATATCTCATTGTGGTCTTGACTTGCACTTCCCTGATGGTAAGTGAGAATGAGCATTTTTTTCATATGTCCGTTGGCCATCTGTATGTTTTCTTTGGAGAAATGTCTACTCATATCTTCTACCCGAGTTTTTAATTGGATTGTTTTGTGGGTGTTGCATTTTGTAAGTTCTTTATGCATTTTGGATACTAGCCCTTTATTGAATATGTCATTTACAAATATCTTCCCCCATTCCATAGGTTGCCATTTAGTTTTGTTGATTGTTTTCTTCCCTGTGTAGAAGCTTTTTATTTTGATGAAGTCCCAATAGTTTATTTTTATTTTTATTTCCCTTGCCTCAGGAGACATATCTAGAAAGAAGTTGCTACTGCCAATGTCAACGAGGTTGCTGCCTATGTTCTCTAGAATTTTTATGGTTTTAGGTCTCACACTTAGGTCTTTTTTTTTTTTTTAAGATTTTATTTATTTATTTGACACAGAGAGAGAGAGAGACAGTACAAGCAGCGGGGGGAATGGCAGGCAGGGGAGAGGCAGACTCCCCGCCGAGAAAGGAGCCCAATGTGGGACCCGATCCCAGGACTCTGGGATCATGACCTGAGCTGAAGGTTGACGATTAACCGACTGAGCCACCCAGGTGCCCCACACTTAGGTTTTTAATCAATTTTGAGTTTATGATTATGTATGGTGTAAGAAATTGGTCCAGTTCACTCTTTTGCATGTTGCTGTCCAGTTTTCCCAATTCCATTTGTTGAGGAGATTATCTTTTCCCCATTGGATATTCTTTCCTGCTTTGTCAAAGATTAACTTGCCACATAGTTGTGGGCTCATTTATAGGTTTTCTATTTTGTTCCATTGATCTATGTGTCTGTTTTGTGCAAGCACCGTACTGTTTTGATCACTACAGCTTTGTAATATAGCTTGAAGTCCAGGAACTGTGATGCCTCTAGCTTTGCTTTTTCTTTTTTGAGATTGCTTTGGCTATTCAAGATCTTTTGTGGTTCCATACAAATTTTAGGATTGTTTATTATAGTTCTGTGAAAGATGTTGTTGGTATTTTGATAGGAAATGCTTTAAATGTGTAGATTGCTTTGGGCAGTATAGATATTTTAACAATATTTGTTCTTCCAGTCCATGAGCATGGGATGTCTTTCCATTTCTTTGTGTCATCTTCAATTTCTTTCATCAGTGTTTTATAGTTTTCAGAGAACAGGTCTTTTACCTCTTTGGTCAGGTTTATTCCTAGGTATCTTATGGTTTTTGGTGCAATTGTAAACAGGATTGATTCCTTAATTTTTCTTTCTGCTGCTTCATTATTGGGTATAGAAATGTAAAAGATTTCTACATATTGATTTTGTATACTGTGACTTTACTGAAATTGTTTATCAGTTCTAGTAGTTTTTTGATGGACTCTTTTGGCTTTCTATATAGAGTATTATGTCATCTGCAAATAGTGAAAATTTTACTTCTTCCTTGCTGACTTGGGTATTTTTTATTTCTTTCTGTTATCTGATTGCTAAGACTAGGACATACAGTACCATGAGAGATAACAGTGGTGAGAATGGACATCCCTGTTTTGTTCCTGACTGTAGAGAAAAAGCTCTCAGTTTTTCCCTGTTGAAGATATTAACTGTGGGTTTTTCATTATATTGAGGTATGTTCCTTCTAATCCTACATTGTTGAGGGTTTTTATCATGAATGGATATTTTACTTTGTCAAGTGCTTTTTCTGCATCTATTGAGAGGATCCCAATAGTTTACTTCTTTTATTAATGTGGTGTATCAAATTGATTGATTTGAAAATATTGAACCACCTTTGCAACCCAGGAATAAATCCCACTTGATCATGGTGAATAATTTTTTTAATGTGTTGTTGGATTTTGTTTCCTAGTATTTTACTGAGAATTTTTGCATCCATGTTCATCAGGGATACTGGCCTGTAGTCCTCTTTTTTAATGGAGTTTTTACCTGGTTTTGGTATCAGGGTAATGTTGGCTGGCCTCATAGAATGAATTTGGAAGCTTTCTTCCCTTTTCTATTTTTTGGAATAGTTTGAGAAGACGAGGTATTAACTCTTTAAATGTTTAGAAGAATTTGCCTGTGAAGCTATCTGGCCCTGGACTTTTGTTTGTTGGGAGATTTTTGATTACTGATTCAACTTCTTTGCTTGTTATTGGTCTGTTCAAGTTTTCTATTTCTTCCTCTTTCAGTTTTGGTAGTTTAAATGTTTCCAGGAATTTGTCTATTTCTTCCAGGTTGTCCAATTTGTTGGCAGATAGTTTTTAATGATATTCTTTTCTAATGTTGTTTGTATTTCTGTGGTGTTCATTGTTATTTCTCCTCTCTCATTCATGATTTTATTTATTTGGATCTTTTTTTTTTTCTTTTTGGCTGGCTAGAGGTTTATCAATTTTATTAATTTTTTCAAAGAGCCAACTCCTGGTTTCATTGATCTGTTCTATTGTTTTTTTTTTTTAACTTTCTGTATCATTTATTTATGCTCTAATCTTTATTATTTCCTTCCTTCTGCTGCTTTTAGGTTTTGTTTAATTTTTTTTAGCTCCTTTAAGTGCTAGGTTAGGTTGTTCATTTGAGATTTTTCTTGCCTCTTGAGGTAGGCCTGTATTGCTAGATACTTCCCTCTTAGAATCTCTTTTGCTGTAGCCCAAAGTTTTTGGACTGTTGTGTTTTCATTTTCATTTGTTTCCATGTATTTTTAATTTCTTCTTTGATTTCCTGGTTGACCTACTCATTGTTTAGCAGCATGTTATTTAATGTCCATGTATTTATGCTCTTTCCAGATATTTTCTTGTGGTTGATTTCTAGTTTCATAAGGTTGTGGTCAGAAAAGATGGCCTGACTTCAATCTTCTTGAATTTGTTGAGGCTGGTTTTGTGGGTTAATATGTGATCTATTCTGGAGAAAGTCTCATGTACACTTTCAAAGAATGTGTATTTTGTTGTTTTAGAGTGGAATGTTCTGAATATATCTGTTAAGTCCATCTGTCCCAGTGTGTCATTCAATGCCATTGTTTCCTTGTTTATTTTCTGTTTAGATGATCTGTCCATTGATATAAGTGGGGTGTTAAAGTCCCCTACTATTATTGTGTTATTATCAATTAGTTCCTTTATGTTTGTTATTAACTTTTTTATGTATTTGGGTGCTCCTACATTGGGTGCATAATTATATATAATTGTTAGATCTTGTTGGATTGTCCACTTATGATTTTATAGTGTCCTTCTTTGTCTCTTGTTACAGTCTTTCTTTTAAAGTCTATTTTGTCCAAAATAAGCATTACTAACCACTCTTTCTTTTGAATTCACTTGCATTATAGGTATTTCTCCATCCCCTTACTTTCAATCTGCAGATGTCTCTAGGTCTGAAATGAGTCTCTTGTAGGCACCATATAGATGGGTCTTGTTTTTTTTATCCACTCTGTCACCCCAAGTCTTTTGATTGGAATTTTTAGTCCATTTACATTTGAAGTATTTCTTGATAGATACGTATTTCTTGTCATTTTATTACTTATTCTGTGATTGTTTCTGACAATTTTCTCTGATCCTTTCTTGTCTTTCTCTCTTTCATGGTTTGCTGGGGTTTTTTAGTGATATATTTGGATTTTTTCCCCTTTATTCTTTACATATTTATTAGTGGTTTTTGATATATGATTACCATTAGGTTTGTGTATAACTTCTTCTGCATATAGCAATCTATATTAAGTTGATGGTCATTTAAGTTTGAAACCCATTTTTTTCTCCTCTCCTCCCCCACATTTTAGGTATATGTCATTATATTTTACATCTTTTTCTTGAGTTCCTTGACTTATTTTTTACAGAAATATTCATTTTCACTGCTTTGTGTTTCCTACCTTTATTCTGTCACTTTTTGTCTCTCCTTTCCACTCAAAGAGTTCCTTTAATATTTCTTGCAGGGCTGATTTAGTAGTCATGAACTCCTTTAGTTTTTCTTTGTCTGGGAAACTCTTTATCCCTCCTTCTATTCTGAGTGATAGCCTTGCAGAATAGAGTACTGTTGGCTGCAGATTTTTTCCCATTCTGTGCTTCAAATATATTGTGCCACTCCCTTCTTGCTTGCAAAGTTCTGTTGAAAAATCTCCTGCTAGCTTTATGGGTCTTCCCTTGTAAGTTAATGACTTCTTTTGTTTTGCCACTTTTAAGATTTTTTTCCTTTATCACTATATTTTTTTCCCCTTTATCACTATATTTTGCAAGTTTGATTACAATATGTCTTGGTGTTGGCCTGCTTTTTAAATTTTTTTGGGAGTTCTCTGTGCCTCCTGGATCTGGATATCTGTTTCCGTCCCCCAGAATAGGGAAGTTATCAGCTATTATTTCTTCAAATAAATTTCCTGCCCTATTTTCTCTTTCTTCTTCTTCTGGGACTCCTATAATATGAATGTTATTATGTTTGATCAAGATACTAAATTCTCTATTTTTATTTTGTGTAATTCTTTTTTCTCTTTTTTGTTCATCTGGATTACTCTCCATTACTCTATCTTCTAGGTCACTAATTCATTCCTCTGCTTCTTCCATCCTTCATTTCATCAAGTGTGTTTCTCATTTTGTTTACTAAGCCCTTTATCTCTGCTCTGTTATTCCTTAGCTCTGTGTTAAGGGTCTTACTCATGTCTTCCACTCTTTTCTCAAATCCAATGAGTATCCTTATGATCATTGCTTTAAATTTTCCATCAGGTATATGATTTATATCTGTTTCACTTAGATCTCTGGCTGTGTCCTTGTACTCTTCTTTTATTTGGGATAAATTTCTCTGTCTCCTCATTTTGTCTGCCTGTTTCTCCACGTTAGGAAAGTCAGCTGTGTCTTCTGTTCTTGAAAGTAGTGACTTTATGAAGAAGAAGTTCTGGGGTGCCCTGCAGTGTTAGTGTCCCCTGTTCATCAGAACCTGGCACTTCAGGAAAGTATCCTCTGTATTGCATATGCCCTGCTGTTGTGTCTGAGTCACTTTTCTTTTCAGTGCAATCTTCTGCACTAACCCTCTACCTGTTGTGAGCTGTGCTTGCTCTCTGTGGTGTTAGCTCTGTGGGGAGTGCCCACCAGGGAACTTGGGACTGGGGTGGTGGTATTAGAAAAAGTTGCACTGAAGCACTGTAGTGGCTTGGGGCTGCATGCCAGGTCTGCTGGGGTTGTACATTGGTATCTGGGAGCATGTGGCTGGACCTGCACACTGGAAGTGTGCAGTGCACTGCAGCAGCTATGCACCTAGTGGCTGGTCAGGGTGCATGCACAGCTTTAACAATATTTTCCCTGACCCCAGAGCTGAGACCAGCAGGTGTGGAGTGGGCTAGTCCTCAGAAGAACTCATGAATGTGGTGCACTGCCAGCAGATCAGGCAGCAAATGTCTGGGCAGCCCCACCACTCACAGGCAGGGGAGGAAAATGGCACCTGCTAGCTCCCTCGTTTTCAGAGAAGTCCCCAACATGTTTCAAAATCAGTATGAACAGATCTGTCCCCCATATGTCTCCTGCATTGTGCAAACTGCTGTTTTTTTGTTGCCTGGCTGCTCAGGCTGCTTTCTCTTTAAAGGCCGTAACCCAGCTATCACTTGCCCTCCTGGCCTGCCCAATACTGAGTCAACAGACTTTTACATGTCCATGTCCACTGAATATATAATCATTGGATTCAGCCCCTCTGGTTTTTAAAGCTACAAATTATGGGGATTCGTCTTCCTGGTGTGACTCCCTAGTGCAAGGCCCTGTTTCTCTGCCCTCTCTGCACACACAGATCCTTCTTGCCTTTCTGACCTTCATAAACTTTGAGCTACAGGTTCTTCTCTTTATTTAGTTGTGGAGTTTGTTTTTCCAGTCTTTGGACTGCTCTCTGGTTTGTTGACTTGGATGTGGATGATATCTAGTTAAAAATGTGGGATAGGGTGAGCTCAGGGTCCTCCTACTCTGCCATCTTTCCAATCTCTGGATTCAAGTTGTTTTTGACACTTGTAACCAGAAGAACCTTGAAAATTTTTCTGAAGGAAAGTATTTGATTTCCATTTTTGGCCATAATTGTGAACTGATTAAACTAACAACCTTCCTTAGAAATACTGAATAAAATATAATAAATGTCCATCTAGAGTCAAAGTTTATCTGTCAACATTTAAGGGGAATTTCCAGGGACCAAAAATGACAAAATCTCCTTCGTGGGCCTTGCCAACATCAATAATAAGACTTCATTTTTAAAATTATTTTTAAAAGTTGAGCAGAAAGTAAAGAGGATTCCCATATACAAAGTCTGCCAAAACTCATGCAAGAAGAAATAGACAATCTGAATAGATCTATATCTATTAAAGAAATCCAATCAATAATAATAATTTTTTAGGTCAAAAAGAACCAGTCCCAGATGCATTCACTGGTGAATTCTACCAAACACTTAAAGTAGAGATTATACCAATTCTCTACAATTTCTTTTTTAAAAATAATTTATTTTTAAAATATTTTATTTATTTATTTATTTATTTATTTATTTATTTATTTATTGTTTTTTAGAGAGAGAAAGAGATTTTGAGCAGGGCATCGAGAGGTGTGTGGGGGTGGGGAGAGGGAGAGAATCTTAAGCAGACTCTGCACTCAGCACAGAGCCTGACACAGGACTTGATCTCATAACCTTGAGATCATGACCTGAGCTGACATCAAGAGTCAGAGGCTTAACTGACTGAGCCAACCAGGTGGCCCCTAATTCTCTACAATTTCTTTTAGAAGGTACAGAAACAGAGGAAATACTTCCTAACTCCTTCTGTAAGGCCAGCATTATTCTAACACCATAACCAGATAAAGACATTACAAGAAAGGAAAACTACGGTATCGCTCATGAACATAGATGCAAAAATCCTTATCAAAATACTGGCAAATCATTCCAGCAATTTATATAAATAACTATACATCATGACCAAGTGAGATTTATCCCAGGAATTCAGGGATTCAACATTTGAAAATCAATTAATGTAATCCATCAAATCATAAAATCTATTTTATTTTATTTTAAATTTTATTTTATTATGTTAGTCACCATACATTCCATCATTAGTTTTTGATGTAGTGTTTCATGATTCGTTGTTTGTGTATAACACCCAGTGCTCCTTGCAATATGTGCCCTCCTTAATACCCATCATCAGGCTAACCCATCCCCCACCCCCTCCCCTCCAAACCCTCAGTTTGTTTCTCAGTCTATAGTCTCTCATGGTTCATCCTCCCCTCCGATTTCTCCCCCTTCATTTTTCCCTTCCTATTATCTTCTTCTTCTTCTTCTTCTTTTTTAACATATAATGTATTATTTGTTTCAGAGGTACAGGTCTCTGATTCATCAGTCTTACACAATTCACAGTGCTCACCATAGCACATACCCTCACCAATGTCCATCACCCAGCCACCCCATCCGTCTAACCCCCCACCACTCCAGCAACCCTCAGTTTGTTTCCTGAAATTAAGAGTCTCTTATGGTTTGTCCCTCTCTGGTTTCATCTTGTTTCATTTTTCCCTCCCTTCCCCTATGATCCTCTGTCTTGTTTCTTAAATTCCTCATATCAGTGAGATCATATGATACTTGTCTTTCTCTGATTGACTTATTTCGCTTAACATAATACCCTCTAGTTCCATCCATGTCATTGCAAATGGCAAGAGTTCGGGTTTTTTGATGGCTGCATAATATTCCATTGCATATATATATCACATCTTCTTTATCCATTCATCTGTTTTTTTAAATTTTATTACGTTATGTTAGTCACCATACATCATTAGTTTTTGATGTAGTGATCCACGATTCATTGTTTTCATATAATACCCAGTGCTCCATGCAGTATGTGCCTTCCTTAATACCCATCACTGGGCTAACCCATCCCCCCACCCCCCTCCCCTCCAAAACCCTCAGATTGTTTCTCCCAGTCCATAGTCTGTCATGGTTCATCTCTCCCTCTGATTCCCCCCCTTCATTTTTCCCTTCCTTCTCCTAATGTCCTCCATGCTATTCCTTATGTTCCACAAATAAGTGAAACCATATGATAATTGACTTTCTCTGCTTGACTTATTTCACTTAGCATAATCTCCTCCAGTCCCATCCATGTTGATGTAAAAGTTGGGTATTCATCCTTTCTGATGGCTGAGTAATATTCCATTGTATATATGGACCACATCTTCTTTATCCGTCCATCTGTCGAAGGGCATCTCGGCTCTTTCCACAGTTTGGCTATTGCAGACATTGCTGCTGTGAACACTGGGGTGCATATGGCCCTTCTTTTCAGTACATCTGTGTCTTTGGGGTAAATACCCAGTAGTGCAATTGCTGGGTCATAGGGTACCTCTATTTTTAAATTTTTGAGGAACCTCCACACTGTTTTCTGAAGTGGCTGTACCAACTTGCATTCCCACCAACAGTGTAAGAGGGTTCTCCTTTCTCCACAACCTCTCCAACATTTGTTGTTTCTTTCCCTGTCCATTTTTGCCATTCTAACTGGTGTAAGGTGGTATCTCAATGTGGTTTTGATTTGAATTTCCCTGATGGCTAGTGATGATGAACATTTTTTCATGTGTCTGTTAGCCATTTGTATGTCTTCTTCAGAGAAGTGTCTTTTCATATCTTCTGCCCACTTTTTGACTTGATTATTTGTTTTTTGGGTGTTGAGTTTGAGAAGTTCTTTATACATCTTGGATACCAGCCCTTTATCTCTAGTGTCATTTGCAAATATCTTCTCCCATTCTGTGGGTTGCCTCTTTGTTTTGTTGACTGTTTCCTTTGCTGTGCAGAAGTTTTTATCTTGATGAAGTCCCAAAAGTTCATTTTTGCTTTTGTTTCACTAGCTTTTGGAGACGTATCTTGAAAGAAGTTGCTGTGGGCGATGTCAAAGAGGTTACTGCCTATGTTCTCCTCTAGGATTTTGATGGATTCCTGTCTCACATTGAGGTCTTTCATCCACTTTGAGTTTATCTTTGTGAATGATGAGTTTCATTCTTCTGCATGTGGCTGTCCAATTTTCCCAGCACCATTTATTGAAGAGACTGTCTTTTTTCCATTGCATGTTTTTTCCTGCTTTGTCAAAGATTATTTGACCATAGAGTTGAGGGTCCATATCTGGGTTCTCTATTCTGTTCCATTGGTCTATATGTCTGTTTCTGTGCCAGTACCATGCTGTCTTGGTGATCACAGCTTTGCAATATAGCTTTAAATCGGGCAACATGATGCCCCCAGCTTTGTTTCTCTTTTTCAACATTTCCTTGGCGATTTGGGGTCTTTTCTGATTCCATACAAATTTGAGGATTGTTTGTTCCAGCACTTTGAAAAATGTCTTTGGAATTTTGATCGGGATGGCATTGAAGGTATAGATTGCTCTGGGTAGCATAGACATTTTAACAATGTATATTCTTCTGATCCATAAGCGTGGAATATTTTTCTATCTTTTTGTGTCTTCTTCAATTTCTTTCATGAGTGTTCTGTAGTTCCTAGAGTATAGATCCTTTACCTCTTTGGTTAGGTTTATTCTGAGTTATCTTATGGTTTTTGGTGCTATTGTAAATGGAATCATTTCTCTAATTTCTCTTTCTACAGTTGTGTTGTTAGTGTATAAGAAAGCAACTGATTTCTGTGCATTGATTTTGTATCCTGCCACATTACTCAATTGCTGTATGAGTTCTAGTAATTTGGGGGTGGAGTCCTTTGGGTTTTCCACATAAAGTATCATGTCATCTGCGAAAAGAGAGAGTTTGACTTCTTCTTTGCCAATTTGAATACCTTTTATTTCTTTTTGTTGTCTGGTTGCTCTTGCTAGGACTTCTAGTACTATGTTGAGCAATACTGGTGAGAGTGGGCATCCTTGACGTGTTCCTGATCTTAAGGGAAAGGTTTTCAGTTTTTCCCCATTGAGGATGATATTCACTGTGGGTTTTTCACAGATGGATTTTATGAACTTGAGGAATGTTCCCTCTATCCCTATACTCTGAAGAGTTTTAATCAGGAAAGGATGTTGTATTTTGTCAAATGCCTTTTCTGCATCAATTGAGAGGCCCATATGGTTCTTCTCCCTTTTCTTATTAATGTGTTCTATCACATTGATTGATTTGCGAATGTTGAACCACCCTTGCATCCCGGGGATAAATCCCACTTGGTTCTGGTGGATGATCCTTTTAATGTATTGTTGGATCCTATTAGCTAGGATTTTGTTGAGGATTTTGGAATCCATATTCATCAGGGATATTGGTCTGAAATTCTCTTTTGTGATGGGGTCTTTGCTTGGTTTGGGGATTAAGGTAATGCTGGCCTCATAGAATGAGTTTGGAAGTTTTCCTTCTGTTTCTATTTTTTGAAACAGCTTCAGTAGAACAGGTTTTATTTCTTCTTTGAATGTTTGGTAGAATTCCCCAGGGAATCCATCAGGCTCTGGACTCTTGTTTTTTGGGAGGTTTTTGGTCACTGCTTCAATCTCATTACTGGTTATTGGCCTATTCAGGTTGTCAATTTCTTCCTGTTTCAGTCTTGGCAGCTTATAGGTTTCCAGGAAGGCCTCCATTTCATCCAGATTGCTCAGTTTATTGGCATATAGTTGTTGATAATAGTTTCTAATAGTTGTTTCTATTTCCTTGGTGTTAGTCATGATCTCTCCCCTTTCATTCATAATTTTATTAATTGGGTCCTTTCTCTTTTCTTTTGGATAAGTCTGACCAGTGGTTTATCAATCTTATTAATTCTTTCAAAGAACCAACTTCTAGTTTTCTTGATCTGATCTACTGTGTTTCTGGTTTCTAATTCATTGATCTCTGCTTTAATTTTAATTATTTCTCTTCTAATGCGTGGCTTAGGCATCGTTTGTTGCTTTTTCTCCAGTTCTTTAAGGTGTAGAGTTAGTTGGTGAATTCGGGATTTTCTATTTTTTTGAGTGAGGCTTGGATGGCTATGTATTTCCCCCTTAGGACCGCCTTTGCATTACCCCATAGGTTTTGGACTGATGTGTTTTCATTCTCATTGATTTCCATGAATTGTTTAAGTTCTTCTTTGATTTCCTGGTTGACCCACTCATTCTTGAGCAGGGTGGTCTTTAGCTTGCAAGTATTTGAATTTTTGCCAAATTTTTTCTTTTCTTTTTAAATTTTATTTATTTATTTGACAGAGAGAGACACAGCGAGAGAGGGAACATGAGCAGGTGGAGTGGGAGAGGGAGAAGCAGGCTTCCTGTGGAGCAGGGAGCCCGATGCGGGGCTCAATCCCAGGACCCTGGGATCATGACCTGAGCTGAAGGCAGATGCTTAACCGGCTGAGCCACCCAGGCGCCCCTGCCAAATTTTTTCTTGTGATTGAGTTCCAACTTTAAAGCATTGTGGTCTGAGAATATGCAGGGAATAATCTCAATCTTTTGGTATCAGTTGAGACCTGATTTGTGACCCAGTATGTGGTCTATTCTGGAGAAAGTTCCGTGCACGCTCGAGAAGAATGAGTATTCTGTTGTTTTAGGGTGGAATTTCTGTAAATATCTATGAGGTCCATCTGGTCTAATGTATCATTCAAAGCTCTTGTTTCCTTGTTGATTTTCTGCTTAGATGATCTGTCTGTTGCTGAGAGTGGAGTATTGAGGTCTCCTACAATTAACGTATTGTTATCAACATGACTCTTTATTTTGGTTAACAGTTGGCTTATGTAGATGGCTGCTCCCATGTTGGGGGCATAGATATTTACAATTGTTAGATCTTCTTGTTGGATAGACCCTTTAAGAATGATATAGTGTCCTCCTGTGTCTCTAATTACAGACTTTAGTTTAAAATCTAATTTGTCTGATATAAGAATTGCTACCCCAGCTTTCTTTTGAGGTCCGCTGGCATGGAAGATGGAACTCCATCCCTTCACTTTCAGTCTGGATGTATCTTTAGGTTCAAATTGAGTCTCTTGTATGCAGCATATGGATGGGTCCTGTCTTTTTATCCAATCTGCAACCTTGTGCCATTTTATGGGAGTGTTTAGGCCATTCACGTTGAGAGTAATTATTGAAAGATATGAATTAATTGTCATCATGTTGCCTGTGAAGATGTTGTTTTTATAGATGGTCCCTGTAAATTTCTGTTGTATATCACTCTTGGGGTCTTTCTCCTTTTATAGAACCCCCCTTAATATTTCTTGCAGGGCCGGCTTGGTCGTCACATATTCTTTCAGTTTCTGCCGGTCGTGGAAGGTCTGCATCTCTCCATCCATTCTAAATGACAGCCTTGCCGGATAAAGTATTCTTGGCTGCATGTTCTTCTCATTTAGTACCCTGAATAGGTCTTGCCAGGCCTTTCTGGCTTGCCAGGTCTCTGTGGATAGGTCTGATGTTATTTTGATGTTCCTCCCTCTGTACATAAGGAATCTCTTCCCCCTAGCTGCCCTTAAGATGGTTTCCTTGGTTCTAAGATTTGCAAGTTTTACTATTACATGCTGGGGTGTTGGCCTGTTTTCCTTGATCTTGGGAGGGGTCCTCTCTGCCTCTAGGACTCGAATGTTTGTTTCATTCCCCAGATTAGGGAAGTTCTCAGCTACGATTTGCTCAAATACATCTTCTAGTCCTCTCTCTCTCTCCACTCCCTCCGGGATTCCAATTATTCTGATATTCGAATGCTTCATGGTGTCACTTATTTCTCTGATTCTATTTTCATGGATTCTGAGTTGTTTTTCCCTGGCCTCCTCTTTTCCTTTTTTATCTATTATATTGTCTTCCAGGTCACTTATTTGTTCTTCTGCCTCAATTACCCTAGCTGTTAGATTATCTAGATTGGATTGGATCTCATTGATAGCATTTTTAAGTTCTGCCAATTCACCTTTCATTTCTGCCCTTAGAGGCTCTATGTTGCCATTAATTGATTTCCCCATTCTAGCCATTGTCTTCACAATTGCTAGCTTGAATTCCATCTCTGACATCTTGGTTATATCTGCATCCATTTGTAAATCTGAAGCATAAGTCATAATCTCTGAACCTTTTCTGTTTTGGGGGCTCCTCCTCCTAGTCATTCTGTTGATGGGTGTTTGAGGGAATGTATAGAGTCCAAATTATTGATCAGAACCCAAGCAAGATGCACCTGTTTTCTTGGGACCTTAGGGTTGCTGGCCTCTTGTTTTCCCAGCCTGTCTTCTGGGGGAGGGGCCTGCCGTGCTGTTACTCAGGCAACCCCGTTTGGGCGGAGTTGCCCTGCCCCCCTGTGGTGGGGGATGGGCTCAGTGGGAATCAGTTTTGGGGGCTTTTGTTCTCTGGCGGCCTTCCCTGGTGGCTTTCTGTGTCTCTTCCGTGAGTCAGAGCAGAAAAGACAGTTTTCAACTCTCTGCTTCAGAGCAGAGAGACCGCAGTCTGTTCTTCAGTGAGCTCTCCAGGCCACACTGTCTCCGTTTCTGTCCGTGCTGCTATAAACTGGAGCGTCCTGGGTTGTGAGCCCCTCCGCAGCGCTCCCAGTCCTGCCTCCAGGTCGGGCATGTCTCTGCCCTTTGTGCTTCTAAAACCTCTAGCCACTCCCAGTTCACACGTGCATGACCCCACCACTTTGGGTTTCCACCCTGGGGGCTGCCCTAAAGTCCTTTCCCCACCGCTACCGGTCTGTGAGTCTGTGCCTGTCCCCAGCGCGCGAGGCTGTCGCTCACCGGCGATGTAGGATCCTGGCGGTGTAGGATCCCTGTGGCCAGGCACCCTCCCGCTGCCGTTTATCCTCCGATATCTGCCCGCTGATTCAGGGCTCCCCGATTCATACCTCAAAACCAACCGCCTGTGATATTCTGCTTGTAGAGATCCAGATCTTCGTACGTCTCAGGTTGGTTTCGTGGGTGCTCAGAGTGGTCTGGTAGATATCCAGCTCAATTCTGGGGACCAGTTGAAATAGGGTCCCCTAGTCCTCTGCCATCTTTCCTACTCCCCCCAACATTGTCATTTTCCCCATCATGACTTTGCTGCTTCAAGGCTGACAGTAGATCCTGACTTCTCCACTGCCTGCCAGACTAGTTACAGCTCTCTACCTTGGTTTTCTCATCCACAAAATGGGAATAATAATAAGACTTCCCTCATTAGGGTTTTTGCATGTATTAAATGAATTGATACATATAAAGCACTTAGCATAGCACCCGGCACACAGCCCGTGCTCCACTGATGGAGCTTATTAGTTTTATTATTAATATATTTTTTAACATACAGAAGTTTTAAATAAAAGTTTTTCTCTTCCTTTTTTTGGTGCCCCTGATTTACTTGTTCCTTTAGTTCACATCTGGCTGTTAACTGTTATCCTACACTTGAACTCAAGCATTCCCCATAGCTCCTCAGAGCATGAGGTCTGTATGCTCAGACCATATTTGTTAAACAAAGAAGGACACATGGTTCATGAAACATTGCTAGAAGACCCTGATTCTCAAACTTGAAGGGGCAGTGGAGTCCCCTGGAGAGCTTGTAAACACTGATTCCTGGGTCCCACCCCCAGTTTCCATTCAGTAAGTCTGGGTGGGGTCCAGAGTCTGTCTTTCTAGTCAGTTCCCAGGTGATGCTGGTCCTGCTGGTCTGAAGACCACACTTTGAGAACCACTGGTCCAATGTGAGGAGACCAATCCAGAAGCCACATGAAGAAATGCATTGTCTTGGAAGATAAAGAGCATTTCTCTGGGATGTGATTATGAGTAAGACTTGGTCCTGGGCACCTGAAGCCGATGGACGGATGAAGACAGATACAAAAGAACTGAAGGGTAAGACAAGATGGCATAAGGAGCATCAAGTACTGCAAGAGCGTAGAAGAGATTTTTCCAGTGGGGTGAGGGGAATCTGGGAAGGACTACATACCTGGCCCTTTGCGCTGGCCCCAGGACTCCAGGTTATAACTGAACTGCCAGAGAGTGGGAAGAGAAAGCATCCACCCATTACCCCACACGAAGAGAGCACCTTTTGCAGGGCACCTTAAGAGTTGTTTGGATACTGAGTAGCCATCGACTGACAAATACATTTCCCTCTAGCAAGTGCTAGCTTGGCCAGACCCATTGTGTGGCAATGGGCAGGGAGAGAACTTGAAGACGGATCCAGGCTAGCTAGTGGTGCAGAACTATGCATTAGTCTCACAGTGTTTGCGTTCAAATCTGGCTCTGCCACTTGGCAGTGGGGTGACCTTGGGTAATTTATGTGATTACTTACCCTCTCCCCAAATCTTTGTTTCTTTACCTGAAAGATATAGACAACAATAGCATCCACCCTTAGAGTTGTGGTCAGGATGAAATGCGATCCTTTTGATAAGGCATATGTAATAGTAGCTGCCCATAGTAAGAACCCAAGAGATGTCAGCCCTTGTTGTTACTCATGTTATTTTTGGTAATTGGAGGTAGACCTGGTGGGGAGCGCTCTGTTTGGGTCCCTGGGGTGGAGCTGAAGAAGTCTTGGGAAGATGCAGACATGAGGGGCAGATGTTGCATTCAGTGCTGATGGGACTGTGCTGTGGTACTCCTGGGACACTGGGACAGAAGTCCAGGAGGCCATTGATGTGAACCTGAACTGCAGGAGCACATCCCAGGCTGGAGACAGATTTGGGAGTTCTTGGCAGGCAGATGATGACTGAATCATGGGATCTCATGTGAGGGAGAGAGAATGGTGCCCAGGGGAGCCTGAGAAATAGGACGTGTGAGTTTGGGTTTCCCCAGAGGTGGGCTCTGAGTCAAGCACTCCAGGATAAGTCATTTATCTGGGAGATGCTTTTGGGCAACACCATAGGGAAGCAGGGAAATAAGGTGGGAACAGGTTCCTAGAAGCAGAGCTGGAGAGAGAATGTGGATGTATGAGCTTTATTGGGGAAGTGGCTGAAGAGGTCTCAGGGATTAGGGAAGTCAGAGAAGGGGGAGGAGCTGGGCAAGAGTGTGCTCATAGGTCGAGCTGAGCCTTGGCCTGATCCTTGAGCAGAGAGGTTTGAAGCAGAACTAGCTCTACGGAATTGTCCCTCCGGAGGCAAGGGGTAGCCTTGTATCGTGCCTAATATAAGTCAGTCAAACATTCTGGATGCGCGGATGGGGGGGTAGGTTAAAGTCTTTTGTCAGCAGGGGGCAATTCTCATTATGGGCAATGGTGAGCTCTTAGCAGCCTACATTCACAGCAGCTGGAGGGAGGTGCCAGAGCCCAAGAATAGGAGTCTGGGTGGGGCACCCACAGCACCTAGGAAGAAAGCAGTTTGGATATGATAATTAGCAAGTAACTGGGGCACACCCTGCTGGGGACCTCTGGGAAGCAGAATAGAATGCATTCCTGAGTTATTCCACTCTAGACCTGGGGCAGGTGGTCCAGGGCTTCTCAGGGTGTTTTAATCCTTGGCATCTCTGTTTAGTGGGCAAAGTGGCCTCTGGAGACCAGAGAAAGTCCCCAGGCGAAGACGTGGGTGGTTTGGCACTTGAGGTTGGACAGGTGTGCAGGCAGAATGGTCAGGGCACGAGATGGTAGAGAGGGCAGAACAGTATCTACACAGGCTTTAAGGGGGAGGGGGGCACAAAAGCAACCGAGGAGTAGCCAGAGAGGCAGGAAGAAAATCAGAAGAGGAATAGAGCCATAGGGCTTGTTTGTGCACTCACATGGAGATGCATTTTATTCACCCGTACTCCTACTGTATTTTAATGCTGCCAGCCTGGCCAGGGGCGGCTCCCTAAAAGCCGAGGACGCGTCTCAGTTGAGCCACTCACACCGGGTCCAGTGTCAGTCTCGCGCTGGGCCAAGCCAGAACGCGTGGGTGGCCAGGGTAAATGGAGCACATATTTGTGGTTGGCCACAGAGAGGGGATGGAAACCTTTCTTGGAAAATAATGAGCAGAGAAACCTTTACTGATTAGTTAAATCCCAGATAATCCTGGCTGATGAAGACAGATTCGGACCCTTTAACGGATTTAGGGTTCCAAAACGACTCTGGGGGTAAGCTAAGGCGGGGATGCTCCAGAGGGCTCTTCTCCTGGCCGCAGATTTGTTTGTCGAGAGGGGGCTGGGAGGAGCCTACCCTCCACCCAGCCAGGGCGCGGAAAAGCTCACCAAACCCTTGCACCCACCCATGGACTCCGCACCTGCCAGGGCGCCAGGGGACTCGCGGAACGTGGGTGGGCTCGGGGTGGTACCAGCTCGCACTCTCCTTTCCAGTCTCCTAAACGACTGGAAGCGCTCTCGCACCTTGGCGGACGTTGAGCCAGGCGCTTAGTCCGGCTCGCTTGGCTGCGTTCCCATCCCCCCGCGCCGGGCCTCTTGAGAGGATCCCGCAGAGTTCCGCGAGCAAGTCAATGGTCCGCCGCAGCAGCTGGGCGTGGGAGTGGGGACGTGAATTAAAGCCGCAAGGGGGTAGGGGAGGCGCTTCTCCCTGGGGAGGAGACAGTGAAAGTGTCCTCAGGCGCTGCGCTTCCGCCACTGCCACTCTGCAAAAAAGGAAGACACCCCGGGTTCATCTATCTCTCCAACCTGGTCCAGAGGGCCCCTTCCTGCAGTGGGAGCGGGAGGAGGCTCTAGGGACGCTCCTGCGCAGGAATTGCAAGGTCCCCTTGGAGTTGCAATTCCGGCTCCTTCTTCGGCTTTCTTTCAGCTTCGCTTTCCCGGTTTCTCTATCCGTGTCTGGTATGACCTGGTTAATAAGCCTCAGTTTTTCTCATCTGCAAAAGAGGTTTTGTAAGATCCTTACGAAAGGATTGTTAACCAGTGTGCTCTTTGATCTATGCGGAGGTCACTGTGTGGGGTGACCGAAGTTGGGCTCCTACCGCCGGCCTTTTGATACCTCTGGGTTCCAGGCCATCCACTTGAGGTCTGTCCTCTCGGTAATCACCTGCCTCCCCGGGGAAAGGATTAGGGGAGAGAGACTTTAAGACCCTAGCCGAGGCGGGGGGGGGGGGGGGGGGGGGGGGGGGGTTGGCACTCCAGGCTGCAGGCGCTGACCCCGGTTGAGCCACCTTGGGGCGGATGGTCCCGCCTGTCTACACCCCGGACTTGGTCTCAAAATGTGTGGATCGTTAGGTGTCTTACTAAACTGTGGGCCCAAATTCTTAATTACAAACGACTATTCTGCTGGGCAAAGAGCTACAGCACTTGGCTGGGTCCTGTGTCAATAACACCTTCCTTTAAAACCAGAGATAAATTTGGGGAGAAATTCCTGGCGGAGCCGAAAATGACGCTGGCGTCTAAAGCCGCCCCTGACCCCCAGCGATTCAAAAGACAATTATCCCAAAGGAAAGTTATTGTTTTGCTAATACCAGGAACAGCTTGCGAGGGGGGAGATTTGGGTCTTCCTTTAATAATGGAAAGTTAATGCCCAGCCTGTTGTAATTATCTTTATCGGAAGCTCCTCTAATCTGCATGTTTAACAGAGGACCCACTCGAAGGTGCAGCCAGCCGTAGACCCACTTTTCAGGGCTCGGTCTCCTCTCCGGCGCGCGCAGGGAACCGCGCCGCGTCCCGGTGGGCTGAGAGTTTTCACCTCTCTCGCTAGATACCTCAGACTGCTGGGCCCTCAGGGGAGACACTGAAGAGATTCTGTTTCCAGGATTCTATGTTTGGGAAGGATGGGCTCAAGGTTTCGAACTATTGGGGTTGGGTGGACTCAAATTTTTGGCGTGTGAGCCAGGAGTGGTTTACTCACGTGCTTTGTTTGGCGCCAACTTTAACAAATCAGGACGTTTCACAGGACAATCGGGCTTTCTTTGAATAATCCTAAAATCTGACAGTAATTTGTTTGCCTCCTTGAAGAGGGGTGCCTCCTAGCAGACAGGTCTTATGTTCCGATTTACCCCCCCACACCCAATTTAGAGTTGCCAGATAAAATACTGATATATTCTTACACACACACACAAATATTCGTTGTTTATCTGAAATTCAAATTTCATTGGACCTCTAGTACTTTTGTTTACTAAACCGGTCACTCTTCTTCGGTCCACTCTACATCTGTCTCTCTCTACTTCTTCCCCCAGTTCGTGTGAGTTTTGCCCCGGCTAAAGCCATTTAGGGAGCTGGGAGTGGCTTTGGCTGGAGGTGAAGTGGGAGTGGATTAAATAAACGCTTTCCACTCCCTTCCCCTTGAGATTTTCGGGGAAGGCTCTGGCGGTGGAGTTGGAGGGCTGGCGTGTGTTGTATTGGTGGTAGTGTGGCTGGGAATGAGGTCCTAGGTCTTTTTAAAAAATAATTTTTAAAAGTTTTATTTATTTAAGTAATCTCTACACCCTACGTGGGACTCAAACTCACAACCCGAGAGTCAGAGTCGCATATTCCTCTGACTGAGCCAGCCAGGTACCCCGAGGCCCTAGGTCTTAATGGGCAACTGGGTCTTGGGAGGAGGCTTTGGGGCAGCTGTGAGCGGGACCTCCACGTAGAGAAAGGAAGACCACACCGGGGCCTGAATATGCGGCTTTTAGAGGAACAGGCAGATAGCCGGATCGTCCCCTTCCTACTTTCTTCTCCCTGAGAAGGGGGGGGGGGGGCGGTGGATGAGGGGATCGGCTGGGGAGTGGGCAGGAGGACAGCTGTAGAAGAGAGAGAAGGAGGTGATTGAGGGGACTGCAGCTGGGAGGGCGGCGACCGAGGGGAGGGAAACTAGTGGCGTCCCCATCTCGCGGGGTCCGAGGCGATGACGCGTCCGCGCCCCACTGATTGGAGCCCTCCTGGCCTTCCGCGCCCGACGGGCGGTCGGGTGGTATAAAGCGTCCTCTGAGCTGCGCCCACTCTGCAAACGTGACCTAGAGAAGGTCAAGCCTCGGCGACTGAGAAGCAATGACCTACCGGGACGCACTTTACGACGGGCGCTCCAGGAGCAGGGCGCTGGTGCCTGGCGGCTCCCCTAGTGGCTCGCGCCCCCGCGGCTTCGCCATCACCGACCTGCTGGGCCTGGAGGCTGAGGTGCCTGTGCCTGCCGGCCCCGGGCCAGGATCTGGTTGTGAGGCCTCCCCGGCCGCACCCTGCACAGGTCCGGGTCTCGGGGGCTCCTGCTTCGCGCGCGGGGCCCTCCCACTGGGGCTCGGCCTTCTCTGCGGCTTCGGCGCGCAGCCTCCTGTGGCTGCTCGGGCGCCCTGCCTGCTCCTAGCCGACGTGCCTTTCCTGCCACCCGGAGCGCCTGAACCTGCTGCCCAGCAAGCCCCAGGTCGTCCACCGCCCCAGCTCAGCAGCCAGAAGAGCAGCGAGAGCGTCCCGACGTCCGGTAATCAGGCCAGGCCATCAGGGTCTTGCCCCTGTTTCCTCCGGCTTGGGGCCATGCTGGGGTAACTCACCATCGCCTCACTGAGCCCCTATTCCCAGCATCCTGGATCTAAGGGGAGTCGGGACCCCAGAGCGTGGCCCCGTCGGGGGAGGCGTATTCTCGCAGCCTCGCTCCCTGCCCCTTGGCTCTCCCCAAATCCCTGCCTCTTCTCCGGGATTTGGTCCCGCAGCACAGCAGCTATCACCACCACCAGGTTCTGGACCTACCCTGGGGGTCTCGGCAACCAAGCAGCGGTCTCCTGAGGGTTTTTCCCCAGCGCCCGGCGCGAGTCTCGGCCTCTGCGAACGGCAGAGGTCAGTGAGGCCTGGGTGTGCTTGTTCATCACCAGCACAGAACCCAGTACCCTGCAGGCGCTCAAAGGTTTGCTGGATTGAAAGATGGAAGAGCTCGAGGCCTGGAGGCCTGGAACTGTCCGCCTCTGGGGTGCTGAAAAGGGAGTCTAGGTACCGCGCTTTTCACCTCGCGCAGCCTTCCCTTCTCCCCACACGTGAGAAAGGAAGTAACCTCGTCAATTTCGTTGTTCTATGCTCAGCATTTTGTTCCGAGCCCAGCTATTCCCTCAAAGAAGTTGAGGCGGAATATGGGGAAAGACAAGGAGGCCATGAAATTCTATAAAGAGCAGAGGCAAAAAAATTGAGAGGTCTGGGGTGTGGGTGGAAGAAAACGGAGAATTATACAAGAAAATGTGGACTGAGAGAAACTATATAGTAGAACCTAGAGTTGAGCATCCAGGCAGCCAAGGCAAAAAGCGTACATTGAGTATCCACTGATAATAAAAGACAAAATAATAAAAGTAAACATGCCAGATCAGCAGGCAAGCAAACTTTCATTCTGCTTTTAAAAATCTATTCATAAGTCTCTCTGTAAGATAAAACAAACCCTTCTATTAGTAATTTCACTAAAAATCCAGAAACTGCCTTCATAGGATGAGTTCTTTCCTCTGTGGACACTGATAAAATGAAAGGCAAAATATGGCTAAATTTTGTCAAGAGTGGGTTTCCTGGACCCCACTTCCAGAGATTCAGAATTGGTATAGCAAGGCAGGGAGTGAAGTCCTGACAAGGGTTCTGATGTCAAACCTCAGCCCCCGCCCCTGCTTAGAGAAATGGTGGTGTATGGATTAAGAAGAGGGATTAGAGGTGGAAGGAAGTGGATGAATTTGGGAGCTGGGAGCTAAGTGGGGGTAGAGAGTGCCATTAACAGCCAAGTAGTTTCACACAGTCTGGGGTTTGAATCCCAACTTCACCAATTACAACCTGTGTGATCTTGGGCAAGTTACTTAATCTCCCCGCATCTCAGCTTCCTCATCTGTAAAAATAGGACAATAATAGCAGCTACCTTGGAGTTCTTTTATTTTGTGAAGAATAACTGCGATAATGCATGGACAGTGCTAAGCAGAGTGCCTAGAATATAGTAAGTGCTAACAATGCTAAAGTGTATTATTAAATACTCACATACCCTAGCAGAATCATAACTTCAGTCCTCATATTAGAATCTGGAGGAGAAAGTGAAAAATATGCTCGCCTTTTTTTTAAAAAGATTTATTTATTTATTTGAGCAAGAGCGCGCATGCACAAGTGGGGGATGAAGGAGAGAGAATCTCAAGCAGACTCCATGTTCAGCGTGGAGCCTAACTTGGGGCTCAGTCTCATAACCCTGAGATCATGACCTGAGCTGAAACCAAGAATGGGGGACTTGACCGACTGTGCCACCCAGGTGCCCTGAAAAATATGCTCACCTTTAAAAACAGTTTTTTTTTTAAATAAAAGGTAATGTGCTCACCTTTAAAATCTCTTTCTCCTGTGCTAACAGATGAGGACAGCCCACCTGAAGACAGGAGTGGACTGAAAGTGTCCCCCACCCCTGGCAAGAGGAAGAAGAGGCGGCACAGGTATACAACCAGGCTGTCTTCCCTGGCCCTTTACTCAGGACACAGAATCTGAGAATCTATGGGGCTGCATTATGGCAGGCCCTGTGGCCTCCTGGTTGACACACAGTAGCCATTTGAGAACATAATTCTGCTATTCACAGGAGGCTGCAGGATAATCTTTGTAACATTTTAAAGACACATTTTTGTGGATCTTTAAAGTAGATCTTCTTGAATTCATTGAGGAGGAAAAATATACTAAAGAACTCTGTTTTGTTTGAACCAAACTTCTGGACTTTCCAGAGGCTAATCATTCAGAGGTGGGATATCCAGTTACCATGAGGTGGCCTTTTAGGGTGTGGAAAGGCGGGCACGGGGTCTTCTACATCTGGGAAGCCTGGCAGTCTCCTGTGGACATGCACTCATGCGTGTGCTTTGGGTCTTCCTACAGGACTGTTTTCACTGCCCACCAGCTGGAAGAGTTGGAGAAGGCATTCAGCGAGGCCCACTACCCTGATGTGTATGCCCGGGAAATGCTGGCTGTGAAAACTGAGCTCCCGGAAGACCGAATACAGGTGTCTGGGGTCCCCTTTCTCTTTCCCAAAGACATCACAGAGAACATGTTTTTCTCATATACACACAGCCACCTCTAAACAACCCAACACATTTCCCTTGACACACAAACTGAGGCTCACTTAGCTGCAGGTACCACAATGCTAGAGCCATTCTGTATGCTTATTCCAAGAAGACATCCTCTGTAACCTGAATGATTTTTTCCTTTTATTAATTAATTCCTTAAAATTACATAATAATGTGTGCTACAACTAAAAACTATATATATAGTTATATCTATCTATAACTATCTATCTGTCATTTATCTATCAATCATCTCTTTGACTATCATTCCCTGAGAGAAACGAATATAAATAGCCTATTGTAACATTTCTGCACACCATCTCTGTGTCATATATATTTGGCACTGAATGTTTATATGTATGTACCTGTAGATATATGTATACTTATACACATGGAATTTTGCTCTTTGTTTTAACAAAAAGGTATTGTGTTATACTTCTTAGCCTCTTTGCTTGACAACACATCTTAGACATTTCTCCAGGTCAGAAGATATGCCATTAACTCTTTAACAGCTAATTAATATTCCATATTGTTTCTTTATTAAGATAATATTTTCGAGGAGAAATAGCACCAACAAACCAAAAACCTGATATTAAAAGGGACCATTGCAAGCATGAACTGTTTCCAATCAATGAGAAAAATCAGGAGACATAGTAGTTCACTTCTTTACATGATGTGGGAAAGAATACTTTAATTTTATTTTTGTCATCCCTGGCTCTCTGAAAAACCTTAGTGGAAACTGATTGAACATTATCCTCACAATAGGATGAGTCCCTGTGAGCTTTGAGTGAATAGTAGACATAGCTCCTGTAAGCCTGGGACTTGAACGACTAGTTGGCTGTTTTTAGAACCCCCTGCTCAGGGATACCTAGGAGCATCCTCTTTACCGTGTCTCCTCCTGTATGCTCTTCTGCTTCCTGTCCTGCCTCACATTAGGTCTGGTTTCAAAACCGGAGGGCCAAGTGGCGGAAACGGGAGAAGCGCTGGGGTGGCAGCAGCGTGATGGCCGAGTACGGGCTTTATGGGGCCATGGTGCGACACTGCATCCCACTGCCAGACTCCCTCCTCAACTCCACCGAGGGTGGCCTGGTTGGTTCCTGTGCACCCTGGCTCTTGGGTAAGGAAGACGGCCCTACAGCCAGCAAGAGGGCCAGAGATGCTGGGGGAAGGGGCAGGGTTCCCTGAAGAGCAGCCATTTGCAAAGCCAGTCAATGTACATTTACTCAGATTTGGGCCCAGAATATTACATCAATTTTAATTAATTCAAAGGCTTGAACTATGGTCAGTAGAATTATTTTTCATCAGAACTGTGTAGACAGTGTGTGGAAAGGTCACATCAGGCTTTGGTTCTAAGAGTAGAATGATATACTTGTAATATGTGAAATATGTTTCCAAAATGTCATGTGCTATTACAGTGTTTGGAAACCATACAATTTAGAGCTCATGGTAATAGGAATGAGGACAGTGCTAAGCAGTGAAACCTGCAGGTGATTAACCCCCTGCATACCAGAGCCAGGAGGTCCGGGGTCTGGGTCCTAGTTCTGCCATTAACAACCTGCTTTTCTGTCTCTTAGACTTTTGGTGCTAGAACAGTCTACATGGGTGAGGTCCAAGCTTTGGGGCTGGGCATTCTGGTTGTTTTCTGTTTGCTGTTACCAGAGACTAATGGGCAGGGATCACACCTTGGAGGAATGAGTCACAAGATAGCACCCAGGGCGGGGTAGGAGATTAGAGTTAGGTGTGTGTGTGTGTGTGTGTGTGTGTGTGTGTGTGTGTGTGTGGAATTCTAGGTTGGTGTGGGGAGATTTTTTGTTTTGCAAACACTTTTTTAGCCCCTACCCATCATTCACTATGCTGAGACTAGAGATAACAATTGTAAATATGGCCTTGATTTTGCCCTCAAAGACTGAAGAAACAAAGAGAATTTTGGGCAGGGAACCAAGTCCACCCCTCTGAACTTCCACAAGCAAGCCAGGTGTGGGGCAATGGTGCTTACTAGCATCTGCAGACCTGTGGCCACATAAGAAAGTGGGCCCAGTGCTGCCAGACATTCTTACTTTCAGAGAAGCTGGAAGTCTGGCTTTAGATGTGCAATCTCCTGATTTTAAAACATTGGCAACAATTAAATTAAAAAAAAAAATCACTTGGATACCTTTGCTGGCTGCACTCCACAGGCCGACATCAGACTTCTACCCTTCATGGGGGTAGTTACCTACCTGGCTCCCCTAGAGGCCCCAGAGACAGGCACTGATGAGGGCACTTTTAATGGGATTTAAAGAACAAAGACAAGGAAGAGATTTACAAAACTGCTGAATTTGGAGATATCTATTTTTATTTTTTCTCTTTTCCTTTTTTTGCAAGGGATGCATAAAAAATCCACAGGGATGATAAGGAGACCAGGAAATGAAGAAAAGCTGGCAGGACTCTGGGACTCAGACCACCTCCAGGAAGGTTCTAGCCCAAGACAGGCAGGACCCCAGAGAGGCTCAGATGAAGCCAGCCCTGAGAACGGCTTGGAAGATGTGGCCATTGATCTCTCCAGCTCTGCCCGGCAGGAGACCAAGAAAACACACCAGGGTGCCAGTGCCCGAGGATGCTCAGACTCCTCGGGGCTGGAGGGGCTCCAGCCAGGAAAGGTGGGAGCCTGATGAGGCCCACAGGCCCGACCCTCAAAGGCTGGGCAATGTGCTCATCCCTCATGGCATTTTCCACAAGACAAAAGTTGTCTAAAACCAGTACTCTCAGCTGGATTTTCTTCTTCCAGGGTCAGGATACAATGTAAAGCCACTTGCTTTAAGAAGACAAAGGGATGATTTAGGGAAAATCCCATTTCACTCTAGAATGGAAACCATTCCTTAAAGGCACTTGAACCAGTTAATTTCATGTAAGATTTTATTTCTCTTTTGTAGAACTTGAGGAGGGAGGATTTAAAGTTCAAAAAAACATATTTACTGCTGGGCCTCATTTTGAGATTTGGTTCAATATACTGTGTAGATTAATAGGTGAAGTCTGATGTTCTTACTCTGAATTTGAAAATATAAATTCATTTAACCTCCAGAGAATCAGATGTCTTTATAAATAGCAAAGACCCTATACCCCATATAATTCATTCATTCTATGAATGAATTATAGTATCTTTACCTTAAACTTGGCTTTGGACATTTCAGTTTTCTTGTTAGGCAATACTCTTGTATTATCCTGAGTGTCATTTGATAGGCTGTATATATCAGAACTCATAAACAAGAAAGAAAGACATACTTTCCCTTCCCTTCTGAAATATTATGGGACCGTGTTTAAATAATTGTTTAATACCTATAAGTGTTTTAAAGTCAGATGAGGCTTCTTGGTCTTCTAAAATTTATGTTTGAAAGCACTTTAGTGACTTGGATTTCATGAATGTTTCCTTTCCTGTATTTCTTTTGCCACTTATTTATTATTTAAGAATAAATGTTGTGTGGTTTGTTTGCTTCTCAGGGTGCTCCTTCTGTTACAGGTGTATACAACTCCACTATCACTGATCCCCTAACAAAGCTCCTCCCCCTGCAGCCCCTTTGGCCCTTTTTAATCTCAGGACATCTTCAGGCTGTAGCATGTATCATGTGTAGCTTTGTAAACTCCCACTGGGTGGCAGCCAGGTCTAATGAACCTTTTATTATTTATTTTATTTTATTTTATTTTATTTTATATTTTATTTTATTTTATATTTTATTTTATTTTATTTGACAGAGAGAGAATGCACATGTGTGAGAGTGAGTTGGCATGCAAGAATGGGGGCGGGGAGGGGCAAAAGGAGAGGGAGATCATGACCTGAGTGGAAATCAAGAGTTGGATGCTTAACTGACTGAGCCACCCAGGTGCCCCAATTCACCTTTTATTTATTTATTTATTTATATTTTAAAGATTTTATTTATTTATTTGACAGAGAGAGCACAGTGAAAGAAGAAACATAAGCAGGGGGAGTAGGAGAGGGAGAAGCAGGCTTCCCACAGAGCAGGGAACCCGATGTGGGTCTCGATCCCAGGACCCTGGGATCATGACCTGAGCCAAAGGCAGACACTTAACGACTGAGCCACCCAGGCACCCCCCTAATTCACCTTTTAGAGTTCAAGTACAGAGAGAGCTTAGATTCATGAGACAGAAATGTGAAACTTCATGAAGAAGTCAGAGTGGGGAAGGAAAGTGGGGATCCCCCATTTGAGAGGCCTTCTCTGGAAAGTGGTGCAGTCAGACTGGGCCTGCTTTTCTCATCTCTCCAGATGAGAAAAGAGAGGCTTCCTTCCTCTGGTCTATCTTTCCCATCCTAGCTAGTTCCTTACTATTGTGAGAAGTAAGTGTTACCTATTCTTACTGTAGAAACAGAGAACCATGAGCACTACCTTTTTTTATTCATTCTGGCTCATAGAGATCATTGCGGAATCCTGAGACTAAAGGGCGAAAGAGCAGGTATTGGTGAAGAACTCTAGCAATTGTGTTCTCTTTCATGTCTAGAGGCAGCAGACCAGGCTCTGAGCCAAGTGGCCATGCTTGTTCTGGACCATCTTCTGCCTCACAGCTGTTTTTAAGATTCTTGCTTCCATCTCTCTTCCATCTCCAGGGTTGAGTTTGGGGGACGGAGCTGGTAACTTGTGCAACTTACATATATTGCACTCATAGAATAAAATATTATGCAGCTGCTAAAAATGGTAACTGGGAATATTTACTTATGTAGTAAGGTATTAATGAAATGTTGGTGAGTAAAAAAACCCTAAATAAATGGAAATAAAGATATAAGTAGAAATAAACAAATATGTAAAGCAGAATGAAAATGAAATAAACATTTTATATAAAAATATACAAATAGTGGACAAATTTCTCTGCAATATTATAAAGGAAAAGAAAACAGGAAGAGGCAAAAGAGAAAGGGACCAGAACCAGTAATGTAGACCATTTCAATATATAAGAAAATACTATTCATGACTGGAAAATATATTGATATGTTTTAAAGATCTCCCACAAATGGACACATTTTCTGGAAAAATACATATTACTAACAATGACTCCAGAATAAGCATGAAATTTGAAAAATCACTAACCAAGAAAGTCATAAACAGTTGTACTATAGACAGAAGGTCCTCCCCCCAGGAATGCAAAGAGAATTTAATATCGTGAAAGAAAAGTATTTAAACATTTTATTAACAACTCAAACAACTGAATGAATCTTAACATTCATTCAAGAAATACCTATTTCTTTTAAAAAACTTAAAAAGTAAGAATAGAAGGATGCTTATTTCAAAAATAGCATCTTAATATTTTATAATGCATATGTACACACACACATATATCTAAAAGCAGTCTTTGAGGTGGCTGTGTTACCTTCATAACATGACCTTTCTGATCTCTCAGTTTTTTCAATCCTAAAATGGGGATAGTAATAGAACATTCTCATTTCCCCAGAAGATTAGATAAGAGGACATGAGTAATGTACTTAGCTCAGTTCTGGCATGGCAGAGAAAAAGCAAAATAAATATTAGCTGTTATATGACTATTATTGGCATTCCTATTAATATTAAGACTCAAATGAGAATACTTATCACCATTATTTAACAACATGGGATCAACTAAGTACAGAATGGAATAGCAACCTATTGGAATGTTCTGTGTAAGCAACATTTAGGAAGAGTTCCAGGAACAAAGTAGGATAGACTTTCGGTCTTCTTTCATACTTTCTCAGTTTCATAAAATTAGTATGTAAAAATAAAATAAACTTGTTAATATTAAAATAGTAATACCTGTTTTCAATTTAGAGCTAAGTTCACACTGGACAACAACTCTTAAAAATACAGTGCGAAAACTTTTTATGATGAAAAGTCTGTACTCTGCCCACGTCTCCTGTCTGGTTCTCAAAAGTGCCAGTTTGATAATGAAGAAATAAGCAGGCATTTTACACATAGTCTTCTCAAACCCTTACTGAAATCATGCAGCAGGTCAAAGTGAGGTCTGACCACAGGCTGACAACAGGACTGAATCATTTCCAGCTCTCAAAATTGTTTCCTGGCTGAAATGTGACTGTAAAAGCTCAAAAGGAGATTTAAAAAAATCACAATTTTAGCAAGGCCCATTTGGAGAGATTCTTAGTATGTCACACTCCCAGCTAGCCTTCAGCAGCAGGATGTGGCGCATCAGTGCATGAGAAGTGTTCATGAACTCAGGAGATATTTTCAGAAATGACACCTGAACAAGATGTGGAAATCACTATTGTTTCCTTTGGTTTAGCAGTATAAATATTATAAACTATCCGCACACAATATATATATTTCTGAACCATTTAAGAGGAAGTTGCTTACATCATCTGCCCCTTTATCTCTTTTTTTCCGGCCTTATTGAGATATAATTGACATAGACCATTGTGTACAATCTGATGATTTGATACATATATATATATATTGCAAAATGTTTACTGCAATAGGTGAGTTAACACATCCTTCACCTCACAGCATTACCATTTGTTGTTGTTATGGTGAGAACATTAAAATGCTACTCTCATAACTACTTTCAAGTATGCAGTGTGGTATTGACAACTTATGGTCACCATGCTGTACCTTAGATCCCCCAGAATTTATCTTGTAACTAAAATTTGTACCTTTTGACCAATATCTACCCATTTCCTCCACTCCTCTGCCCTGGCAATCACCATTCTACTCTGTTTCTGTGGGTTTCATGTTTTCACATTCCACATATAAGTGAGATCGTATAGTATTTGTCTTTCTCTGTGTTGGTTTGCAAGCTCCTCAGGAGCTTCCTAGGTGAAATCCGAAACCTGTATGCAACTGTATGCGGAGGGTAGGGAGAGATGGAAGAAAGAGGCAGGCACTCCAGGTTGGTAGGGACAGTTCTAATATGCAAAAGAAACTTATACATAAGAGGCTTTTCTTGGGTGGCAGCAAGATAAGTAGATTTCTGCACCTGCCTGCCAGATCTTAAAAGTTTTTACAGAGGTCTTAAGTGGGTTCAGTCACATATACTGTCCAGATGGTTTCAGGACCACATTCACTTTCTCAAGTTTGTGTTCCTAGGGAAGCCTCTGGAAGTGGGAAAGGAAAGTGGAATGCACGTTCTAGGAACAGAGGAGGGGGTGAGGATCTTCTGATTATCAGGGTCCAGCTCATGGGCGAACTGGCAGTCATATCTTCTGGATGACCTCCCCCAACAGTCTATCTGACTTATTTCACTTAGCATAAAATCCTCAAAGTCCATCCATATTGTTGCAAATGGCAGGATTTCCTTCTTTTTGTGGCTGAATAATATTCCATTATATATTCATAAATTATATATATGTTATATATATTTATTGCATATATATATCAATTATATGTATATATCTCACTTTCTTTAGCCATTCATCTGTCAGTAGACACTTAGGTTGTTTCCATGTCTTGGCTATTGTAAATAATACTGCAGTGAACCATGGGGGTGCAGATATCTCCACAAGGTACTGATTTCATCTCCTTTGGATCTATCCCCAGAAGTTGGATTGCTGGATCATATGGTAGTTCTTTTTTTAATTTTTAAAAGAACTTCCATACTCTTTTCCATTGTGGCTATACCTGCTTCTTTATCTCTTAAAGCTGTGTGTATTTCCTAAGGATAAGGTTATACAGGAATATCCCTGATGTGAGCAGCTGAAAGGATTAGAAGGGTGGCTGAGTAGAAAGGCTGAGTGTGGGAGATAGGGCAGGGACTCCTGTTACCTGTTATACAACCTCCTGCATTATTTGAGTTTTTAACAGGGACATATAATTATTTGATTAATAATTTTTAAAAGATTTTATTTTTAAGTAATCTCTATACCCCACATGGGGCTCGAACTCACAACCCTGAGATCAAGAGCCGCATGCTCCACTGACTGAGCCAGTGAGCCACCTGGCTAGGTCCCCAACAATTTTTTAAAATAAGGGAAACTTATGTTGGAAGGCACATATTTTGGAGGTAGGTGGGCATGCTAATTGTTTTTCAAGTCCTTTGAGGAGGTCAAATTGGTGGACAAGGCTATGTATGATCTGGGGAAGAATCCTTTCCTGTCTAGAAGAATAAATCACTTCCCATCTACTCAGGCATTTAGAAACTCTTGCAGGTGGTGTCCTAGGAATTCAAATTTTAAGTACTTTGAAGGTTGAGAGATTCAGACTTTCTGCTCTGCATTTCCATATTGCTGAGCTCATGCTGGGCAGATAATGGCAGCTAATGAACTCTAGGCCATTTGTTTTGATATTGCTTTTGAGATTCTTTGGCCTCACTTTGGACACTGAGTAGGGGCTGCAAAGTTTTTCAGAATTCTGGGAATGAGAACAAGGGTCTGTAATGGGTGTAGCGATTTCCCTAGCAGGTCTAAGAAGACATGTCTCTCCAAGAATTGTTGTGAAATACTCTATTTCCCAATTTTAACTTTGGTTCATCTGGGCCCCTATTTAAGGGATTTTATCAGATAGCACACAAGCTGCTTCAAACCCTGTTTTGGTGTATGATCACCTTTAGCTACACCCTTTAATGCTGCTGAATTTTCCTCCTTTGGGCAATTTCTCATGCAGCTTTATTCTGCCTAAATAAGCATGCCAATTTCCCTTTATTATCACTGATGATCCCTCTTCCAGACTCCCCACTTGCAGGCCTCCCAGATATGCAAATGTTCAACAAGCTTAGAATGAAGGTAAAGATCTTCCAGGTTTGTTGTATTCTTTCCCACATCTGGCACCTGGTTGATGAAGGTAAAATGGTATCCATGACGTCTAGGTCCAATGTACAGATGTAGAAAGCTGCTCTTTCAGAAACATCTCTCCATATTAAAGGGCTTTGTCCATCACTCTGAAGTACTTCTACACCAGTTATCTATTAGGAGGGAACTGTGGATACCCACAGCACTATTCTCACTTTTTTGGACACCCTCTCTCCTTAAAAGTTCATCCAAGGCTGGCTGCCTTTTGTCTCTTCCTTCCATCAAAAGGAAGGATGGAAAGAAGGAAGGAAGGATAGAAAGAAGGAAAGAAGGAAGGAAGGAAGGAAGGAAGGAAGGAAGGAAGGAAGGAAGGAAGGCAGGCATAAAAAACACAGAGACATCACAAGTTTACACACTGGTGCCACCTGTTGGCAAACACACTGATATGCTTTTGCCTTGCTTTTAGCTTAGTACCAATCTAAATTCACAGCTTGAATATTTTTACGTGAAGGAATTTCTTTTGTTCTACCCTCATCTTTCCAACTCGCCCCCTAAATCACCAGCTGTGGCAGTCTTCTCATTGACTGCTGATCTGTGAAATGTCTCTGTTCACATAATTGTCCTGTTAGCCACCTTGCTGGTCTGTGGTTCAGCCTCATTTACCATTTTAGGACTTCTCTTTCACTGCCTTCCACCCAAGGCCACCAGCACTACCTCTTTTTCTCTTTCCCTCTTCAACACACTGTCAGTTTTGTACAATGACTAAAGTTGCATTAAATCCTGAACGAAGGCACTAGGGATGTAGCTGAGTGTGGGAGGTGGGGAGATTCTGGGATCTCTTTAAATATGACGTGTAGGGAGCATGTGGAGGGGTTGGAATTCCATAAAAATGAATGTTGCAAGGAAGTGTGTTCATGTGTGTGTGGAGGGGTGGGGTGGGGTGGGGGAAGAAATCCATTTCTTTTACCAAGTAATACAATGAAGAGTCCTTCAAGAAATTTCTGATTGAGATACTCCTGTGATCCACATCACATCTTCTTGAACATCTCTTACTCTGGCTGCATCAACTGGCTTTGCAAGTCTGGCCGTTACATGGAATGTCTCTTGCTTTCCACCTGGGCTTCTTGGACATTGAGGTATGGATCCTTCTGGGAGTTCACCTGGTACTTTCACCTGTGAGACTTGAAAGTGCAAAGAGTCACAACTCATGACCGGTGGGGGGTGGAATTCTTGTGAAGGAATGTTCCCTTTTCCACCCCTGTGATGGGCAAAACTCACGTGCATTCCACAAAACAACTGAACGTCTTGGTGGAGCCCAGCCCCAGTGGCCCACAGGGGTGACCAGCTGGAGAATGGACCCTTGCTGTGGCATTCCCTCCTTCTTTCTCTCTCTCCTGCTCCTCTGCCACCACTCGTCTCCTTTCCCTGGATGTCCTCCCAAGCCAAGCCATGTGCTCACAAGTCCTCAAGGGTCTCAAGTGGGGTGGGATGGGGCCACATCCTAGCCATGACAGAAGTATAGTGGAATCTGAAGGAACTTTTATGATCTAAAATTCCATGCACACAGACTGGCTTTACTGAATTCAGTTTTGTAAATAAAGCTTGAATCCAATCAAACAACCATTTTTGTGAATCTAAATGATATCCAGTCACTGTCCCAATTTTTATGAGATGGTTTTTGGGATTGTGCATACATGGCCTGAAAATTATGAGGGTCAATTTGTTAGTTTCTCCTTGTATTTCTGTCAGTTTTTACTTTATGCTTTTGGAATTGTATTTTTAGGTGTACACAAGTTAAGAATTCCTGGATTTTCCTGGTGATCACTTACTGTATGTCATTTCCCTCTTTATCTCCCCTCCTATTTTGAATTATAGTTCATTTTGTCTGATATTTAATTCATATTTATTTGGTAAATATTTTCCATGCTTTCAGTATCAATATTTCTATATATTTACATTTTTAGGTTGAGGTATATGGCTTGAAAAAATATCTAGTTGGAATTTTTTTATCCATTCCAACAATCTTTGTCTTTAACAAGATAATTTACTCCATTTACATAGAATATAATTATTGACCTTTTGGAATTTATTTTCACTAACTTATTTTTATGTATGTTTAAAAACATTTTCCACCTTTTCTTTCTTTTAAATTTGTTTCTCTTTTCTATCCATATCTCAGATTGCTCAGATTTTCTTATTTTATTTTCCCTGCTACTAGATTAGAAGTTATGTTTCTATTTGTGGTTAATCTAGAAATTGTAACAGTCATATTTATTTAAATTTAAAACTCTCCCAACCACTGGAAGGATTATAGGATGCTACTCCTGTCCACTTCTACACTCCTTGTTGTTCAGGATTTTGTTTCCATCTCTGATTAACTCCACCAAGTACACATTGCTGTTAAAATTATATTGCTAATGTTTGTTTTGGTTTACCCACAAGTGCAACAATTTTCTTGCTTACCCTCCTCTTGCCTTTCAGAACTTCATTTGGGGCTAATTTCTTTTCCTCCTGAAGGAATTTAGTGAGGGAGTAGAGTAGAGAATTCTATTAGTTTTTGTTTTGTACTTTGCACTTGTTCTTGAAAAATTATTTCACTAGCTACACTATTCACAGTTGACATTTTCCTATAATAGTTTAAAGATATACCACCTGTGCCGCTGTCCGTCTAATCACCTTCCTGGGTGGGTGATCCACCTTTTCTTTCTGTTTTTATGACCTACTGCTTGTCTTCTCTTTGGTTTCTGACAGTTTTACTATGATGTGTGTAGGTGTTGATTTCATTTTATTTAACTGGCTTAGACTTTGTGCATTTTAGAGGCTGAGTGTGTTTTTCATTAATTCTGGAAAATGTGCAGCTTTTAACTCACTGAATATTGCCTCTTCTCATCGTCTCCTCTGGAGCTTCAAATGTGTGTGTGTGTGTGTGTGTGTGTTCCACACCCCATGTCTTACACCTTCTTTTCCAAATTTTCTATCCCTTTGACTCTATGCTACAGTTTCTATTTAATGGGGGAAATTAGATTAATTATAGCTATTACTGTTATGATGTTTGGACATAAATCCCTTGATCTTGTTTTATATTTTCTTTTTTTTTTTTTAAAGATTTTATTTATTTATTTGACAGAGAGAGTCACAGTGAGAGCAGGAACACAAGCAGGGGGAGCGGGAGAGGGAGAAGCAGGCTTCCCGCCGAGCAGGGAGCCCGATGCGGGGCTTGATCCCAGGACCCTGGGATCATGACCCGAGCCGAAGGCAGTCGCTTAACCGACTGAGCCACCCAGGCGCCCCTTGTTTTATATTTTCTAACTTACAATTCTTGCTTGTTCCTTTCCCATCTTACTCATTTCAGCTTTTTTTTTGATTGACCAAATTTTGTTCCATTTCCTTCACCAATGATTTATAGTTACATTCTCTATTTCTAGTTTTCTAGAATTATTTCTGATTTCTAAAAACATAGTCTGTGTGTGTTTGGGCTGTAGTTTCTTCTCCAAATTCCACCCTCCAGTCTCCCATCTGCTAGGGGCTCCTCAGGATTTTCTTCAACCATGGTGTTATGGACCAAATGTTTGTGTGCCTCCAAAACTCATGTGTTGAGATCCCAACCCTGGTGTGCTGGCATTAAGAGGTGGTGACTTGGGAGATGCTGAGGTCATGAGGGTGAAGCCCCCATGATTGGGTTTAGTGCCCTTGTAAAAGAGACCCCTGAGAGTTTGCTTGCCCCTCCCACCATGTGAGGACATAGTAAAATGATGGCTGTCTAAGAGCCAGGACGAGGGTTCTCCCCACCAGACACTGGATCTGCCAGTGCCTTCAGAACAAGAAGAAATTAACTTCTGTGTTGAAGTCATCCAGTTGGGTCTTACTTGTTATAGCAGCCCAAATGGACCAAGACATGAAGCCTATCTTTTCCCATTTTATCAGAATTTTAAATAAATTATTTCATATACCCCGTCCATCACCTTGATCTCTCTCTCTCTCTTTCTCTCTCTCCCTGCCATATATAACAGATGTCTCATCTCCTTCACCAGAGTGTCTGTCCCTTGAGTTCAGGACTGCCACATTGCCTTGGACACAATCAATCTTTGTTCATGAACTCACTAAAAAGACAAAGACTATTTCAAAGGATCTCATTATTCAGGAAATGCTCTTGGACTTCCTTTGATGGTGACATGATTTCAAGGAATGTATTGTGTTCTTCTGGTTGACCTGTCCTGTAGTACAAACATTAGGTTTCCCAGACAGGATAGGAAGTAACTTTAACATTAAATGTAAACTTCCCAGAAAAAAGAATGAAATATTGCCATTTGCAACAACATAGATGGATCCAGAGAGTATTATGCTAAATGAATGATGTCAATCAGAGAAAGACAAATACCATATAATTTCACTCATATGTGGACTTTCTTTTTCATATGTGGAATTTAAGAAACAAAACAAATGAGCAAAGGAGAGAGAGAGAGAAAAGCCAAGAAACAGACTCTTTAATTATAGAGAACAAACTGAGAGGTTACCAGAGGGGAGGGAGGTGGGTGGAGGGAATGGGTGAGATGGGGGAGGGGGATTAAAGACAATATCATGGGAAAAAAAAAGTTAAATGTAGAATCCATCACCAGGTGGCAGTATTGGCCAGCTTTAAATTTCTCAAAACTGTTGTCAGAAATTTGGTGATACTATATTTATATTTTCTATCACTGATTTTCTGATCCAGTCGAATAGTACACATCTTCCTGGATTCTCAGCTGGTGCTTTCAGGGTTGGGACCCTGTTTAATCTGTCTTTGGGACCAGCAGGGACTGGCCCCAGAGAAAGCAGTGTCCACCCCAGGTGGCCAGCACATGTTTGCTGGCTGACCCCTTTCCTGCCACGGTCTTCGGTCTTTGTCTCAAAGTTGTGCCTGTATGTAAACCCTCACATTTGGGTTGATTGAGTTGAGAGGCTGGGGAGCCCATGGAAGCATTCCTGAGGCCACAGGCAAAGATAGCAAGAATGGTTTCAGCTTCTTTTGCCTTCTTGGGGCAGGAAAAGGGGCCTGATAGCTCAGACCTGCCCAAAGACTGCTCCCTGGTTTCCCTTCCTCCTCTGTAGACTCTTGTGATGGAGGACCCAAGCATCTAGGGTGATCACTGCATGAACAAGTGTCTCAGCAAGGATACCCACAGCACTGGGACTATGAAGGGGACAGGGTGGGCTGCTGATGGGCATTAGGATCTTTGACTAGGAGTGAGTGGATTCTGCAGGTCTCTGCCAGAGGATGAACCCACCAGATGAACCATGAGGACAAGTGGCCATTGGGCCTTTCTGGCACATGCAGGAAATCCACACACTGATTAGGATGACTGTCCTAGTTGGGAGTTGGCTTCTCTGAACAGTGTTGGACTTGGCTGTCTCATCCACTTTGCCCTCTGGAGTATAAGCCTCTTCCTCCTCCTTTTACCTCACCGCTGAGTCACCATTTGATCTCAAAGGGAACTCTAAGGGTGAGCTGAGAACCCTCTCTAGTTTTCCACCCCCTCCATTTTTTGTTTCATCCCAGTTGAAATACAAACCTTCCCAGGCAGAACTGGCTGCCATTCTCAGAAGCTGCTAGACCAGAAACCCATCAGACCATCAATCCCTGGTTGCACTTCTGTCCAGGATAAAGCCAGTTCTAGTTGGGCCAGCTTTAAAGAAAACCACAAACAGTGCTCCTGACTGCATCAGTCAGAGTGTGAGCTGGAGCAGATGGGATGTCTCTGTTGGAGACATCCTGGAGTTGGTCTTGGTTTTCACCTCCTGTCTTGCTCTTTGGTGGTGAGCCCTCCCACCCTGTGGTTGCTGTGCATTGCTGGGTTAACCCCGCAGGGCATGGGGTGGGGCAACTCATCCACAGGGATTTGGTGCACAGTGTTATAAGATGGGAGACAAAGGTTGTCCTGTGGCTGAATGGGAATCATTGAGCCCCCACTGCCAAAGTGGATGGATACAAACCTCCCCATGGGTCATTACCGCTGAGGTCATGGCAACACTGGGAAATGGGAACCTGGGGGGAAGGTTTCCCCGACACCCTTCTGAAAGTGCTCCCAGACTCCCAGCCAACCAAGTGTTGTCTTCCTTCTGACCTGCTTCAAGGCTCCTATTATGGAATTTTGGTTTTGGTTTTGTTTTGCATTTCAAGTCATTTGAGCCGCTGTCTCTCTGCCTCCGTGCACTCCCCCCACCCCGCCCCCGTGGTAACCTTGAGCTCAGGGGCTGTGTTTGGTTCATCCTTGTCAAGCTGTCGGCCCTTTGCACTGGGTTGTGCACACAGGAGTGGCTCCACAGATAACCTTTGCATGTCATTGAAGAGAAGTGCAAAATGAAGAGAACAGGAAAAGAAGCGATGCAGAGTGGGTAAGCAGAGAGCTTTGAAGGTTTTTGTGGAGGCACGTGACTTTACAGATTTGGTGAGTCAATGCTAGGTCTTGCTGACTGGGGCAGGCAATTCTCCCAGGTCCATTATCAACAAAACTGTTTCTAGGAGCACCCAAGTGCTCTGAGTAATGTAGGTGGTTGGACCTCAGGACCTAAGAAGGCAAACGGCAAAGGGCTATACCCTCCAACGAGAACATCAGACCTAAGATGTAAAGGAAACCCCAGCTTCCCATGGGAAACCTTCCAGGCCTCCCTACTTCTGCACCTGCCAATGTACAGCTTTCAAAGCTAAGGGCTTTGCCCAGGGGCCTGTTGGGAAGAAAATGTGACCAGCACTGCCTGGATGGTCTGCTGCTCTCTCAGCACCACTGGGGCCCCATGGAAGCAGCCCTGTGGATATGGCTGGGGCAGGTGGACAGTGGCTCCACTTTATTCTAGTTTTGGGTGATATGCTTCCTGGAGGCAGAAATGATGGCCTTGGCCTCGGGGACCCCAGGGCTGTGACACTCAGGAGGAAGGTTCCCAGGTCATCTCTTGGGTAATGGGCTACAGGAAGTGCAATTCTGTACCACCTGAATTCTGAAATGCTTTATGTACACATAATCACTTCTCTTTACCCAACTTGAAGGAAACAAGAACTATGTGACTTCTTTATTTTTTAAAGGTTTATTTATATATTTGTTTATTTGGGGGGGGAGGGGCAGAGGGCAAAGAAGAGAGAGGCCTAAGAAGACTCTACGCTGAGCTGGAAGCCCAATACGGGGCTCAATCTCATGACCCTGAGATCACAACCTGAGCTGAAACTAAGAGTCCGATGCTTAACCAACTGCGCCACCCATGTGCCCCTGTACTTCTTTATTTTAAAGTTGAGTCCATTCTATGCACTTTTCTCATTGTTCTCGTGAGGCTTCTTCCTCTGGAAGGCTACATCGGCTCCCTTACAGCACCACAGCTGAGTTCCAAGAAAGCTGAGCTGCAGCTGGGGCCTAGATCTGGGTCTGTCCGAGCCGGATGCCTCCTGTGGTCCAGCATCAGAGCCATCCACCAGCCTGCATTCAAGAGGTGGGGGACAGGCTCCTCTCTCGACGGGGCAGCACACCATCCCTTATACACAGGGGATGAAGTGTCAGTGGCAGTCTTGGGACCCTCTACCACAGTTATAATCTTCATTGACAATTTTATATTTTCTAAAAAAATGAAGATTCAGGCCACATGGTGAAGCAGCTACTGAGATGGGAGCGGGAGTGCTGGGTATCAGTGCTGCTCTTCCACGGGCACACTGGGTGCTCTTCAGTAAGCCTGTTTGTTTCCTCGGCCTCAGTTTCCTCATCTGTTCCACTAGGGGGTTGGTCATTGGTGGGAGTTGATAGCTGTAGATAATTTTTAAACTAAGTAAAAAATGTGCTTGGCACAGAGCAAGGCACATGTGTACTGCCAGCTATTTCAGTCTTCAGCGGCCTTCAGACCCTCTGTTCTCTGGCAGGAGGCGGGCATATCTCACACACACACACACACACACACACACACACACACACAGAGCAGGGCCCGGAGCTGACTTCCAGTGGAAGCTCCTCGGAAATATTCTCCTCTGCCGGGTCTTTCCCACTGCAGATCTTACAGCTAACAGGAAGGACTCTTTCCCAAACCCAAAGAACTCAACCAACCAGTTTTCTAAATCCTCTTTCTTCTCTGTTTGCCTTCTTCATTATGCTTTTACATCTTGGGTGTTGAAATATTTAAGAATCTGGTTGAGACAAGATTCCATGAGTTTCCCAACAATACAGCCTCCACTACTGAGCTTCCCGTGTGCCCATTCCAGGCTAGACTTTCCACAGATATTAGTGCATTTAATCTTGACTTCCGCTCTGGGGAAAGAGATATTACTCCTGTTTTCTAGGAAAGGAAAATGAGGCAGAGAGAGTTTAAGAAACTTACCCAAGGTCACAGAGCTAGAAAAGCCAGGGTTTGAGCCCAGGCCACAGATGCTGGAGCAATGGGAGAAACACCTATGTTTCCAAATCAGCCAAGGTTAGTAGAGCATTTGCTTCGCTTATACTCCCCCATGCGCGCCCCCCCTCCCCCGGAGGTGACTCCCAAGGGGCCTGAGGCTGGCAGCTGGCTGCTAAGAGCATCAGACCTTGGGCCAGGGTTTGAGCATCAGAGCCCAGACCAACATCGTGGCCTGAGGACCACTAACCAGCCCATTTGGCCCACGGGGGCCACTTATGTGTGTGTTGGAGGGTGGGGGTACAGGTCGGCCTGGCAAGGTGACGGGCTCACTCTCAAGGGCGTACAAAAGGATTGATACTTTGACTTCAGCCTCTGAAATGCTGAAAGGACCTAACTTTGGTGGTCTTCAGACCCACCTGAGCGCTTCCCTCCACCAGTCGCTTACATTCTGCGCTGCCTCCTTCCCATAGCAGACGGTTCGGGCGCCAGGGGCCCGGAGCCTGCGTCCCGCGACGCACGTGTCGCTGGTTTTTGTTTTTGTTTTGTTTTTGCTTGGCGCAGCTGTTGGGTCCTGAAGACCCACAAACTGAAACCAAAACAGCCCGACGCCCAGCGTCAGGACCGGAAAGCAAAGACAAGGGGGGCGCATCGCAACTCCGCGGGAACCTTCCGGCCGCGCTCCCCGACGCCCTCTCTTCCTCCGCGGACCTCTTCTCTAGGGCAGGAGAAGAAGGGGTGGGGTTCGCGGCAGGCTGCGGGAGGCAGCTTCCTACGGCACAGGCGCCGGGAGGAGTGGGTGGTGGCCAGAGGGAGGAGACGGGGCGGGGCCCGCGGAGACATTAAGGGGCGCCCCGGGCTTGCGGCACCCGCTTGGGGCTCCGAGTGCCTCCCGGCGTCTGGCGAGATGGCGGCGGCGCATGGCCTGGGCAGCAGCGCGGGGCGGCTCCTGGGCAGCCTGTGCAGGCGCTCGGGGCAGCCGGTGCGGCAGCTGCGCGGGGTGAGCGCCCCCGCCGCCGCCGCCGCGCAGCCGGGCTCGTACCAGGCGCAGAGCGCACAGGCGGCCCGGGATCCGGTCGCTTTCTGGGGGCCGCTGGCGCGGGACACGCTCGTGTGGGACACCCCCTACCACACTGTCTGGGACTGTGACTTCAGCAGCGGCAAGATCGGCTGGTTTCTGGGAGGCCAGTTAAATGTGTCTGGTGAGTGCTCTGCGGGGGATCCAGGGCGCCCCCAGCTCACGAGTCCCGAGGGCACCTAACAGCCCTTCCCGGCCCGGCGGGTCACGGCCCCCCGGGAGGCCCCTCCTCCAGGCTTCTGCTTGTCGCGCTCTCAACCGTGGCGACTCGCCGCCCCCGCCCCCATCCCATGCGGCCCCAGAGGCTCCAGCCCCGGCCGCTGCCACCCCGCGCCCAGACCCCACCTTCCCCGCTGCGGCCCCCGCCTGCGGAGACCCGGCCCGGCGTCAGCTGGAGTCGCCCAGCCGTTGGCCTTGCCCCAGCGCGGCTCCTCAATCGACTGTCTCGAGTTCAGCTGCGGGGTTCCACTGCACTGCGAAGTGCGCCCGCGCTGCTGCGGGCTACCCCTGGGCCAGGCTGGGGTGGAGGGCGTTGGGCTCGCAAGTGTCGGCCGGGACTCCCCCACTTCTGTCCCTGGGAGAGGCAAAAACGAAAAGCGGCTGACTTGTTACCTCAGTTGCCGTGCCCAGAGACTTGCGTGGGGAGATACTGCCCATGTAAACAAACCGAGTGGCAGGCAGAGGGGGAGGGAAAAAAACCCGCCATCAGTAGGAATCAGTTATCTCCTTGCTCTGGGCTTGTGGACGGGAAAGAAGGAATGGGTGTCTCCCAATCGACAGTTTAAGCTGTGTCCCGCCTCTGAAGACCCAGGGCTTGCTTTAGACGGTGGCAGTTGAGATCCCAGAAACCAGCTCCACCAGCCAGTCAGTCCTCTGGTATCTGCTGAGATTGAATCCACTAGTGTTTCCTTAAGATTTGGCATGGGGGTGGGTACACTGTACCCCCACGCCACAAGGGGAGAAGGTCCAGGGACTGGAGACTGGAGGCAGTAGCAGCCTGGCAGTGAAGGCCTGGGGTTGGTCTCCCAGGGCAGGATGGGACTTGCAGTCAGGTGCCTAGTCAGAGGGGCTGCCTGCTGTGCCGGACTATGGAGTTGGATGGGGTCTAGGAGGTGTTTAAGGAAAGGACCTGCACATCTTCATGGCTGAACTTCTAGGTAGGATCTGCTGTCTGGCACATCTCCACCACGTACTGGCCCAGTTTTTCTACTCCTCTCAATTCCAGTCTCCCCCCATATAAACTGCGGGCAATAATGCCCACCTGCTAGTCTGGTTGTGAGGACACAGTGCCAGAAGGTATGGACCAGCCCAGCATTTATCAGTGATCAGTAAGTAGTAGTGAATTTAATTTATTATATTCAGAAATAGCCATAAAATTATGGATAGTGTGTTGCAGTTTTAACTTTCAAACAGAGAAACTTAAGGGAACTTTGGACCAGATATATGTTTTTTTCATATCGTATATTACTTTGCTGGTTTAATCAAAGTGAGTCACTTACTAGATAAGTGTTTTCTCTAAAATTGAGTCAGCAGCATGTGTCCTTGAACTAGCGGGAAGAAAACCAAACCCTTAGTTTTGCGGAGTTGATGGAATGTACCTTTGAAGGGGAGGAGAGCAACTCACAGCAGGAAGGCACATAGAAAGTGCAGCTCCTTGAGGCTGCTTCTGGATGTGGGAAGCCTGAGGCCACCATGAACATTCCTGGCTGGCTTGTGTGCACTTGCCACCTCTCATTCTTTGATAAGACAGTGGGGACGGACTTCATGGGGCAGGCACCAGGGGCCTGGTGAACCTCACTCAGTCAAGGCTGGGTGTGGTCAGCAAGCAATTCTTCTGCTTCTTCTTCCTTTGCTTATTTCTTCTTTATGGCTACGTAGCCAGCAGCTGAGCTTCAGAAAACTGTTGTGTAGAAAGACAGCTTTTCGCAGCTTCCTACCTCTAGTGCATATGCCCACCCACTCATCTGTTAGGAATATCTCTGTCCTTTGCCAGTGTCTGCAAACCACAGAGGTGCCGGTATGGAAAAGGGCCAGGCCAGGCCAGAGCTGCCCTGGGAGCCACTGAAAAAGTTGTGGGATGGGTGGGGGGTGTTTTGGCCTGATCTGTAATCAGCACAATGATGGCTTGTTCCAAAGAAGTATTGCTCTCAAAACTGCCATTACTCCTTCAAGAAGATCTGCACTAGCAGTTCTCAAGGTGAGGTCCCTACACTAGCAGCACTAGCATCATCTGGGAACTTTTTAGAAACACAAGTTTTCAGACCCCATCCTAGACTGTCAATATCAGAAACCCTGGGAGTGGGGCCCTGCCATCTCTGTGTGTGTGTGTGTGTGTGTGTGTGTTTTAAAGATTTTATTTATTTGAGAGAGAGCATGAGAGGGAGAGGGAGAGGTACAAGCAGACTCCACAGTGAGTGTGGAGCTCGACACGGGGCTTGATCTTACGACCCTGAGCCAAAATCAAAAGTTGGATGCTCAACTGACTGAGCCATCCATGCCCCACATCTGTGTTTTTAACAAGTCCTCCTGGTGCTCCTGATGCATGTTCAAGGTGGAGAACAACTGACTTATAAATCCCAGACCAGTGCAGATGAAGGCACTTCTAAGATGGGTAGGATTGGGATTAGCATCCTGGAGGGTCATACAGATGACTCCTTTAAGCCAACAAAAATGGTACATGGGTGATGCAGTACAGTTAGTGGTCTAGGATGTGTCTAGAATCACACCTAGGTTTGAATCCTTGCTTTCCCCTTACTTCTCTTTGCATGCATCTCCTCATCTGTAAAGTAAGGATAGTGTGTAACCAAACTCTGTTCTAGTTCCTAGTGTTGCATATCCAACCACCCCAAGCTTAGTGGCATAAAGCAGCAACCATTTTATTAATCTCTGGGATTCTGTGGGTCAGGACTTTGGACAGGGCCTGATGGGCAAGCCCTAGGGGATGGCTTGTTTCTGCTCCTGAAGGCTATCTGGGGCTGTTGCATCTGCCCTGCTTCTCACTCCAAAGTCTGAGGCCTGGGCTGGGATGACTGTAGACTGGGCTCAGCTGGAACTGTGTCTGAAGCACCTACACAGGGCTTGTCACAGCATGTCACTGGGCCAGGGAACATGGGCAACCAGAGGTCTCAGAGACCAATACTCAGACCAAGACTCAGAGCCAACCTGCTCGGCTTCTTCTGACCAGCAGTGTATGACCTGGGGACATCTGGGGCTGTTGCTAGCGTCAAATGAGAAAACGCTTGTAAAGCATTACTTGCACCCAGTCACTGGCTTTTGTTATTTATTAATGAATCATGGGGAAGGCTGTGACCTTGAACTTGGCCTTCAGCAGTGTTACTAGAACTCTGTTTCCTCTGAATAGGACCACATGGGTTTGCATATGATCAGTCTTGGATAAGTGGGAAGCAGGCTAGGAAGGCATGCAGATGGCCAACATGGCTCTCAAAGTCCATCCTGGAGCTCTGGGATAGCCAGGTCACCAGGTGGAGTCATGGTATCAGAGGCCCCCTGGGCAGGGTAGGTAGAGCCTCCAGTTGCTTCTATTACATTTATGTAAAACGGCTTTGCAGAAGGTTCTTTGGAAAACCAAGATCTAAAAAGGATACTTTTTTTAAAATTAGGTTTTTTATTTTAATTCCTGTATAGTTAGCATACGGTGTTATATTAGTTTCAGATGTACAATATAGTGTGATTCAACAATTCTATACGTTACTCAGTGCTCATCCAGATAAATGTACTCTTAATCCCCTCCACCTATTTCACTCATCCCCCCACCCCCTCCCCTCTGGTATTTGCAAATCACATAGCTGATAAAGTGTTAGTGTCTAAAAAGGGTTCTTACCAGTCTTTGAAATTTGGCTGTCTTTTGCAGGGCTCAGTGGGTAAAAGTTTGTGCTTTGTTGCACATAAGCTCAGGATGTCAGGAAGTTGAGAATGCAGAACTGGACGTTAATGACGTGTGTCGCTTTCAAAACTCACAACTAAATTTTGTTTTCTTTCTTTTTAAAAAAAAATTTTTATTTATTTATTTGGGGGGGAGGGGCAGAGGGAGAAGCAGACTCCCCATTGAGCAGGGAGCATGACTCCTGTCGATCCCAGGACACTAGGATCATGATCTGAGCCAAGGCAGACGATTAACTAACTGAGCCACTCAGGCGCCCCCAAATTCTATTTTCAAAGACCAAATTCTGAGATTAAAAAAAAAAAAAGGTTTTCTTACTTTTAAGCAAGTGTGTAGAAAAACTTTTTTTTTTTAAAGATTTTATTTATTTATTTGACAGAGAGACACAGCAAGAGAGGGAACACAAGCAGGGGGAGTGGGAGAGGGAGAAGCAGACTTCCCTCTGAGCAGGGAGCCCAATGCGGGGCTCGATCCCAGGACCCTGGGATCATGACCTGAGCCGAAGGCAGACGCTTTAACGACTGAGCCACCCAGGTGCCCCTAGAAAAACTATTTTTAATTGACCATTGAGGGCAGAGATTTCTGGATACTTTTTGGAGCATGAATTGAAGCTATGGAAACCATTTTGCTGTACTTTCCTCCTTTCTGATTGCACCTCCCATAATTCAGAAGGCAGACACACTGAGAGTGGCAAGATGCTGCATTTCTGTGCTTCATGTTTCTCTCAGTGATTGAAATAATTTTTCTAAAGTCTTTCAAGGTAGTCTAAATGAAAGTGTAACCCTTGGTCTTAGGAGGGTCCTCCTGAAGAGACTGAATTCTTCCCAGTTGTAAGATGCACGACTTACTTTAAATAGCAGATGCTTCTGGAAAGTTGGCAAATACAATTTGTGACTGAAGTAATTTCTTAAAATGTGCCAGGGAGATTTTCTATTTAAAGAAAGCCCATTGTGAATCCTTTGGTGAATATTAACTCCCTCATTTCTTTTGATTAAAATTGAATTTCCCTGTGTGGGTTCACTTAAAGTTGGGGAGGGGAAGAGATGTATTTAAACAACTGACAAGAGTTCTTGAAAATTCCTACATAAGTGTATGTCATCTTTATAATGGAAATGATAATCTTATTGTAATCTTTTTTTTTAAAGATTTTATTTATTTATTTGACAGAGAGAGACACAGTGAGAGAGGGAACACAAGCAGGGGGAGTGGGAGAGGGAGAAGCAGGCTTCCCGCCGAGCAGGGAGCCCGATGTGGGGCTAGATCCCAGGACCCTGGGATCATGACCTGAGCCGAAGGCAGACGCTTAACGACGGAGCCACCGAGGCACCCCTTATTGTAGTCTTTTTTAAAAAACAAAACTCAGGGGCACCTGGCTGGCTCAGTCAATTAAGCATCCGACTCTTGATTTCAGCTCAGGTCCTAATCTCAGGGTCCTGGGATCAAGCGCTGCACATGCATCTGGCTCCGCACTCAGCAGGGAGTCTGCTTCTCCCTCTGCCCCTCCACCCACTCGTGCTCTCTCTCAAATAAAATAAATAAAATCTTAAAAAAAAAAAACCCTCAAAACCCATGAACCATCAGCAGGCATTTGCTTAACTGTTTGCAGATTTGTGTTAGGCCCAGGGTGCAGACGTGTTCTTAGGAATATGATGGAGCCTCATCTCACCTCATCCTCATGACACGGATGTGAAGTGATTGGTGGTCCATTGTACAGATGTGGAAATGAAGGCTCCAATTCATGTATAGTGATGAACAGTGCGGAAATGCCACAGAGCCTGCATTCTTCCAAGAGATGAACCACAAATCAGTGAGCAAGCAAATCCACGCTGGGGCACTTGCTCAAGGTTTTTTTATAGCTGCTAAGGGGAGAATTCCGATATCATCCCCTCCACCCCAACCCCATGATAAAGGAATCTTAGGGACATGGTCCCTGTCCTCAGGGACTTGTGACCTGGATAGGGGAGGATTTAGCAAAGCTAGCATTGTGTCCCAGAGTGGGGACCACTGGGCAGGTAATTAAGCACTAAATGGTGTGAGCCACCAAGTGACAGGGAGCAAGAGGTCACTGTGTGTTGGGAAATTGGAAAAGGCTTGCAGTGGGAGGTGGGGTTTGAGCTGAGCCTTAAATCGTACTAGGTCCTTAACTGCTTATTCTTAGAAATGGAATTTTCTTGTCCCACTGCCCAGTTCTTTGGGTGGAGGCTTTGTTTTCAAATGTGGAGAAGGAAGAATTTCCTTCCGTCCGCCCTCCCTCCTTTCTTTCTTTTCCTCCCTGCAGTTGAGGCAATAGCAGGAACCATGCCCATGTGTTAAAAGCCAACACATACATGGCATTTTAGGGCCACTGTCACCCTAGGCCCTGCACTGTGCTTTGTGTACATGCTTGTGTCATCTGAATGTTGTCCGTGGCAGCTGTAGAAGCTGTTTCCCTTGGGAACACAGTAGCACCATCTGACCTCATGCAGGAAACCCACAAAGCATCTCATTCCTACCAAGTCTCTGAGTCAGGAGCCATCACTCCCACGACGGATGAGGAAAGTGAGATTTAAATGAGATAAGCAGTGCACTGTCTGTGGTTAGCAGGTGGTTGGACAGGGTCCAGACTTGAGCGTGTGGTTTTTCCCTACAATCCAGGCTGCCATCCAGCAAAGGTCTGGCCAGATGTCTTACAGAAAGTCTTTAATTACTCCTGTCCCCCAAGGCAGAAGCAAGCCCCCCCCACCCCAAATCTGGGATAGAATGTGTGTAGTTGTAAGCACATGCGTCCGTCTGCTGGAGCGGGGTCCTGGACCAGCAGCACTCGCAGTACGTGGGATCTTACTAGAGGCGAAGATGCGCATGCCCACCCAGACCTGCTTGGTCAGAGACTCGGGGTGGGAGGCCCACCCTCTCTGTGCTAACAAGCCCTCTGGGGGTTCTGGGGGATTCAGAAGCACTAATTTAGACTAGAAAGAGACCTTGAGAGAGGAAGCCACTAAGACAAGAAGAGATCTGTTCCCTCCCCAGGCACAGAGCCAACCTGGTGTCATTTAGACTCCAGTGTCCCCCTCCAGCTCGAGGACGTGAATGGTCCGTGCACCATTCAGAGCTGTGGTGCTTCTCTGCCCTCTGCTCTGTGTTAGGCTGCACGCGCACACGCATGTGCACACGCACACGCACAAGTATGGACAGGACATTGGGTCCCTGTCTGCAGAGGGCAGCAAGTGTAACAACTCAGGAACAGTGAGAGGGAGGCATGAGGTCCATGGGATGGGAAGTGCTCAGTGAGGGTGGCAATGTGCAGGTCAGACCTGCAGGGGTGTGGGCACCAGGTGAAGGGCAGCAGTGTGGACAGTAGGACAGTGTCCCCCAGGCAAGGAGAAACAGTGCAAAGGCCCTGAGGCAGGAAGGAGCTCACTAGACTCAACATGATTGGTGGGGGGGAGGTTAAATCACATGGAGCCTTAGCAGCTGCTTGTTGAGCACTTCCTATGTGCGGGGGGAGGCACGTAGGGGACACTGTACCTGGGGCTCTGTGCTGACCTGCCTGGATTCCTGCCACCCTTCAGCCCCAGAAAGACAGAGACACATGGCTGGTCGCACTGGCCACCCATCCACACCCTGGATACCCAGGTCCAGCCTGTGGCCGGTGTTCCTCTATTACTTTCTGCAGCTCTGCCTTCCTGCTTGGCATAAACCAGGTGCAGGATGCCCTGCTGGGGTCCGAGGCTGTGAGGGTCTTGGCTCGAAGCTGGGCAATCATTCAGGGGGTGCCCTGGCTGCTGTGGAACAGACAATGTGGGGAGATGAACCCTGGGTGAGGTGTCATGTGTGATTTGAGGCCCTTCCCGCTGCTTTCTGGCTGTGGCCTTAGGCAGGTCACTGGACCACCCAGAGCACCTGGAAACTGTTTCCCAGGCTACCCCTGGGCTTCCTACTTTTCAGGGTGACTCCAAGGGTCAAACTCAGAGTGGGAGAAGGTAGAGCAGGCTTCTTGGATAGAAGCAGGTTTAGGGTGAAGCTGAGGGTTTACTCCTCTAACCAGCTCACCTGTGATGCCTGAAGCAGCCAGGGGCCAGTGAACATTCGTGCGCAGGTGGGAGCAGCACCCTCCTCCAGCTGGCCCACCCACCCCACGCAGTGCACACCTGTAACTCAGTCTGTGGGTTCTCAACTGGGCACTTCCAGGCTTGTTGTGACCTGCCCAGGGTCACCTCTTCCCAATCCATCACTTAGGTCCTCCAGGGCCAGGCAGCAGGAGTGGGTGGGGTGTTGGGGGTGGTGGGCTGGTGTTGGGAGTGGGGAAGTCAGGGGTGGGAGGGAGAAAGGGCCTGGCCCTACTGGGGGGTGGTCACTGCTTCAGCTTCCAGGCAGGGTGTGGCCTCATCTGCTGGTTGCTCAAGAGAAGCCAGAAATCTGTGGTTTTAGTATGAAAACTCTTGATTTCTAAATTTTGGACTGATTCACACACACACACACCAGGTTTATTGTGTAAATCCAGGTTTTGCCACCAACCTCCTTCTCAATTTGACTTCTTGTATTTTCTATCCTCTATTTTTATGGCATTTCTTTTCTTCTGTTTTTCTAGTAATTCAAAGAACTTTCCGGTATCAGTAAGTAGTATTAGTATTAATAATTCTTCCTGATGACATCTATCTTTATTTATTAAATTTTTGGAGGTATAACTTCTATGTCTGTTAGGAGCCAGAAAGTTCAAATAAAATTTTTTTAAGATTTTATTTGTTTATTTGAGAGAGAGAGAGACAGCACAAGCAAGGGTAGGAGCAGAGGCAGAGGCAGAGGGAGAAGCAGGCTCCCTGCTGAGCAGGGAGCCCAATGTGGGGCTGGATGTCAGGACCCTGAGATCATAACCTGAGCTGAAAGCAGATGCTTTAACTGACTGAGCCACCTAGGTGCCCCCAAATGAAATTTTTTATTATAAGAGTAAATGATAGGGGCGCCTGGGTGGCTCAGTCGTTGGGTCTCTGCCTTCAGCTCGGGTCATGGTCCCGGAGTCCTGGGATCGGGCCCCGCATCGGGCTCCCTGCTTGGCGGGAGGCCTGCTTCTCCCTCTCCCACTCCCCCTGCTTGTGTTCCCTCTCTTGCTGTCTCTCTCTGTCAAATAAATAAATAAAATCTTTAAAAAAAAAAGAGTAAATGATAGATAAAATAACCCGAGGGGAAAAATGTAATTCACACACAACAGCTAAAGTATATAAATATTTTCACGTGGCCTCACCCTCTCAAGAATTATGAGAATCACATGATCTTTTATGGATATGGTCTCTCATAACTTTTGTCAGTTATGACAGTCAGGACAGTTACTCCATCAGGAAATATTACTGAAGTTCCTCTAGCTCATTGCCTGGTGTTACCAGTTGATAACAGTACCTTGCATTCATACAATAGCACTTCAGCTTTGGTCTTTGATTTCTATCATAGTCCTGTGATTAAACATGGTAGATAATGCTTGTCCCATTTATATGGGAGGAGATTGGAGAAGATAAGTAACTGCATTCAAAAAAAAAAAAAGAAAGAAAAAATTTATATACTTGGACATTGGGGGTGACCCTGAAGACCAGGTGGGCAGATGGCTGCTGGCTCCAAAAGCTATTTGTGGTCATTGTTTCTCCGGCTGAAGGGAAGTTAGTAATGAGATCTGGCTGTGAGGGCTGATAGAAAGGAGCACCAGCATGAACCTACCAGATCGAAGCTCACCTTGAAATCAAGAGTAATGAACAGAATGTTAGCAAATTACCTGATCCTACTATTCTTCAGGTTTACAGTAAATTGTCGGAACTGACCTGTTTTTGCAGGTAGTCATGTGATCTGAGCTTGGGTAACAGAGGGGGCGGGAAGCAGAGTCTTCTGGAAAACCAGCATGGCATTTCCCCATCATTTCATCACTTGTTGGAGCAGAGGCTGGTTTGTAGGGTGCTGGCTGGACATCTGAGAGGGGATATGAGTCCTTGCCCTGGATTGCACCTCCAGCGGACTCCAGAGACTGCCGAATGTACTGTGTACTGAATCAGGGGCAGGCCGTTTGCATTAAGCATTCTTTCCAACATCTCAGGTTATAGTGCTCAGTCCCAGCTGCATGTTAGAACAACCCAGGGAGCCTTGAAAACCACAGGGCCAATTGGGTCAGGGTCCCTGGGGGTGTCCTGGGTGACGCCCACATGTGGCCAGGTTTGGGACCACAGGTGTGAAGCACCTGCTTCAGAGTATTCACAAGGGATCACCCTGCACCTGTGAGATACTATTTGTGTACAGCTTGTCTTGTTTTGCCAGCTCTAGCAATCACTGTCCTTGCAAGGAGGTAAAGCCTTGCCTTTGAGGAGGGTAGGGTCCACCTCAGTGGAGAGTAGCACAAGCCATGGCAAATCAAACCCTTCTCTTATCTAACTTTAAAAGCACCAAGTGTAACATCTGTAAAACTGTTTTTGTGCAGTCAACTGCTTGGATCAGCATGTTCAGAAGTCCCCGGAGAGCGTTGCTTTGATCTGGGAGCGGGATGAACCTGGAACTGAAGTGAGGATCACGTACAGGTAAAGTGTGTCCCCTAACAACATCTCAGTGCCCAGCAGGGTCTCCTGGGCCTTTACGTCTCTGTTTGTGGTAGACCCCAGCACCAAACACCTCTGCTGGGCTATTAGCAGGAGCAAGACTGCCCAGCTTGGAGGAGGGCTGCCCTTCTTGTTCACCCTGGCAATACTTGGTGCCTTTAGGTTCCCAAGGAAGGATCTGGGTCTTTGGACACAAATGTGATGAATGTTCAAGGCATGAGGAGGCTTTTGGCACAGTCCTGTATGCTTCTGTCTGGTTCTAGGTGGAGGTCATCTTTGTATCAAAGGGCATGTTTCAGTTTTGGAAATGTTCTGTGGTCCCAGAAGAGTAAACATGAGTGCAAAGTGAATAAAATACATGCTGGAATAAACAAATGAGCCTGCTCAGCCTCTTTCTTCCAGTGCTCTGAGAGGGGGACCATAAATAAGATCAAGCCATTTAAAGGGGGTCTTCCTGACATTTGTGTTCTTTGATTCTTTAGGTAAGTTCTTTACACATTCCATGTGTCAAGCACCTTTCTGGTTGTTGTGTGCATGTCAGGGTTTGAAGGAGCCCGGCATCTGGGAATAGTAACCCGGCTTTCTAAGGCCCTGCCTCTTGCTGGGACTGCCTTGCTCAGGGATCTCTGTCGTTTGTCCCTGCAGGCCAGTGGTTTCCCCTTCCCCGGGGGTAAAACCTCCTTTGGTTAAGCCTAAACTTGACTTTACTATGCTCTCTCAGACCCACAGTGAACCTGAGTTGTATGTCCTTTATCACCAACACCACCCCTCTCTGCCATCAAGTAATGCTCATTCTCCTAGTGGGCAGCTTGCGACTCTTCTTGTCCCATCATTAAACAAGTTTCACTGAGTGCCACCATTATCAGTCAGGACAGGCTGGGGTATGTCGTAGTAACCAACAGTCCACAGATGCATGGTAGGGTGTGGCTGGCTGGTCACTTTAGACTGAATAGTCAGGGAAGTCCTCTCTGAGGAGGTGACATCAGAGCTGAGGTCTTGTTGCCAAGAAGGAACAGCCAAGATTGGAGGAAGAATTCCCAGGCCCTTCCAGGACCGTGAATAAGTGTAGGTGTCCTGGGAACAGAGAGAAGGTGCATGTGGCTGGGGCAGTGGGAATGAGGGGGGCATGGTAGGAGGACTGTTCAGGGAAGCAGGGGGCCTGAGAGCAACAGTGACTGTTGGTGACCTGTCACTTGGGTGACTTGGGGGCTATTGGGCACCCCTAGGTTGATTTGTTTCTCAGACTTAGGTTTTATCACAGACTAAATTTACTAAACCTGGTGAAATTTTACTCAAGTTGACTTTTGGATGCAGCAAAATGATGTTAATCTGCTGCAGCTCCCTGTGGGCACCACCTTACCCATCCCCCATCAACAACCCTTGGCTGTCATGCCCTTTACCAGTGTCTGCATTGTTTGCTGACCTGTCTCCCCACCAGCCCGTACAGATAAACCTCTTGCCTCTGGGTAGCCCACCGACCAGCAGCATTGGCCCTGGGAGCCTTGGGCCCCACCCCAACAACTGAGGCAGATCTTCAGGTCCCTGGGCACACTTGAGTTTGGGGAGCACGGCTCTAACAAACAAACTGGCTTCACCGGTCATTACTATTATCGACCCAACTGGATTTATGTTTAATTCTTTAGTAAAAGATTAAGACTCTGTGGGTGAGGGGGTAGATGGGCTTACTGCCTGGATGCTGGACGTAAGCTGGTCCAGCGATGGACCATTTTCCTTCCGTCACTGCCTCAGATGTGCCTGGACCCCAGGTCTCCCTTGGCTGCACATCCCCCATGTGCACACCGAGTTAGTGGTCAGCAGCGTTAGGTGGTCTGAGGGCTGGGCTTGAACTGGCCTGCTGAGATGTGTGGTTGAATGTAAGCCACAGGGGAACTGTCAGGAATGCACCATTGTGTTAAAAGCTCAGAACTGCTTTAGTTCTATGGTACCAGAACAGCCCCAGGCAAGGGACATAGACACCTAGATTCTACCCTTAACATTTCACAATGCTGGTTTTTATCCCATGTGATTTATGTTTCCATCCCTCCATGGGTCGGTCCATCTTATGTGTTGGATGCATTTCAGCAGCATAGCATTAACTAGAGTTCATTGTGTGCTTATTTTCTCTCTTTTGATGTGAAATTTATATGCCATGAAATGCATGGCATATAAATTTGCCATGTGGGCTACCCAGAGGCAAGAGGTTTATCTGTACCCATGCCATGAAATGCACAAGTGTACATTTGCTGAGTTTTGATCAATGTGTACACCTGTGTAACTCAAATCCTTATCGAGATACAGAATAATGACCACTGTCCCAGAGGGTTCCCGTGCCCCTTCTCAGTCACTATCCCTACCCTCCCCAAGCAACCACCCTTCTGATTTTTTCCCAAATAGGTTGTCAAAGCTTTATCTTAGAGATAAGGAGGGGGCTCAGAGAGAGGAGCAGATCTCTCCCTCCTGGGGCTGCTGAATGTTTTTGAGGAGGCACGTTCCTGGAGAATCATTGTAGAGCTTGTAATGGGGCCCAACAACTCCTGCCTAGTGACCCTAGTGACGCCTCCATCCTGCTCAGCAGAATCTCCACTGCTCGCCCCATGTCTGGGCGGACACCCGTGCACACACACACACACACACACACGTGGTGCACACATGGTTGTGTGCTCACACACATACATTTTAAGTGTGCTCGTTTTCAAGGCACGTTTCTACAACTTGCTCTTTGCGTTTGGGATCCAGCCTGGAAATGTTCTCTCGGGTGGCAGTGAGGGCCCTGCCACCTGTTCTGGGAGATGTGCCCTGTGTTGCCGATGGCTAGACTCCACTGTTCTGAATACTGGCACATATTTCTAACCTCACCTCCCTTGGGTGCGGGAGGCTGGGCAGGATTGGCTTTGGGAACCCTGGGGAAGCCCCATGTCCTCGCCTGCCCCACCAGTTCCTTCCCTCTGTGACATCAGTTGGCACCGGTCCCAAGGAGCAGTGCAGGTGGGCCCTGTGCTGGCCATGGGGCTCTGGGGGGAGGAGAGCTCAACAGCCGTGGCTCTGTCAAGCAGAGGGCACCTGTGACCTTAGGCTGGAACCAGGGTCAGAGGGCTGCCCCAGCCCAATTTCTAGCCTACCTCTGCCCAGAGAGTTTATGTTCAGAGCCGGCCTGAGGAAGCTGTTCTATCCTAGGGAGCGAGCAGACCGCAAGCCCCGGGCCCCTTCTGCGTTCCCTGAGGCCTGCGAGTGCGGGGGCTGCCAAGGCCAGGCAGGGCACAGATAACCTGGGTGGCTCCCTGAGGCTGTGCGGCCAGATTGCACCCTGGGCGCTGCTCCTTCCAACTGTCCACATGTGCTTTTCCAGCACAGTGCCTTTCTAGAAGATTGTCCTTCACCTCTAGTTCAAGTAGACAGATTCTAGAGGCCCTTGGGGATGAAGATGTGGAAAAACACAAATCCTTGTCCTCAGAAGTTGGTGGTGGGGTGCTGGGTAGATTCTGAGGCTCCTAGACTGCTGTCTGCCTGGAACCTGGAGGTCTGAGCTAAGGATTTCCAAGCTGGGGATGGACACAGGACGTGGAGTGGAGCAGACGGAGGCCCCGTGGCTGGTCTCAGCCTCTGGGGTATATGTGGGTGCCCTGAAACAGGTGACAGCAGGCTGTGGGTGTCTTTCTTAGAGTATTTACCAAGGCTCAGCTCATCTTTTGTCTGAGTACTCCAAACAGACGTCTGAACTTGAACTTGAACTGAGAACTTAAGCCAAAGACCAAATTTAAGCCCTGGCCAGCTCTATGACCTCGAGGTCCTCACTGTCCCCAGCTGTAAAATGAGGGCCCAGATAAGACCAGCACTACTCCAGCCCTAGCAGGCCTGGCTCCATGCAGTAGTCACACCCAGCATGGTGCAATCGAGCCCGACACAGGCCGCACCGTGATGGGCAGCTGTTGTCTTAGATGTACTTCCAGCATGAACTGAGTATGGTTCTCACTGTGGGTCAAGCCCCTGGAGGGGGTGATTTCCGTGGCTGTTCCATTTTCTTTCTGGCAGGAGGTGTGCACCGTGAGGAACCCCTGTCCAGAGGAGCAGAGGGGCTGTCAGGCCTCCTTCACCCTGCCTGCCTCAGAAGCCCTGGGTGGGCGTAGAGGGGCTGGCTTCCTTCCTGGGCATGCTGGGGCCAGGCACTGGGTGTTATCGAGCCTCTATGCGACCGGTGCCTCATGTAGAGGGCCCACAGAAAATAGAAAATGGGGTCTTGCCCTTTGGGGTACCCCTCTCTCTGGGGCAGCTTGACCAACACACCTGGAGCTGGGGCAGGCCTACAGCCTAGAGGCACCTCCCGAAGAAGCTTCTTTGTTTCCTTGGCCCTGGGTGCCCCAGAAAGGAGGGCCCCTGTGGGCACCAGCAGTAGGAACTGGGGAGTCTCAACATGGACACCCAGTTGGAGAAGGCTCTGGGGCAGTTCTGAGGAGGGTTGGCTTTTGAGAGGCACGGTGGGGGGTGTGTGATGAGGAAGACAGAGAAGCAATGGCAGGTGGGTGCGCTGTAGGGAGAGGGGAGAGGGGCCAGGGATGGGGGAAGTGGAGGGCTGTGCTCCATGTCTGCTCTGGCTTCTGGCTGTGCGTGACCCTGAGCAAGTCATTCCGCCTTTCTGTTTCCTCATTTGCAAAATGGAAACATGCCTCTCCTTTGCTGGATGGCCAAGTGTGGAGCAGCACCTGGGGGATGAAAGCCCAGAACAGGGTCTGGGAAGACGAGGCTTTGGGATCTGATGAGGGAAGGGCATGTGGCTGCCAGGGCCGGGAGCTGGTGGGGTGGTGTTTTCAGAGCAGGGACTTCACCTCCGGAGAGCAATCTCTAGTCAGCTAAAAAGCAGCCCCTCCCCCTTCTTGTGGGTCTGACCCTTGTTCCTTGCTCTTCTCCTCGGCCCCAAATTAATTACTTTAATGAGCAAACTCCTTTATTAAAATAAACAGGGCAACTGAAAGAAGGATCCTTAACGGGCCTAATGAAGTTGATGGGCGGGGTGCTTTGGAGTAAAACAGCCCCATGATCCGTGAGCTTTCCCATGGCAAGAGCCATCTCTCACACAGGGCAAAGTCAGTTTGCTCCGTGGGCTCCCCTGGGTGGGGGGAGGAGAGGCCAGAGGCCCTGGGCTCATGTGCAGTGTCCTGACTTCCCTGACTAAGAGGAGGGAGGTGCCCTGGGCACACTCTTTCCCCTGCTGACCTCTGAGTAACTCTGATTGCAACACTTGGTTGGGAATCTGCATGCCGACTGCCAGGAACTGGCTGGGAACCCTGGGTCACTTGGATTGTGCACTTACCTTTCCTTAAGACTTTGGCTCCAGATGTTGAGGGCTTTGCAGGGAACTGCTTAAGAGCAGGACCCTCGGAGCCAGGCCGGGGTTTGAATCCTGCCTTGACCCTTTCGGGAAGTCAGTTAAGTTCTGTTTGCCTTAGCTTCCTTATCTGAGAAATGGAGGTGGGGGGTGGGGTGGGATGGTAGCTCATACCACGAACTGTCGTGAGCGGTAAATGTGTGTGTGATCTTTTGGATCAGCTAAGTCTCTTGGAATTTCGTATTTTAGAATGGCCAAATCTTGGGACTGCAGCAGGAATGATCCACTCCGAGAGTGTCTATGGCCAGAGAAACCTCCTGGATGGGGACCCCTGTGAGAATTTTCTGGGGGCAAACAGTGGCAGAGGTTTACTTTAGGAGCACACAGAAGCAAACACCTCCCTTGGAGCTGGATCCCCGTTTTTGTGGACCCTCTTCTGCATGCAGGGGCTATTGGGGGATGGCTGGGTTGTGGGGGGTGGAGGGGCACAGCCTGGTGAGGGCACAGTGCAGGCCCTGGGGTGAGAGTGGGGAAGGGGAGCAGGTGCCTGAAGTGTGGGGCCGGGGAGGGGCTCAATGCCTGCTTCTGAGGAGTGGGGACAAGCTCCCTGCCACAGCTTGGAGCGGAGCCTTCTAGGACTAGGTGTTGTTGTTCCTGTTTTTTCCCTTTCTGCTTCTGGAGGCTCCAGACAGTGGGATAAGCCTGACTCATAGCTTCACTGTGGGTAGCGCTGTGGTGTCACGCGGCCCTGCCCCATGTTGGTTCCCATCAGGGCAGCACTGTGGGCACAGACGGCTGTGGTTGAACCTTCTCACCTGTCCAGAAGTGCACACCAGGCCCGGGCTCGGGGGCGGGGGGGAGGGACGCATCTTTGTTCCTGCCCCCTCTCCCCGCAAGTGCCCATTTCCTCCTCTTATGCCAGGTGGACACCAAAGGAAAGTGTCACTATGAGGTTAGACATGCTGTCTGATGCCGAGTTGAAAATCTTTGCACAGCTAGAAGGGAGTGCGCCCCCGGCAGGCTGGGTCCCTGGGGAGGGTGAGGATGCACAGCCCTCCTGGCTGACAGGCACGCGTGCCACGGCACGTGACAGTCCTCAGCAGGGCGGCCCACGCGGTGCTGGCGTCCGGGCACCCAGTCTGGGGCGGGGCTGGGAAGAGGGCCCAGGGGGTGGGTGGCATGTGGGTGTGCCCTGGGTGACCCCTTCCTGTGCTCAGCCCGCATCCAGCCTCCAGTGCTGGCCAGGCTGGACACTTCTGTCCCCTGCCTACCTGGAACAGAGGGCACCAGCAACAACTCCTGGGAAGGTTCCTGGTGACCATCCTGCGTACCAGGCTGGGAATGGGGTGTCCCAGCCCTCTGTCCTACAGAAGTCATACCTACCCTGCTGTCTGGGGGCAGTCCCTGGCTGACTGGGCAGGAGCTGACTCTGCTGCTCGTAGCTCACATTCATGGTCATACTTGGTTTTAAAGCCCAGGACCTGATGCCCAGCGAGCTTCTGGGGTCCTCAAGCTTACCCAGCTGGAAAGGTCAGAAATGGGGTTTGAGTTCAGCTTTGTCTTGCCAATGCGCTGAGGAATCTGAGAGGGAGGAGGTGACAGTGTGAATGGGACCCCTGCTGCTTGGCAGCACTAACTTGGTGACAGGCCAGACGCCTGGTGGTTCCTGGTGGTTCCTGGTGCTGTGTGCAGAGGGTAAACTCTGCTGTGTGCAGACAATAGCCCTTTACTGACTGGGACCCTGTGTGCTCGTTGTCTGTCCCCACTTCCTGCTTAAGCAGACACACATTAAGTGCTAATATCAGTTGGGGAGGAGGAGGCTTATCAGTGCCAGCAGGCTCTAGGTGGCCTTGAAGAGGGACAAGGGTCAGCTGCAGAAGATGGGGCCAAGGGCTGTGGAGTCCTGCTGTGACTGTGGGACAGTGAGGAGCAGGAAGCAGAGTGCTAAATGGGCGCTCTGGGCCTTGGAGCACCTTCGAGGCCAGGGTCGGGGACGCCGTGGGTGCCAGAGGAAGGGGTGACAGGTGGGTGCTGGCAACTTCTCAAAGAGGGGCTGCCTGGCCTGGCACTCCCTCATCCTTCATCCTTTGTGCTGGCGCTCTCCAAGACTGTTTTGCACCTCATCTGAATGTGGTAATAGCAGCGGGTGTGGTTGGGTGAGAGGCTTGACAATTTCCCATCAACAAATCCAGATAAACTTCCTCCGAAAGCCTGGACTGAGGTTTTCGAGCCTTTGGCAGGTAAGGTGACTCATTTGGACCAACACATCCCCATTCTCCCTGCTGGTTCTGCTTGACTGAGTTAATGAAGCAACAAGGACATGGAATTTGAATTTTGTGTGGTCTCCACACATCCGTGATATGTCACTCTGGTAGCATCTGAAGGTGTGCCTGAGTCCCCTGGGGAGGTTTCCAACAATAAACTCAGCCCTGCTGAGTCAGGATCTCCTCAGGGGATTGGGGAACTTTATTTGAAAACACATCTCCAGTAATAGAGCTGCTGCCCCCGTCAGAGGGAGTGGATCTGTCAGGATTCAGCTGTAGAAAAGGGAAGGCAGTGCCACTCTTTTAAGCAGAAAGGGAGCTGACACAGAGTGCTTACAGAGCCTTTGGGCGGACTCCCAGCACCCACTCTGGCACAATCAGAATGGAGGTACCACAGGCACTGCTGAGTTCTCAAAACACAACACTGTGCCAGGAAACCACTGTTTTGCCAGCTCAGCTGCTCAGCTTTCTCTCGACATCTTTGCAGCGAGTGGAATCTCTACAGGAAAACCCCGGTTCCTCCTGAGCTGCAGCAAAGCACAACCCACCTTGCAACTGCTCCCCATGTGCAGCTGCCTGGTGCAACCTGAGTTGCATGCAGAAGCCCAGATGTGAGGTGTCTGAGGTGGCAGGTGCATTCTGGGGTGCATTCCGACTGAGAGAATGGCATGGTGACTGCAGGCAGGCCTATCCAGGGTGGGTTTGTGGACCCAGATTCTGCTTGATTCCTGGGTGGTTGACTGTAACAGTATGAAGACCAGGCCTCTAACTGCCCAGATCCCAGGCCGCTCAGGTGGGTCCTGGTGGTCCTTCCTCCTAGTGCAGGTGACCAAACCCTCAGAGTCACTCCTGTGTGCACCACAGCTGTTCAAGTTCTGCTCTAACTAATAGGCTCTTATCATTACTCTGTCACTCACTCAGTCGGTCCACCAACGTAGGCTGGTCTAGATGTGGATTCACTGTAGGCCAGACCGTTTTCCAAAAGAGTAGTCTCCTATGACTAAATTGTGGGACAGTTTTCCAGTCTAAGGTTCTACATGAGGAGGTCTTTGGCATGTTACCAGCTGGTGCAAATGGGGGTGCTTTTGTGGAACGGCGAAAGGGCGCCCCTCAGCAGGGGTACGAGGCCTGGTGTGTACTCCAGCGTCCTGGGGCAGGTGACTTCGAGTAGAGCTGAGCTGCACAGCCACCTGCAGTGGCTCTGGTGATAGGGCTGCCATGGAGTGTGTGTGCTTGGGGGTGGGGGGAGAGCCACAGGAAACCCAATTTCTGAACTCATACAGAACGCAGCACCTTAAACCTGGGGGAGGGGGGGTCCTGTGGCCTGGAAAAGGAGATAGCTTGAGTGGAATGAAAAGGGTGTGCATTTTGCTCCTCTCCTTCCTTCCAAATGAACAATTTAAATTTCTATTAGCAATTATTTGTTTATTAAATGCATGATTTATTAAGTAAAATGAGTTAAGTAAATAAAAATCATTGTTTTTATGAAGGAAACAGTTGAAGTAACCTTTAAGGACAGCCTCAAGGGGGGTCACGGGCAGCTTTTGGGGTGCAGAGGGCTCATGAGTTTGGTTCTGCTGTTACAGGGGCTCCTCATTCCAGTCCCTTGCTCAGTTGGTCAGTGAGTCATGTTGGTAGCTGGAAATCCTCCACAGGGGGAATATTCATACATCACAATGATTGGCAAATGCTATAAATCAGGGCTTTTTTCCCTGTGGGAAAATTGGTTGTTAAACATTTGGCAGTAGTGCGTTTCATGAGCCCCCTGTTCTTTTTAACCGTTTCTCCAAGCTGCTACCAGAGGCCAGGAAATCAACTTGGGCCCAAGGCAGTTGTACCAAATTCTTGTAGCCCCTGGGTTCCCGCCGGGGTGGCCATGTCTCCTTGCTTACTTTCCTCTGCATGCTAGTTTGGAACGTTCTGTGGACTCACAGTGAAGCCTGGAAGTAGAGCAACACCCAGCAACTCGTGTCTGGTCTGAAGCTGGCCGCCCTGTGCACTGTTGTTGCCCCTGCTGCCCGGTGGAGTTGCGTGGAGCACTGTGGGAAGACTCACCAGGCTACACTGGGACAGGTCAACCTGTGGTGGGACCTAAAAAACATCTAGTGGCTTTTTTTTTTTAAACCAGGGAAAAGGGAATGTTTTTAGAAAGTTAAAATCTACATCCTGTTCCAGATTCCACCAGGGAAAGGACATCACTTCTGTGGCTTTCTCTGGGAAGTAAATAAGCCTGGCCCGCCAGTGGGTGGGTGTCCTGCCTGGGCACCAGCTGTTTTCTGGGCTGGTGTCCAGGACCGGAGTCTACCAGCACGCTCTTGTCTGGGGCCACCAGCTTCCTCAGTGTCAGGAGCTGGGCTCTGGGTCTGGAAAGGAAGAACTTCTTTTCTGGAGGCCAAATGCTGAGGTCTGAGGGGAAATCAGGCATTAATGAGGACAGAGCTTTTTTCAAGTCTGACCATTACCTCCATTCCACAGGGGTTTTTCTAGAGGCTGACAGCATGTAGGGTTTTGTCAGAGTAGGAGAGAAAGACGTAGGGTGAGTGCTTCGACCCGGATATGTCTAGTGAGGTGTATCCTTGGGCAGGTGGTCCTGAACGTGCAGTCAAACATGGACTCATGAAGGAAAAGGCCACCCCCACCCCCTCCTCTCTCCTGTTCTCCTCCATCCTGATTACAAGAAAGGCTCCATGTAACTATGGTGGGCCAGCTTTGAACACTTCTCTTGCTAATTTTCCTTTTGAACAAGGTCAGCCTCAAGTTTGGAGCTTTTAGTTTATTCTTAAAAATGAATGTGCATTGGGCGCCTGGGTGGCTCAGTTGGTTAAGCGACTGCCTTCGGCTCAGGTCATGATCCTGGAGTCCTGGGATCGAGTCCCACATCAGGCTCCCTGCTCAGCAGGGAGTCTGCTTCTCCCTCTGACCCTCCTCCCTCTCATGCTCTCTGTCTCTCATTCTCTCTCTCACAAATAAATAAAATCTTAAAAAAAAAATTTTTTTTTTTAAAAATGAATGTGCATTAAAAAAGAAACTACCCTCCCCCAAATGTTACATAAATAACAACAGAGTTGGTGGGTGGCAGAAATCATGAAATTTGGGAAGCTTTGCCATGGAAAACCAGCTGTCCTGATGTTGAGGGCTTTGGGGGGAACTGCTTAAGAGCAGGACCCTCGGAGCCAGGCCGGGGTTTGAATCCTGCCCTGACCTTTTTGGAAGTCGGTTAAGTTCTGTTTGCCTTAGCTTCCTTATCTGAGAAATGGAGGTGGGGCAGGGGGGATGGCAGCTCATACCACGAGCTTTTGTGAGGGGTAAATGTGTGTGTGCAGTCAGAGTAGTCCTGGGCACAGGACATTTGCTGAATAGCTGTTACTGTTGTTCCATGGGAAGGAAATGTGAATGGGGGGATGGGTAGGCAGGAGGATGCCAATATGAGGGGGTTGGAGAAGGAACAAGAAAGTGGTCATGGCTGGTCATGGAGAGGAGGTTCCCTGTACTCACAGTGGGTGGCAAGTGTGGCTGGAGAAGGTGGGATGGCTGGTGGATATGGTGGAGACACGGTGGGTGACAGACAGGTGGGGTGCTCAGAGCGTGGCATGTCCAGCCTCTAGGAACCAATGGCCATGGGCTAAGTGCCTGCAACCTGCAGGCCAGAGGCAACGCCTGCTGTGCATGATGCATCCTTCTCAGATCCTCTGACCCCCTCAGGGTGAGGCTTTCCCATCAGCACCTGCTGTGGGAGCATGCAGCAGGTGGGCTGTGTAGGTGAAGGCTTCACACAAGGCATTGGAATACACTTGGGGCCCATTCACCCTGAGCCAATGACAGCGACTTACACCAAAGCAAACTGGCATTTTCATTCTTCCTCCTGTGAAGAGGCACTTGAAGAACCACTGATTGATGCTGATTTCCTTTTTCCACCATAATTATAGCTACTGTTTATAGGATGCCTTGACTTCATATATGGTCCTTGTCTTAGTCTGTTGGGGCTGCTGTAACAAAACATCATATCCTGGGTACCTTATAAACAACAGAAACTTATTTCTCACAGTCCAAGTAGTCCAAGATCAAGGCAGCAGCATGGTCACATTCTGCTGAGGACCCCCTTCCTAGGTTATAGCCACTGCCCTCTTGCTCTGTCCTCACCTGGTGGGAAGGGCAAGGGGGCTCTGTGAGATCTCTTCTATAAGAGCACTGACCCCATTCCTGAGGGTGCCACCCTCATGACCTAATCACCTCCCAAATGCCCCAGCTCCTAAACCATCATCTTTGGGGGTAGGATATCCATGTAGGAACTTGGGAACTCAGACTATAGCAGTCTCACAAACGCCTTGGTAGTGGGCCCTGTTACTCGGCTGCTGCAGATGGGACTGTCAAGGCCCCAGGTATGTGGGAAACGGGTGGGAACCTGTCTCTGATCAGATGTAGTTTGGCTTCCAATGGTTATCTCCTGAGATAAACTTTCCAGGTCCAGTACTTTCCATAAACTATAGCATAGACTCAAGGAAAATACACTTACCTTCATTTTATTTATTTATTTATTTATTTATTTATTTATTTATTTATTTATTTGGGGTGGGGGAGGAGCCAGAGGGAAAGGGAGAGAGAGAATCCTCAAGCATATTCCCCGCTGGACGCAGACCCTGATATGGGGCTCCATCTCACCACCCTGAGATCACGACCCGAGCCGGAATCAAGAGTCAGACGCTTAACTGAGCCAGCTGGGCGCCCTGAAGACCCACGTACCTTCTGTGAGGAAGGTAGCAAACCTGCAGCTGTAGTGACTGCAGTTTCACGGGCTGACTTCGTGTCACCAGTGACAATTCAGCTGTTGTTTCTTGAAAAGCCCGTGTTGGGGGCCTTCCTTGGCAAACATCAACTTCGGGAATTGTTCACCTTTAAGTGAGGCTACTGCTTTATATTCCATTGCAGCTTCTCTTCGCTAAAGGTCATGGTCATGAAATCAAATAATGATGTATAAGGAATTTCACACTTGATTTATGAACCCATTCAGCTGAATTTCCTGGACTTCTATTCCCAGTGGTTGTGAGTAGCAGAGTGAGCAAATTTTATCACCATTAAATCAGATTTAGTGGCTACAGTAGTGTCAGGGTCAGAGGAGTCTGTCCGGAGGGAAGGAGTTTGTCCCTAGGCCTGGTTCTGAGACACAATTCATGAGCTGTTGATGTGCCCTGCCTGGCCCTCCATGTAAGCCCTGTGTGAGAAAGGGACCCTCCTGCTTTGTTCTGCTTCTTTTTCTTCTCTCACCACCTCATCTTCCAAAAGTGGCTTGCTGAAGAAAATACTGAACTGCAGAGAAGCAAGCTGAGTGCCCTTTCAGGTTCTGCAGCACCTAGGCTTGCAGGAGAGCAGGGGCTCTGAAGGACTTTGTGTCTGTCACAGGCCTTATGTACACAATACCGACATGATCACCTGGGTTCATTTCCCTTATTGGCAGAAGAAACTGAAGAGGAAGGTAGCTGTGGGTGCTTTATCAGTGGGAGTGGTCCCTCTCATTTGCTGCCAAAGGGGGAGGACATTTTCCTGCCTGTGTGATGCTGATGTGACGGCCAGCCTTGCCCTCTCTCCGTGCAGGGAGATGGAAGGTGTCTGCAGAGTGGACAGGCGCTCATGGTGAGAGCACAGGCCTGAGGAGTCCTGCGCCTGCCAGAGTTCTTGTCATTTCTCACTTATCTGCTGTTCCCATTCATTCAACAAATATTTATCAAGCCTTCTATGAACTAGGCTCAGTTGTAGGCCCTAGGAAGAAGGCAATAACCCCCAAATCCCTGCCCAAGTAGAGCTTGTACTTAGTGGGGTAGATGGACAATGAAGGTGGTAAGTTATTTAATGAACACTAAGAGCCAGAATAATTGTAGGAAGTGAACGAATCATGCATTCCCAATTTGTTTATTTCTTAAATACAACACACACACACACACACACACACACGGCTTATCTTACTTCCCTGGGCTGTCACTGGGAAATGGCTAGAAGGTAAAAATACTTTCAAACAATAACCATGAAAAAATAACTTTAATTAGAATATAGATAAATAAATAAATACCAGTGTATTTATTCTTGTCTTTCTTCTGAACTCTATTTCCAGCTGTGTCCTATTTTGGACTGAGCTGGGCCAGGGGCCTTTTTACTGGCTGAGACATTGGCAAGTGTCATGTTGGTTACAAATACTTGAGGTCAGATTATGTCTTTAGCATTGGATAAACATTATTCCCTGCTGATGCCTAATAGTTGGCTATAGAAAGTCTTCTCCCTTCCCCCAAGGCCAGGCAGCATTTTACTGGTATTAAGCACCACTGACACCATGCCAAATTTATGTTATTTGTGCACATTATTTGTATATGTTCATATTGAAGGTTTGGCCCTGAAGAGTCTACATTGCAGACAAACTTAGATATCTTGCTCAGTACTGGAATAACAAATGTTACTTTTCTCTTTGCACTTGAAAAAGTAACTCTAACTCACCTCAGTGAGATCTTTTCTCAGAAAGCTGCAAGCTGCCATCCCTTGGGAAGGCCCTGTCCAGCACAAGGAAGCCAGTATTTCCTGCAGTGACAGCCCAAAGCACCAGCCTCCGAGTGGCAGCATTATCTTTTTGATACAGAAATAGTAGCATTTCAGTTTGTGGGAGTCTTTGAGAAGTGACAAATATCCAAGAACATGCTTTTGAGCAGTTTCTGAATATGTGGAGTGATAGGATCACTCGAATATGTTTATTTTTCAATGATTTGAAGACCTAGGTTTGCTGACCGTATTTTCCAATGGCAAAAGTGTGGAGGAAATCAACATGTTCTTAATTTACATTATTAAATGTAGAGTTGAGGTCAAGGGTCTCGGTACCCACATTCTGCTCTAGACAGAAACCATGAGAACGTGGGGGTCCATTTGGTAACCTAGAGAGTAAGTGGGGTCATGGATGGCTGGACGACAGAACTGGGAGAAGAAAGGCTTCCTGGGGTATGGGAGGGTATTGAGAAATTTGAAGAGCTATCATTGAATGACATTTATTCAGCTTTAAAGAGCTGAGCTAGGACCAATGTGTGGAATTTGTATAGCTGCAGAACTTGGTCCAATTTTAGGATGACTGTTTCTCTACTAAAATGACAAAGCAAGAGAGAACCCTGTGAGGTGTGACTTCCAGCAGTATGATACTTAAGCAGAGGCTGGACCACTGTGGGCAAGAATGTGGCAACAAGATTTCTGGACCCCAAGGGAGACTGTACCATCTGACCTTCAAGGAGCCCTTTGATTTTGAGGTTTATGGCCTTGGTAGAGTGGATAAGAAGAGGAATGTGCTTGGAAATTTACCCAGATCAAATTCTTTATCAGAAACCACTCCTCTGGATGTAGCAGCAGGAATCTGTGACCCACTGGACACAGCTCCAGATGCAGCCCATGTTGATGCCTCTGGATCCTCCAGGGAACCCACGGGCTGCCTCAGCTTGGTCTCCAGACCCTCCTCCAGGGCCGTAGTTCAACTGTCCTGCAATAGGGGGGTGACTCCTGCCACTGCTCCCTTGCTCCTTCTCACCACAGCCAACCTGTCCAGAAAGTTCTACCTGCTGCCCTCAGAGACTGTAGCACCAAGCTGAGGTGATAAATGCCCTTCACACTCTCATGCATGTGCCTTCATCTTTCTAGTCAGAGCTGTGATCCCCACATCTCATCCCCACAGTGTCTGGATGGAATTTTTAACATCTTAGGAATTCACCCATTATGCGATTTTAGAAATGATTTTTAGAATTTAGATTTTTAGAATTTTAGAAAATGGGGCACCTGGGTGGCTCAGTTGGTTAAGCAACTGCCTTCGGCTCAGGTCATGATCCTGGAGTCCCGGGATCGAGTCCCGCATCGGGCTCCCCGCTCGGCGGGGAGTCTGCTTCTCCCTCTGACCCTCCCCCCCTCATATGCTCTCTCTCATTCTCTCTCAAATAAATAAATAAAATCTTTTTAAAAAAAAGAATTTTAGGAAATGATGACAAAGAGATCTGATGGGAAAGATAATACCTTCTGAATGTTTGGCAGGGTCCTGGATGGGTGATCCTTCTCACTAACATTTGTGACAGGTACACAAGGTGCATGGCACCTGCTGTTTCTCAGATGATCACATGGCAGTTGAGAAAGGTAAGCTGCCATGTTTAATGCAGCTACTATAGAAAACTAACCCAGGCTGCTCTGTCTAGACAGTTCACATTTGTTTCTTGACTTCTAACTGCTGCCTTTGGTCTACAGATTTTCATCGCCATTGATGTATAACACACATTCAAGCCTGCACATCCCTGAGCACTGCCCAGGGGCTTAAATCCTTAGCTATAAAAATGGTGCCTCCACTGGACTTGAGTTTACTCTCCTGCATCGCTGATCATAGCTGCCTCTTCAGTAGTCACAGGCTGTCCCAGCCTCCTTCCCTGGATTAGTATGGATGTTTACAGGTTCTGGATTCTGGGGAGTTTGGTGTTGGGGATTGTTGGGAAGTGCTCTTTCTTTCATCATAAACTTAGGCAAGGTACGGGTGGGGCACCACTGAATGATGTCTTTGTCCTCCTGAAAGCTTTAAGGAGGAGATGAAATCTTGCAGAAGAGGCATGCCAGAGCCAGCCTGGGCATGAGTCACTGGTTGCGAGGCGAAGGAATTATGATCTGGTTCTCATCAGGTCTTCTTGCTGGATGGCTTTGGGAAGAAACAAAGGCCCCCTTGAAGTCTCTGTCTGAAATGGGGAGTGTTCATTTTCATTCCCCTGGTGTTTCTAGGCGGCCTCTTGCTGAGCTTGTCCTTTCTTCAGAGCCCTTTCCTTGACGACCCTTTGAACAGAGGAGAAGTAGGCACACACGCTTGTAAGGGGTTCTTGCAGAGCTAGGAGGTCTGGTCTCTGGCTGGCAGGGCCTGCAGAAGTCGGCGCTGCCCCGCTCAGACCTGTTGGAGCGATGCAGAGCGCAGGTGTGGTTTGGTTGGTTGGCTGCCCTTTATTCTGTCTTTCCCTGTTAGTTCTGTGATTAAATAACAAATTAAAATCAAGTCACAGCAAAAATGGTAAAATGATTGGCTATTTGCATAGCCCAGGGTCAGCTGGACCAGCTGCTGGAACAACACGGAATGGAACGTCAAGTTCCCCAGGTTGCTTTTCTCTACTTCCTGCTCCACTCCAGACAGGTGGGCGCCTGCAGGGAGTACTCTGGATTTTCCGGAGTTGATAGTCATTGACTCTGACTGGGCTGGATTGGGTCACGTGCCAATCCTTAAACCAGTCCGCTTCTCCAGGGAGATGCTGCATTCTGATTGGCAGGCGGAACCTCGTGGTTAGTCCTGGAGTGGAAGGAGAGTCACGTGGACAGGAGAGGTGGGAGGGGGTGGGGGTCTGGCTGCCCCTGGGTCTTCAATGCGTCACGTGCATTCAGTGCCTTGCACACAGAAGAACGGGGTGCTCTCAGTGCCTGCCCTCCCTGTCTCGGAGCTGCAGGGTGGGGGGTCGTCCTGCGGCCAGCCTTCCCTCCCACTTACTGTGGCTACACAGAGTTGGGAATCTGTTGCATGAGCCGGGGTCTCTGGGCTGTGTTGATTCAGAAAACTGAGGCCTTACTTTACCCAATAAGGTCTTAGGAGATCACCTTTGAGGACGGACATTTCCAGAAGTCTCAGGGATATGATGATTTAGGCTTTGGACACCTGTGCTGTCTGAGAAGCCCTGCTGTAAATGGACACAAGGACAGCCATTTTACCACAGTTACGTGGCCATGAATCTCTGTCAGTACCAGCCTACTATGAAAACATTATTTTCTGGAAAAGAATTTGCAGGGCAACAAGCACTTGAGTACCTACTATCTTCTGTTCCCTGGCTGGGTATACGGTACTTGCTGTTTGCAGAATTATGCCATCCCAAAAACTCTGTGTTTTGGCCCTCCCCATCTCTGATGGCCTTCTCTTCCTTGTACTTTAGGGAACTGCTGGAGACCACGTGCCGCCTGGCCAACACGCTGAAGAGACATGGGATCCGACGAGGGGACCGGGTGGCCATCTACATGCCTGTTTCCCCACTGGCTGTGGCTGCAATGCTGGCCTGTGCCAGGATTGGAGCCGTCCACACCGTTGTCTTTGCTGGCTTCAGTGCGGAGTCCTTGGCTGGGAGGATCAATGATGGTGAGCATATGGGAGGGAGGGAGAAACCTGGAGGCCCCTGGCCTTTGTTCCTTGGGGCCTGGCCATCAGGGACTTGGAATGGAGACAGACATTAATAAAAATCACAGAGACAAATGACAGATACCGCCAGGGACAAGGACATGACTGAATGAGCATTTGTCCTGTGAGCTGAGATCTGATGGCATTGGATTAACCAGGTGAAGAAGGAAAGAAATATTCCAGGTGGAGGGAACAGTGTAGGTCCCAGCTGCTTGGTGGGAGGAGCCCAGCACGTGTGAGGGCTTGGAGGGGGCTGGCATGGCTGTGGTGGAGGGAAGAAACCTGTAGGGTGAGATGAGGCTGGGGATGTATAGGGAATGTCTCACAGGTCAACAGCTAGAAGCCTTCCAGGCTGTGGGGGCTTGTGGTGCATCTTTAAGGATTTCTGTCTGCAGATAGGTCAGAGTCTCCTGAACAGTGTCCAGAACAATACTGACTCCCTCCTTTTTCTGGTGTGGGAGGGCTGAGTGTCTAGATAATGACCCCATGTCTTCAAGGTCTGACACGTACTCAGTGAGATCCTAGAGAGTCCCCTGAGCTGGCTCACCAAGAAAGATGCTTATGGGGGCCACTGGGAGTTCTTTGTGTCTCACCAAAGACTTGCCTTTGTGTAGTGAACAGAGCTAAAGAGCAGAGTTCTCAAACCCTGGCTGACCACCTTCTTTAGGAAGGGCTGAGAAACCTTCCCACTCCCTTTGTATGTCTCTCTCTCCACTTTCAAGGGTTGGCGCTGTCACTCATTTCTCCTCTCTCTAAACCATGTAGCACCTACTATGTGCCAGGCACTGTTCTAAGCACTTTGCAAAAGTCGTCTCCTTTAATTTAATAAGCTAGTCTTCATAAATATGATAGGTGATAATACTCTCACTATTTCTCCCTTCCCCCATTTTTTATTACTATTATGACCATCTTAAAGTGTACAGTTCAGTGGCATTAAGCACATTCACAATGTTGTGCAACCATCATCACTGTCTATTCCAGACCTTTGTCATCACCCAAATGGACATCTCATACCCATTCAGCAGGCGCTCCCTATTGCCCACTCCACCCACCGTCTGGCAACCACTAATCTGCTTTCTGTGTCAATGATTTGCCTCTTCTGGATATTTCATAAAAATGAATCCATAAGATATGTGGCCTTTTGTACATGACTTCTTTGACCACTTCACAGTGTTTTCAAGGTTCATCCATGTTGTAGCATGTATCATTGCTTCATTTCATTTTCTATAAATAAAAATTTTACTGTGCGGGTACACCATGTTTTGTCTGTCTGTTGATGGACATTTGACTTGTTAACGCTTCTTGGCTGTTTTGAATAGCGTTGCTCTGAATGTTCACGAGAACACCTGCTTTCAATTTCTCATGCATATACCTCGGCATGGCATTGCCAGCACATGTGGTAAATCTATATTGAACTTCGTGAGAACTGCAGGCTATTTTCCAAAGTTGCCGCTCTGTTTTACATTCCCGCCAGCAATGTTTGAGGGTCCCAGTTTCTCTGAATCCTCATCAATACTTGTTATTTCACTTAAAAAAAATGATAGCCATCCTAGTGGGTATGAAGTGGTATTTCATTGTGGGTTTGATTTGCCCTTCTAATGACTAACATCATTGAGCATCTTTTCGTGTGCTTCTCTGTGTGTGTGTCTTCTTTGGAGAAATGTCTGTATAAGCCCTTTGTCCATTTTTTAATTGGTTGTTGGTCTTTTTGTTGGTGGAGTTGTAAGAGTTATCTCTATGTTCTGGAGGCTGGACCTTTATTAGATTTATCATTTGCAATTATTTTCTCCCATTCTGTGGAGTGTCTTTTCACTCTCTCAATAGTGTCCTTTGATGCACAAAAGTTTTTAATCGTGATGAAGTCTGGGTCATCCATTTTGTCTTCTGTTGCTTGTGGTTTTGGTGTAGTATTTAAGAATCCATTGCCAACTCCAGTGTCATGAAGATTTGCCTCTATGTTTTCTTCTAAGAGTTTTATAGTCTTTGCTTTTATGTTTAGGTCTTTGATCCATTTTGAGTTAATTTTTGTATATGGTGTGAGGTTCAACTTCATTCTTTTGCTGGGGTTATCCAGTGCTACCAGCACCATTTGTTGAAGAGACTTTTTTTTTCCCCTCATTGAAGGGCCTTGGCACTTTGTCGAAACTAATTTGCCATCTATGTGAGGGCTTATTTCTGAGTTCTGTATTCTGTTCCAATGATCTGTATATCTGTCTTTGATTTTCATGTGTCAAACCACTCCTGCATTCCAGGAATAAATCCCACTTGGTCATGATTTGTAATCCTGTTAATATGCTGCTGGATATAGTTTGTTAGCATTTTGTTGAGAATTTTTGCATCAGTATTCATAAAGGGTATTGGTCTGCAGTTTTGTTATTTTTCCTGTGATGTGTTTGTCTGGCTTTGGTATCAGGGTAATGCTGGCCACATATAATTAGTTAGAAAGTGTTTCCTCCTCTATAGTATTTGGGCAAAGTTTGAGGAAGATTGATATTAATTTGTCTTTGAATGTTTGGTAGAATTCACCAGTGATACCATCTTGTCCTGGACTTTTCTTTGTTGGGAGGCTACTGTTTTTGAAAATGAGGAAAGATGAGGAAACTGAGGCACAGAGAGGTTAAATGACTTGCCTAAGGTCACATTGCTGGTTAGTGACAGAGCCAGGATTTGAACCCAGACATTCTGCCACCAGAGTTCATGTTTTTAACATTATACTCGGCTGGGGTGCCTAGGTGGCTCAGTCGGCTAAGTGTCTGCCTTCGGCTCAGGTCATGATCTCAGGGTCCTGGGATCAAGCCCTGCGTCAAGCTCCCTGCTTAGCGGGGGGCCTGCTTCTCCCTCTCCTCCCTGCTCCTGCTCTCACTTGCTAGCTCTCACTATCTCTGTCTCTCTCCCTCAAATAAATAAATAAAATCTTAAAAAAAAAAACCCAAAAAAACATTACACTAGGTTGCTCCTTTCCTCTCTTGATGATATGGTCATGGTTGCCAAGTTTCTGTTTCTGTTAACGTTCTTTAAAATAAGCAAAAGCCTTGGAGATTTAGTAGGTGGGTGTTGGAGTAGGTCCCAGAACTTCAGGAATCCTAAACAACAAGGCTACAGAAGGGCAGGGGCAGGGTCAGCTCTGAGGCCCTCAGCAGAGGAAACTGCTATAATTTTCTCTAAAACTTCCGCTATTAAGAGGTTCTTACCCAACACCTATAACCTCCATGTCCAGCTATTCATGTGTCAGTTTCCACGGGCAAGACTCTGTTGGGACGGGTGTTTGCATCCTCTTTGGTCAATGAGGGGGGTGTTTTGGTTATTTATTGCTTTATAACAAACTGCTCAGAAACTTAGTGCTTAAAACAATAAATTTTATTATTATATTTCATGATCCTGTGGGGGCAGGGATCAGATGGGCTTAGTGGGTTATCTTAGTGGGCTATCATGGGCTTATCTACTCCATGATATCTGGGATACAAGCTGGGTTCACTTGCATGGTTGGGGGCTTTGAAGCATCTCTTTCATGTGCCTGTTTGCGTAACCAGCTCGGGCAACCTTAGGCAGTCAGACTTGTTACATGGTGGCTCATGGTTCCAAGAAGATGGAAGTAGAAAGTGCCAGTTTGCCCTAAAGGCCAGGTCAAGAATACATATAGCATCATTTTTACCGTACTCCATTCGTCCAGCCAGTCTGGCCATTCCGAATTCAAGGTGGAGGGGGGACACCAAGACCCTATTTCTCCTTAAGAAGTAGTATGAGACCAGGTGAAAGAATTTGCAACTCTCTTTAATCCATCACTGGGAGGGAGAGGGTGGGATTGTGAGCATGGCCACCAGGGTCTCATCATGAGCTAGGCGGCCACCTCAGTCAATATGTTCTATTCTAGAATTTCTGTCCCCTGGTCTGGCCTCCAGGCTCTGACCACTGCTCTTCCTTTTACCTTCCCTCTTGCTTTAGGCTGTGTGAGGAGTGGAGGGAGAGGGTAGTGTGGTGCAGAGGGTGGAGGGCAGGAGAATGATTCTGAGAGATTGTGGGTGGGGGGCAAATAATGGCGGGGGACATTAGGGTGGACACACCCTAATCCCCAAAACCTGGTAATATGTTACTTTACACATCAAAAGGGCTTGGCAAATGGGATGAGCATTACAATGGGGAGATTATCCAGGTGGGCCCAATGTACTCACATAAGCCCTGGAAAGCAGAGAACTTTCTCTGGCTGGAGGCAGAGGACATGTGCAGAATGGGAGGTCAGAGTATGAGAAGGACTTGATCTGTGTTGGCTGGCTTTGATGATAAAGGAGGTCACAAGCCAGGGGACGTTGTAGGTGGCTCGAAAGGCTGAGAACGACCCTTGGCTGACAGCAAGGGAAATGGGGAAATGGGGTCCTCAGTCTTGAAGTTATATGGAGCTGAGTTCTGCCAACACCGTGAATAGCCCAGAAGCAGACTCTCCTCCAGATCCTCCAGATAAGAGCTCTGCTCCCTCCTACCTTGATTTTGGGCATGAGACTTCAAGAAAAGAACCCTACCATGCTCACCTGGACTAGAGAACTGTGAGCTAAAATATGGGTTTTCTGAACCACTACGTTTGTGGTAATTGGCTATGGGAACAATAAAAAATGAAGACAGATGCTAATACCTGCTCAAAAACCAGGGAGGTAAAATCAAAGCTTCCCAGTAAAGTGTCATGCTGATCTGGCCTGTGCCCCAATGTTGTGCACATACCCTGTACCCGTCCACCCAGCTATGGGGAGAGCCACAGAGTGAGACATGCTCTCCAAGCACCTCCTAGGGACTGGGCATGTGCATGCAGGTTCCTGCCCTAGAGAACTGCTTGGATGGGAAGACTCGGACAAATGAGAGCCAGGAGCAAGGCATGTGCCATGGGAGGTTGTGGACGGCTATAATCCACATAAAGGAGTTCGAACACCGGGTATGGACTGGGGCCACTGCTTTCCCCCAGGGGCGCGGGTGGTGTCCTAAGCTTTCTTTGTCTCTCATCCCCTTGAAGCCAGGCTCTTTCTACCTGCTGGATCATCTCCCTTCCTGCCCCACAGGGAGTTTACCTGGACCAATCCCAGCACCTGGGATGTAGGCCAGGGTGGTCTCTGACAGACTCCACTCAACTGATTTCGTTTCCCCAGGGTGACCGATGGCCAGGGCTGAGGAACAAAGAGTGGGCAGCTGGGGTCCCCTGGTGTGCAGAGTTGGATGATACTGCCCTGGGTGCCTCAAGCCCTTTAGAGTACCTCTCTGACCCTAGGGTGACCCAGCCAAGGGCTGAGAGAATTCTTAGATGGCTCTCAAGGTCATGCCATCTCTAGGGCCCTTGGGATGAAGAAAGAATGAGTGTGTTGCTAGAAGGCACTTTTTAGACTGCGAAGCTGAAGGAGATGGATGCCTCTGTCAGGGCTCCCACAGAAGTAGACCCTGAGATGAAAGTTCAGGGGTAGCCAGTTCATTTGGGAGGTGATCCTGGGAACTGCTGTAGGGTGCTGGGGAATGGGGCTGGAAAGAGGAATCCACTAGACCAGCTTCCACAGCGGATGCCTGGAACTCAGTCCCATATGGGGATTGGCCTCTGGGTGGTGAGGGAGTTGGGGTATTTATACTCCAACCCTTGAGTCATTGGTGGAGGGCTGCTAGGGTTGGGGCAATCCCTTAGTGCTTCTGCCTGTGGCTTTGGAAGAAGTCCTTGGTGTAGAGTGATAAAAGGTCTGAGGATGTGTGGGATCCTGCCGGTCAGTACTACAACTGGGTATTTGTTCTGGGCTCTTCCTTAGGGGCCAGTTAAGAGAATAGCCCACTGCAGCCTTGATTCCTCTGGGTCATCCCAGGTTGGGGCACGATGTGGGGGCTCATTCCTTTGCCTATGGTTCTGAGGCCCAGTTTGTGTCTGTATCCAGTTCCCTGCTGAGGGCCTCACTCTCAGTCTGCTGTGGAAGCTTGGGTCTTCCCAGCATTGCCCTGGGCTTGGTTGAGCCTAGCCAGGTTGTTGAGGAGCAGGTGTGGAGCCTGGAGGGCCATCTGCTAAAGACAAGGGTGGGGGCCTGTAGTTTCTGGCACCCACTGGGGGTGTGTCCTTTGTTTTCGGGGCAGTGAAGCTTCTTGAGCCTGGACAGGGCAGGGGCCACACAGGACATGTTGGGGCTTGATCTCTGGCTGCCCAGCTTTCTTGGTCTCTGCATCTTGGTGTTGCTTTGCCACCACGGTGGCTGTGGCTGAGGACGGTGTGACGGCCTCTCACCTGGGAAAGCTCCCAGGGCAGGTGGCAGGGACTGGTGGAAGTCTCCCCTTTAGGGCTGAGAAAAGGTCTGACACTTCTGCACTGAGCACAAAGATTGCAAAGCAGGCAGAGCCCCCACATTTTGTGGACTCTTTTGCTAAGAACAGATTTTTGTCAATCACATGTTCAGGCCTGGACTGTGTGGCTGTCAGCCTGGGCCGTGAGGGTCAGTGTGGGAAGGAAACTGACCAGAAATCTCTGTTTGTCTCCATTAGCCAAGTGCAAGGTTGTCATCACCTTCAACCAAGGACTCCGGGGAGGGCGCGTGGTGGAGCTGAAGAAGATCGTGGATGAAGCCGTGAAGCACTGTCCGACCATCCAGCATGTCCTGGTGGCTCACAGGACGGACAACAAGGTCCACATGGGGCATCGGGACATCCCCCTCGAGCAGGTGCATTTGCCTCACTTTGTACAGTTGGAGAAAGAGGGGTAATTATTGGGTTAACTGGGACTGAGTCTTATCAGACTGTGGTTCTCAACCTGGGTCCCCTGGAGGTGCTCACAGTTCCCCTGTGGTATCTGATGGACTTATATCGTGGTTGGGAAGATGGAACTCAAATACCATAAACATACTGAAACACTTAGTGTAACAGAAATGATTTTTTTTGTTGTTCTCTCTGCATCTGGAGTGGAACTAGGGTAGGGTAGAGAAGGCGAACTGGACCCAGTCTGCTAAGTCCTGTAGCCGTTGGGTGAGAGGTGTTCTCAGGAAGGGTGAATGGAGGCAGAGGGTAATTGCCCTGGATGGGGCTGTTTATGTCTTCCCCCTTACAGGAAATGGCCAAGGAAGACCCTGCGTGCACCCCAGAGAGCATGGGCAGCGAGGACATGCTCTTCTTGCTGTACACTTCGGGGAGCACTGGGACCCCCAAGGGACTTGTCCACACCCAGGCGGGCTACCTGCTATATGCCGCCCTGACACACAGGGTATGTGCCTCGGTGGGGGCGGCTGAGGGTGTGAGGTGCCATGCGTCCGTGGCTGGGCTCTGGGCAGGGGGCCCGCAGAGCCGGAGTAGGGCTAGAACTCCTGCTGTAACCTAGTGCCCGTATGCATGAGGGGCTAATGTTTCTCCTAGTGCGTTCAGGGGCGGGGTGCTGACTCCGTGAGTGGGTGGGTGTGGGGGCCAAGTTTCTGTGTTCGTCGGGAGAGTCCGGGTCTCTAATCTGAGGCTCACTGCTGGCCTTTAGCCCCTTTGCCCCTGCATCCATGCCATCTGTTTGCTCTGGAGGAGTCAGGTTCTCCCCAGGTCCTACGTGCTCCCTGGCACAGCTGCGTTCTGATGCTCAGGGGCCCAGGTGCTTAGGCCTTACATATTAAAATGTCTACTTCTACTTAATAGATCTTTTTTTTTTTCCTTGGTGTTGAAAGAAAGTAAAACATTTTCAAATGCCCCTAAAGGTATTGTGGGCTCTGCTCACTGGGGCCCCATTTTAAAAGTAAAATTAGAAAAAGATTTACTTTTCTTTCTTTTTTTTTTTTTTTAAAGATTTTATTTATTTGACAGAGAGAGACACAGCAAGAGAGGGAACACAAGCAGGGGGAGTGGGAGAGGGAGAAGCAGGCTTCCCGCAGAGCAGGGAGCCTGATGTGGGGCTTGATCCCAGAACCCTGGGATCATGACCCGAGCTGAAGGCAGATGCTTAACGACTGAGCCACCCACGTGCCCCAAAGATTTACTTTTCTAAGGAAACCTAAGTTCAGTATATGGAAATTGTATTACAGTGGACCACCCTTTAGGGCCTATGAAGCAGATGGTATGGCATGTTTTTATTTTAATAAATGCACTTAAAAATCAGGACTTATTTGAATGTGGGTGGGTTGGGGGGGGTTGTGGTTTAATTGGCATCCCTGGTCACTTGAGGAATGGTTGACACTTCCCAGGTAGGATTTGGTTTCAAGATAGTGTTTATGGACCTGACTGTTGTAACAGGTGAAACTCTGCTCTCGCTGGTACCGGCAGCAAAGGGAAGTGGCTGGCTAGGTGACCAACAAGCCCAGGCTCATCCAAGAAGGGCTTGGACATTGGTCCTGGGCGGTGGTGTCTTGCCTGCCTTGGCCCCCTTCCTCAGGAATGCTGACCACATTCCTCCCCAGAGGCTGGAGAGAACCTTCCAGTCCCCACGAAGTCCAGAGCTGGCTTGGTCACACGGGTGGCGAATCTCATGACACGAGTGTGGCGAGCAGCAGGTGCTGGGAGGTGGGTAGCAGGCATGCACGCTGCACAGGACGCAATCTCTGAGTGGTAATGTGCCAGTCCCACTGGCAGCCACACACCCAGGACTAACAATGTTGAAAGTGAGCCAGCAAGACGGATGTGGTACAGAACCAGGCTGAGCAGACAAGGTATTACTTGAGCCCAAATCCATATTAAAACAGTTGTCTGCTGCTTGCTGGGTGACCTTGAGCATGCCACAGAACCTTTCTTGACCTCAGTGTTCTCCTCTGGAAAACCCCACTCTTCCTTAGCTCTCGGTGGGGGTGTTGCAAAGATTGACACATTATGTAAATAAAAATACTTTGGAGAATATAACTACTAAGACCAAATACCAAGAACTTCACAGAGTGGCTCAAATTGTTTTCACCAGTTTACAATAAAGCTAACCTTAGGGAAGCTGTAAATGTGGTGAGAGATTCTTTTTTGTGTTTTCAGAGTGTTACCAGGACCCAGTCTACATGAGCAAAAGAAATCAGGGTATAGGTATCTTTTGAATTTTTCTTCAATAAGAGATTTTTTTTTTTTTTTGAAGCATTAGGAATAGAAGCTTCCAGCCTTCTGTAGATGAAAGCATGCACCCATGTAGAGGACATTAGGACCGTGGGCTCTTCAGGGAAAAGGACAGTTGGCTCAGAACGGATGACTGGGGTGTGAGCAGATTTTGGAGGTGTGCAGTGGGCTCAGGGTGCTGGCTGCCTCCTGGGCCCTTTGGAGCATGGCTGGACCCCCGCACTTGCTCCCGTTCCCAGAACTTCAGGGAGAGAAATCTGCAGCCGCATTGAAGCGTTGGCAGTTTGGGTCCAAAGTTGTACTAAAAATCCTTTCAGTCCCGGAATGCTGTGGGACCTCAGGTGTCAGCGTCCTGATTCTCCAGTGCAGCAAAAGTGCAGTCCTCCTTGAAAGAGTCCTCCCTCTCCATTGGGTCACAGCCTCACAGGGCCCTGGCTGTCTCCAGACCACTGTGCTATATGCGGACTCCTGAAGAGTCTCAGCGTTCATCTAGGGCAGCAAGAAACTGGGCCATTCACCCAAAGATTTAAAAGAAAATCTTATTGAAAAACAGAATACAGAGTAGGATCCAGAAAAGCACCCAAATCAAGTGTGTGGCTTGATGAATTATTAAAAGGCGAACCCCACTTGGGTCAGAGAAGTCCTTCCTGCCTGTCCGACCACAGCCCCTCCCTGTATCCTGACTTTGATAGTGTCACTGTCCCGTGTTTCCCCTCTTCTAGCTTTGTCCCACCCAGCATGCATCCCCTGATCCTGTAGCTTACTCTTGCCCACTGATGTTTCTTTGAGATGTCTTTTAAATCTGTTTTAACCTGTTGGTTCTCCTCTGTCCCTTCCATTTCCTTCCACTTCGTTGTGGCACTTGGCAGTTTTTCCCTCCGTCCTCTGTGTTTCCTGCAAAGGGGCATTTGGATCCAGAGGCAGGTCAGGCTCAGGTTGGACCCTGTGGTGAGAATGCAGGAGACACATGTCCTGACCTATGTTTTTCTGCTGAGGCTTGCGGAAGCTGATGATGCGTGAGATGTTTCTTGGTCTTTTTGGCTTTCATTTCTGTGCAATTTTTAAGGGATCTAAAAAGATTGTGGTATGACTTAATGCAGAAGGGTGCCCTTATTTTAGACATACAACTAGATGAGGTTTGACCTCTGGGTGCGCATGTGGCCCCCACCTGCATCAGACGTGGGGTGTCTCCAGCTCCTGGGGGCCCTGACACACCCCCAGCAGAAAGCCCCCTAGCGGGCAGGCCCTTGCGCGAGCTCCAGCACACAGACCAGCTTTAGCTGGTTGGGGCGCACGTGGTACAAGCCTGGGGTCCGGCTTCTTGCACTGTCACCTGTGAGAGCCTGCACCTTGTGTGTAGCAGTAACTCTGTCTTGTCACTGCCGTAGCTGCACAGAGCCCCGGCAATGCTCTTGTTCTTCCTGCTCTTGGTGGCCTTAGGAGCAGCTGTGTTTTGCATTTACAGAACACTGTTAGTGACCTGTGGGAACGTGGGGTGACAGGCTCCTGACGGCCTCTTCTGTTTCTGCAGCTTGTGTTTGACTACCGGCCAGGTGACGTCTTTGGCTGTGTGGCCGACATCGGCTGGATCACAGGACACAGCTATGTGGTGTACGGACCCTTGTGCAATGGAGCAACCAGCGTCCTTTTTGAGAGCACCCCAGTTTACCCCGATGCTGGTGAGGACTGGGGACGCATACAGGGTCCCCAGGAGGGAGCTTGAGGAGGAGGAGAGGTTCACAGGAGGGTGGAGTAGAGGCCCTTGCTCTGGGCTGGCTGTGGTCCTTGTGGTCCTGTGGCGTAGCTGCCGAGCCTTTGCCTGCCAGGTGGGCTGGGGCCAGGGGTGGTGTCTGCAGTAGGATCAGATAAGCAATAGATTTGTCACTGGAAGCCATCTCAGGACAACCCACTCCAGTGTTCCTTTCCCCCTAGCAAACTGGGTGCCTTGGGCCATCCCCTCAGCATTGTCCCTCCCTCCTCTCTGGCCACCTGACCAGATCCAGCCCTTCCTCAACCACCCAGGCCAACTGCCAACCTCTTGTTACCCCAGACGGAGGGAACTTTCTCCAGCTCTGCGCCTGTGCCTTTGGGGCTCTCTATCAGAGAGCATTGCCTGTGGCCTGGAGCCACCTCCATGAATGGAGATCGCTTTGAGGACCCACATCTTGCTCACCTTGGCATCTTCCTCCAAGGCACCACAAAACCCCAAGTATTTGTTGTAATGCAGCCGAATGGTGGTGGCTCTGCCAGGAGGCTCTTGCCAAACCTCCGGCGCTAACAGTGATGGGTGTGGAACTTCTTGTCACCTCCCCTGCTCCTCTCCAGCCTCCTGAAGGGCTAGATGCACTCTAGGGAGAAAGTGTAGGGCATCTTAGGTGTGATCTCAGGCACGGCCCATCAGCCCTCGAAGCTCCGCTCACTCCGTGTGTAGAGCCGTCGTGGCCGTTTGTGGGGGTTTGTGGGGAACCAGGTGGGTGTGTGCTGGAAAATTGCCCTGCTCCCAAGGGCTCCCTCACTGGCAGCCGCACTGTCCCAGGGGAAGCACCGGTCACCCCCTTAAAGATCATTTAAGTGCGGCTGAACAGAAGTTCTATGTTAGTGCGACATGGGGTATTTTTAAAATTCAGTGATATCCCTTTGATATCCTTGCTGTATCCTCTGGGATATGCCAAGTGAATGCAGCTGTCCGGAGCCAGGTGAAGGCTATTGCCAGATGCACCAGCCCTGGATGTGGGGTGTGCGGGGAGGTGATTGCCCCCTTCCCATCCCATCGATGGGTGTTGGGATTCCATTTCTGTGAACACAGGTGTTTGCATGTATCCAGTGCACAGTAACTGTTGACTGATTTCTAAATAAGTTAGATAATGTCTGATGGGCTCAGACTGACACCGAACTTGGGCCCTTCTGTAGGTCGATACTGGGAGACGGTGCAGAGGTTAAAAATCAGTCAGTTCTATGGGGCCCCGACGGCTGTCCGGCTGCTGTTGAAATACGGTGACTCCTGGGTGAAGAAGTATGACCGTTCTTCCCTGAGGACCCTGGGGTCAGGTGAGTGGCCCGCCATGGGGCAGAGCCAGCGCAGGCTTCAGGATGGGTTTAATCCTGAAAGCTGTGTCTGTAGTGAATTCAAACAGTGCCAGGCTGAAAAGGAAGCAGATGTCCCTGCCCGTAAGCAGCTTCCTGGAGGCCCCGGCTGATCGTGTTCTGGGGCACAACATCCATATATTTCTGTGCCTGAGTTCTGTGCTTCATCTTTATTATGAAAACCGGGTAAAGTGGCTTGAGCCCTTCTTTAGTGGCTGCATGGGATTGCGGTGCGGGGGGAGTTGACCGTGGTTCATGAAGGTGCCCCCCCTGCTGGGTGCCGACGAGCCCCAAAGACTGTGATAAACACACTGTACCTGCGTGCTGTTCTTGCCGTAGATATTTCCAGGGCAGAGGGTTGCGAGATCAAAGACTATCTCCACTTACGACTTTGATAGATGTTGCCAAGTCATATGAAAGCACTTTGGAAAGGTGATGTGGGGTTAGTTCAGGTGATACGGGTCGGGTGGAAGGTACCCATGCCCTTTCTGTCTCCTTTTTCTGATTCATTTCATTTCTGCCCCTACACATGTCAGTGGGGAAAACAAGGGCGGGGAAGCCCTCTGTGCTCCTTGGGTGAATACTTGGATCTGCTTGGTAGTTTCTCACAGTGGAAGCATGTGGGGCAGGTACCACCAGGGATGTGGCTTGCTGCCAAATGCGTCCATGGGGAAGAGAGCTCAGACCATGGGGAAGAGAGCTCAGACGTGCATGTCACTCATCAGTGACGTACTTGTGCAGCACTGTTACGGGTCCTAGGCCCTGGTTCACTCTGTTCCCCTTGCCTGCGATGCCTTGCTGCCCCTCCCCACCTCTGAGGATTCCATCCTTCTTTAAGGCCTTTCTCTGTGCACCTTCTCCCATAGAGTTCCCTGGCAGCTCTGGATCTCAGGCTCTCTGCTCTCAGACAGCTCTGTATTCTATTCTTGGATATCTGTTCTCATGCTGACTGTTTCACTGGGTGGTGGGCTCCCCAAAGTCACAGCCATCTGTGTCCTCAGCACCCTGGTGTGGTCAGTGAGGGTGAGTGAGGGTTGACTGCTCACTGTGAAGCTGAGTGGCAGGCCCAGGAGCAGAAGGCCCAGATGCTGCGCTGAGGGCTCAGTACCCGGATGCTAGCATCTCCAGGGCAGATGCTACCCAGCAGTGCTGCTTCCCGCCTAGGACGACCTGTGTCCTTGCCTGGGAGACGTGTTCTTATGTGCCCAGCTCTTCCCTGCTCAGGACCTGCCTTATGCGTGGGGTCATTTGGTGTCTGGATGACCAAGTACTTTGAATTTTCCAGATGGGGTCAGCAGAAAGAGTTTTGGCTCCTTTCTAGGTGGTGGTAAGTCTGAGATGCCTCTCTTGGCATGTTTCAGCTGTGGAGGGTGAAGCCAGCATGTCCTGAAGGGAGCCACGTGGTTGGAGAAGACCTGCCCTCCAGCCCAGGGGCCGTGAGGCGCTCCTGCACTCTGGGCCAGGCAGGGCTTGGGGACCGAGGGCAAGTGGAGGGCCACAGAAGCTCAGATCCTCCAGGTGCCATCTGCAGGCCACCTAAGTGGGCTCAGGAGTTAGGTTAGTGGTGATGGGAGGTTTGATTTTCCAGATGCGTTCAAGGGATTCAGCTGCTAAGGAAGACTCACAGGGACCCCAGTGACAAGGCATATGCTCTGAGTGCTTTAGAAGGAGGTGCCAGCCACTGCATTAGAGTGAGGGAGCATGCCCTAACTCAGAGCTGCCTTAGCCAGGCATCCCCTCGGCCAGACAGGCTTCTGGGGTCCTCACTCCATAAGTGACCAGACCCACTTCCTCTCCTGGACCAGGCTGCACCAGGGAGCACGCATGGAGCCTTCTCCGGGCTCTGTGTATTTTACTGGTCTTGTGGGCACATTCCTGCCATGTAACCAGCACCGACAGCAGAGTCCTACAGGGGTTTCCCTGGGACCTGGTTGTCAATAAGCAGTGCCAGCAGGCAGGTAAACAGCACCAGGCATCTCCTCGCATGGGGGAAGCATGGACCGGTAAGCTGCGTGCTCGGCCAGGGCCCAAGTGGTGCTGTCCCCGACTGTGGTCCCGGCCGCTCGGGCTGCTTCCAGACGGCTGGATTAGCCCTCGCAGCACCAGGCTGGGGGTGCATTGACTTGATTTAATCCTGCCAGTCAGCAGAATCCAGCTTCCTCAGGACTTTAACCCCAAGGTTTCCATTACAGTTTTTTTTTAACTTTTAATTTCGCAAGTGACACCTAGCTCTCCTCCTGTTGGGGAAAAAAAACACAACATGGTCATGCAAGCTGACGTCCTCCGTGAGCACTGCTCCAGGTGACCCTGCTGCTTGTGTCCCTTCTGAGGCCGTCTGCATGGTTCCTGTGAGAGACGCAGCGTGATTCCAAGATGTCTGCTTTAATGTGACCATGATCACACTGTGCTATCCGCCTAGTGTGTATTTTAACTCAGCAGCATGCAGGTTTCCATACGGCTCTGCTCTGTGTTTGAGAAGTTGATTTACCCTCGAGTGGGGGTTGCTGTGGGTGTGGTCCGGTAGTCTTGCCCCTGTGGTTGGAGATCCGGGCTGTGGGCAGTTTCTCAGTGTATCCCATGGTAGCTTACCTCCTCGTGGGTGTGGGGGAGCGCAGGGTCAGTGCACACAACAGCCAGCACCCACGTGACCAGCATGGGAGCCCCTGGCCAGGTCAGGCCTTGGTTTGTTGCTGCATCGTGGGTGGTCCTGAGCAAGAGGCAACCAGCATGAGGGTATTTCACTGTTTCAGCAGCAGTATGGCTAAGCTGGCCAATTCTGGCTGAGTGCTAGTCTTGTATGGCTGGTTCATTAGGGTAGTAGCTTAGCCATTGGGGCTGCACCACTGACTGGGTGGCTTATAAACAACACGAATTTATTTCTCACAGTTGTGGGGGCTGGGAAGTCCCAAGTTCAAGGTGCTAGCACGATTGTCTTCTGGTGAGGGCCCTCTTCCTGGGTTCATAGATGGTGCCTTTTCCCTGGGTCCTCACATGGTTGAAGGGAGGAGGGAGCTCTGTGGGGTCTGTTTAATAAGAGCACTAATCCCATTCCTGAGGGCTTCATGACCTCCCAATACTATCATCTTTGGAGGTTAAGATTTCAACATACGAAATCTTGGGGGGGGGGTGCACAAAATTGAAGTCATGGTAGGTAGACACTGAGAAGTTGGGCTGTTAGAGTCATAGGGCACAAGCACATTTGTGTGTGTGTGTGTGTACATATATATGCATGTACGTAGCAGTCGTTACATATACATATGGTTGGCCTTTGAACAACATGGGTTTGAACTGCGTGGGCCCTACTTATACATGGATTTTTTTCAATAAATGCAGTACAGGACTGTAAATGTATTTTCTTTATGATTTTCTTATCTTTTTTTTTTTTTATAAATTTGTGGTCTTTTTTTTTTTTTTTTAAGATTTTGTTTATTTGAGACAGAGAGAATGAGAGAGAGAGAGAGAGCCTAAGAGGGGGTAGGATCAGAGGGAGAAGCAGACTCCCTGCTGAGTAGGGAGCCCGGTGCGGGACTTGATCCAGGGACTCCAGGATCATGACCTGAGCCGAAGGCAGTCGCTCAACCAACTGAGCCACCCAGGTGCCCTATTATCTTTTTTTTAAAAAAGATTTTATTTATTTGACAGAGAGGGAGACAGCAAGAATGGGAACACAAGCAGGGGGAGTGGGAGAGGGAGAAGCAGGCTTCCCGCTGAGCAGGGAGACCGATGTGGGGCTCGATCCCAGGACTCTGGGATCATGACTCTAGCCGAAGGCAGAAGCTGAACAGCTGAGCCACCCAGGTGCCCCAGTATATTATCTTTAGCTTACTTTATTGTAAGAATACAGTATATAATATATACAACATACAAAATATGGGGTCATTGACTGTTTATGTTATCGGTGAGGCTTCTGGTCAACAGCAGGCTGTTAGTAAAGTTTTAAGGAGTCGAAGCTATACTCAGATTTTTGATGGCATGGGACGCCCGCACCCCTAACCCCCGTGTTTTTCAACCACCAACTGTGTACATGTATCTAAAACCACCACCCAGATCAAGCCATAGAAATTTCCAGGCCCCAGAAGGTTCCCTTACAACCCCTCCGAGTCAGTAATCCCCAGCCCCAGCCACCGTTCGACTGCTCCCAGCATGGATTGATACGCTTGTTGAACTTGCACCTGTAGGGCCAGCCCTGCCGAGTGTGGCGGCGGTTTGCTTTTGCTCTCATGCTGTGTATCACATCGATGTACCACAGTTTATTTCTCCATCCCACTCTTGATGGCAGTTTTGGTTTTTAACTGCTGTGGTCATCCTCGTATGTGAGCACCTCTGCATTCTTATCTGTAGGTTATATGCCAGGAGTGATGTTCTTGATAATAAGAGAAACAGGTTTAGCTTTAGTAGATCCCACCACAGACGGTTTCCAGAGTAGTCCTATCAGGTGTATGCACACTAAATATTAAGAGACACATCCATTGCTCCCAATTGCATATCAAATTACATTCCTGTAGTGTGTTGTTTCTCCCACATTCTTTAATTTTTTATTTTTATTTTTTGAAGTGAAGTTGAAAGTTTATTAAGTGAAGGTGAGAACAGGAAGGAAAGAAAAAAGCTCTCTAGAGTGAGAGGGATCCCGAATGGGTTGCCACTGAGGTCTTTTATGGTCGGTGTTTTATAGAAAACTGACCAGGGAACTGAAATCTTGACATCACTGCTGATAGCACCATGATTACCTCCCCTTTGAATATCTCATCTCTGATGTTTAAGACAAACGAGATGGTCTGGTTCTGTTCCCTTATTTCTGGTTTCCTTACGCCTCAGCATTTCTGGGATTTTTGGTGAGCCTGATCATGTAACCCCGTACCTATCTCTCCCTACCTGGCCCTGCCTGTCCCTTACTTATTTTTAGTGTTTACAGCACTCCTAAAAGAAACCCCGAACCCATTAGCAGTCACTCCCCATCTCCTCTAACTTCCCTCTACCCCTACTTCAGCTCTAAGGCAGCCGCGAATCTGCTTTCTGTCTGTATCGATTTGCTTATTCTGGACAGTTCATATACATGGAATTATATGTATGGGTGTTATACGCAACTAATGAATTGTTGAACATTACATCAAAAACTAATGATGTATTATATGTTGGCTAATTGAACATAATAAAAAAATAGAAAGCTACTGAGCAAAATTGGAAAAAAAGAAGTAAAAAAAAATTTTTTTTAAATGGGTTACCTGGTAGGCTCAGTTGGTTAAGCCTATTTAAGGTTTTCTCTCCCACATTCTTGCCAACTTTTTAATTCTTGCCCTGATGGTGAAAATGCCTTGTTGTAATTTGTATTCTTTGGCAGCCATAAATGTGATGAATCTCACTGTTTTTTTCAAGTTTCCTCTTATGTCCTTTAGGAAACTTACAGAGCTGTTTTCCCTGTAGAAACCTATCCTTTTTGGTTTCAGGTTTCTTGAGGTCTATTATATTGTTTTTCCTTTTGCGTGTGGTTTCAGTGGGAGAACCGATCAACTTCGAGGCTTGGGAGTGGCTCCACAAGGTGGTGGGGGACAGCAGATGCACGCTGGTGGACACGTGGTGGCAGACAGGTGAGAGTCCCCGAGGAGAAGGGGTCCAGGCACGCCTTTGGAACCTGGCACCAGGCTCGCTCGCGGTGCACGACAGCACATGGGAACCTGTGGCCGAGCCTGAGTCTTGGAGGCTCAAGTGTGAGTGAGGCTCTGTGATTGCCATCCAACAGCACTGAGGCCTCAGCCCCTCGGCACGCGTGGTGGCTGGAAAACCCGGCGTCTGGAGTGAGAGGCCGAGCCGGGCTGCCGGCTTGCAGCTGGAAGTCTCGGGATGTGTATGACTTCTCTGAGCCTTGGGGTTCTTATTTGTGAAGTGGAGGTACTCCACTACAGGCCCCAACGAGGATGGAGAGAGGTGATGCAACTGCTGTATGTTGTCCAAGGCCTGACAGGTAGTAGGTGCTTAGCTAAATGTTCATTTTCCCTGTAGGGGCCACGTGCCCAACATAAGTACAACTGATGCAGATGGGCCCCACTGCAGGGACCAGAGTCTAAATTTAGATTTCAGAGGGAAAGGCATTTTTTTTTTTTCTGTGCCATTTTGTTTTGCTTTGCCCTTTCTCCTCCGGGGTATCTGACTTATTAGGATGTTAGGGCAAGAGACCACCACTGATGTAATGAATGTAGCCAGCTGGGGTCTCATTCTTCAAGAAGCCAGAAAGTGAGGCATTGCAAATAGCTCTGTTCTCCATTTGGGAAGCCTCAGGATGGAGACTCTCTACAGCTGAGTCTCCTGAGGCATTTCCATGCAGGCTGAGAGAGAGAAGTGCCAAAGAAATACTTGAGAACAGAATTGTGGGCATTGCTTTTCATTGTTTGGGGTTTGTGTGTGGGGGGGAGGGGCACTGGCCCAGAAGCAATTCATTTCCTCTGTTTTCCTGTGCAAGTGGGTGGGCTCTGTCCTGTCCCACAGAGCCAAGGACGAGGGGAGGCAGCCCCTGTCCCTGTGAAGTGCCCCAGCTCCTGGGACTGACCCCTCTGTCTTGGGCCCACATCTTGTTTCTGCAGATGAGAGGACCAGAACCCAGGTCTGGTCTTGCCTCAGAAAGATATCTTTGTGTCATTGGGGGCCAAGCAGGGACAAACACCCATCTCCCACTCTGGGAGAGCACTTGTGTGTCCATCACGGACTCTTTGATGGCATGTCTAGATAAACATCTCAGTAGCCCCTGGGCCCAGCCTGCATTTCTTCCCTATTCTCCCTGCAGAAACGGGTGGCATCTGCATCGCGCCACGGCCCTCAGAGGAAGGGGCAGAGGTCCTCCCTGGCATGGCGATGCGGCCCTTTTTTGGCATTGTCCCGGTGCTCATGGACGAGAAGGTAAGGGCCTTGTGGAGGCATCCCTTTCCTGCACTCATGCCCTGCGGAGCTCCTGGCGCTCCTGTCTACCTTCCTGGCCTCCTCTGCCCCTGTCTCACATCACACGGGCCCGGCTCTAGTAGGTGGCAGAAGGGTGAGCGTTCACTGCAGCGTCTCCTCAAGGACACACAGTTGAAATCCGTGCGTGGAGTAAGTGCAGGGTCCTCCGGGAAGCCCTCTTAGGCTGGTTCCTTGCAGAGGAGAAAGGCAGTTCCTTTTGGGGCATGCTTGTCATTTTTCACATTTCTGTTTTTACGTATTTCTCTGGCACCCCCCTCTGTCATTTCTTAGAAGAACATTAGTTCTTTGCTTCTAAAGCAGAATCTGTGCGTTCTCTCACACGTGTGTCTCTGGGTCCATAGGGAAATGTCGTGGAGGGCAATAACGTCTCTGGGGCTCTGTGCCTGTCCCAGGCCTGGCCGGGCATGGCCAGGACCATCTACGGAGACCACCAGAGATTCATGGAGGCCTACTTCAAGCCTTACCCAGGTGAGCTGTCTAAAGTGGATTGTGTCATGCGTTTTTGTACACACTGGGAAGCATAAGCTCAGAAAATGTTTTTAAGGTAATGATGACTGAGTGTAGTGTGGTGACACTTTGGAGTTGGAGTCCTACCCTCTCCCCCTCACCTTCCTGACCCTCCTGGGCTCAGAATGGGAAGAGTCCCTGGGGTTTAAGTGGGGCTGCAAGCAGAGACTAAAGCACCTGGCCCTTGGTGTGCATGCCTTAGGCTATTAGGAAGGAAGAGTGAAGAAACCACTCTGGAAAACTGGCATGATGGCTGGCTGTGAGTTTTCTTCTGGCTTACTTTTTTTTTTCCTGGTTTGCTTTATGTCATTGGGTTGGAAGATGATATACACAGTGTGCCTATTGGAACCCATCATCTTCATTTCAAGCTTGTGAATGAGCCTCACTTTGGGGACTGCTTGGACGTGCTCTTTGTATACCATCTACTCCCCAGACATTTGCAGTCGTGACGTGGTCAGAATTCTGCTGTTTTGGAGCCATTGCCCTTTCTCTAGCACACAGCCAGATGGCACCATCTAGAGAAGTGTCTCTGTGAGGGGTTGGCAGGAGGGCAGGTAGGCAGGAAGTCAGCAGCCTGGGGCTTCAGAGATTTCTTCCGTAGAGCGAGGTCAGGGTGTGTGTCTTGCTGTGTCCCTCCTGGAGGGATGGGAGCCCCGCCAGGTCCTGGTGCAGAGGTTTTGGTACTGAATTCCCCCGCTGTGGTGCAGGCCACTACTTCACCGGTGATGGGGCATACCGGACAGAGGGCGGCTACTACCAGATCACAGGGCGGATGGACGACGTCATCAACATCAGCGGTCACAGGCTGGGGACTGCAGAGATCGAGGACGCGATGGTGAGCACGGTTGGGCCTCCTTTGCCGGGGTACGTCCACAAGGCCTTGGATTTACTTGTGTGCTGACTCAGGCGGTTCATCTGCATGTTTTGTCTTGTGTTCTGCCCAGGCTAACCACCCCGCCGTGCCAGAGACCGCTGTCATTGGCTATCCCCATGACATCAAAGGAGAAGGTGAGCGCCCACAAAAGGTGCTCCTCATTCCTGGTTTCATGCACATTGTGGCACTTTGTAACAGGAATGGACTCTGGGAGTGGGTGGTAGGGGTTTTGTATGGGTCAAGCTGTTGCTTTCTTCTGTCCTATGTGGAGGTTTTGGGTGAGGAGACTCAATAGCATGTATGTTAGACAAGGGTCAGATTTTTGAAATGTCCTAGCTCTGCCATCCCTTAAGGACACACATCCACAAGCAGCCAGGACCTGTTTGGCCCCTGCTGAGCTTGGGAGTTTCCTCCTCTGTTCCTGTGCGTGTGGCAGCTTGGTTATGGAGGGTGCCCACGAAATGCCCTGTCCTGCTCACAGCATCTCCTTGCACGTGCTCGGTCACAGTGCCCCACGCAGCTGCCACAGGGGCTGCCCGACAGGCCCTGGCACGGGCCCTTGTGCAGCTCTGGCATTCTTTTTGGAGGCGTTTGACCTGTGGTTCTCACTGCAGATGCTGAATGATAATCAGAATAGTCTTTATTTGAAGACACCCATTGTTCCAAAGTCTGCCAGTTTCTAAGTGGGTGGATCTGGGAAGGGACAGGGTCCCCTGAGTATTGTAGTGCCCAGTGCACGGTGGCCATACTCACTTGGCCTGGTGTGACCTGCACACTCGCTGACTCTATGCTGCATTGCTGGGCAGGCCATCCTCCACTGCCCGGCCAAGCAGCTTGGGAAGGACACTTGGCCTCTTGCTGTCAGGGCCATCCTCTGTCTCTGCGTGCCCCAGTGTCATCTGCCTTCCTGTCACATTTGTGTGCCACAGTTCCATTATTTACTCAAACACCTTATCTAAATCAACCCATTGTAAAATTTAACATTTATTTAAACACTATTTTTTAAAGATTTTATTTATTTATTTGTCAGAGATACAGAGCTAGAGAGCACAAGCAGGGGGAGGAGCAGGCTTCCCGCAGAGCAGGGAGCCGATGCAGGGCTCGATCCCAGGACCCTGGGACCGTGACCTGAGCCGAAGGCAGACGCTTAACCAACTGAGTCACTGAGGCGTCCTATTTAGACACTTGAAAAAGCATTTTCAGTTGCCGTGAGAAGCATGTGTCCATGAGGCTGCTGCCCCTTCCTTAGCAGGAGACTGGAAAATGCACGAGAGCAGTCAGGGATAGGAAAGGGACGGAGATGGGTCAGGTCCTCTCGTGTGACATTCAGAGGCCTTGGGTCAGCTTGTGTCCCTGTTAGCAGAAGCTGCAGCCCAAGTAACTCTGGGATCAGTAGGCCTTTCAGTGCCTGTCAGGCAGCTGGGGGGAATGTACATATCATGGGTATGGTGATAGACATTTTTCTGATTTTTTTTTTTTTTAAGGATTTTTAATTTATTTTTTGACAGACAGCGAGAGAGGGAACACAAGCGGGGGAGTGGGAGAGGGAGAAGCAGGCTTCCCGCGGAGCAGGGAGCCCAATATGGGGCTTGATCCCAGGACCCTGGGATCATGACCTGAGCCGAAGGCAGATGGCTAACGACTGAGCCACCCAGGCACAGCTGTTTTTCTGATTTCTAACATAGCTGAGCATCTGTGTGTTGGTAACACATGAGCAACAGCAAAAGCTGTTGGATACCTGTGTATTCCCACTCCCTGGGTTTGCACATGGTCTGACTGAGGGGAGCCTCTGGTCTGGTCTGGTCTGATTAGGACCCAGACTTGGCGAGGAACAAAACTCCTTCCTTCATAGAGCTTAACGTGCTGGAGGATCGGGGAGTAAAGGGGAGAGACAGACAATAAGCAATAAACACAAGCAATGACAAAACTACATAGTAGGCTAGGCGGCATGTGCCATGAAGAGAATTAATTAAGATGGGGTGGGATTGGTGCAAGTATACACAGGCTGAACGTATATAGGCACTTCATGTATGCGAGGGGACACTGCAGGTCCATGAGGGAAGCTAGACTGTCTGCAGGGCTGCTGGGATGGCTCGTGTGGAGAAACAATGGAATTGGATCTGTGTCCCACACATGCAAGATTATCCCAGGTGGATTGAAAAGAAATGTAGAAACCTGTGGGAACCACTGTTAATCCTTTCTGGAACATGGTAGGATATTGACAAACAAAACTTAGTGTTTATGCTAAAATATTGGTTGGCCAGCCCTGCCCAACAGGGCTTCCAGCCAAGCCGGAGCTTCCTCTTCATCTGTGCTGTCCAGGACAGTAGCCACAAGCTACAGGGGGCTCATGCCACCCAGGAACTACATGTTAACATTAATTTCATTTACATTTAAATAGCTACTGTGGCTAGTGCGCACTGTGTTGGACACGTACCTACAAGATTAGTGTCACCTGTTATGTTCCCATCACCACGTCACAAGGGTGGACAGTACGTCTCCTTTGAGCCCACATTATGGGCTACTTCACAAGTACAAGGATGGTAGGAGAGATTAAGTCATGCCTCCAAGGTGACATCCCCATCCAGTCAACACAAGAGCCAAAGGGAGCTCTCATCTACATGTCGGCTTCGCTAGGATGTTCATGGGAGCTGTTAGAATCGCTTCCACTTAGAGAAAAAAAAGTCACTTCCCACTTTGGATGAAATGGGAATGCATCTTTAGGGCTGCAACTAAAGGAAGCAGCTGTTACAGGTCACCAATGTATGATTTAAAGATCCTTAAGATATATGATAACTGTGTACAATGCTCTGCCTTGGAGATGATTCGTGGTTGAACACACCCCAAACCTTTGACTCCTTTCAGCTGCATTTGCCTTCATCGTGTTGAAGGACAACACAAGTGACACAGATGCTGTCGTGAAGGAGCTCAGATCAGCAGTGGCCACCAAGATTGCCAAGTACGCCGTGCCCGATCAGATTCTGGTGAGTGGCACCTGGCCCTCAGATGTGATGGCGCTGCTTGTTGTAAGCCTTCTCTACTTCCCACAAGTAATGAGCAAAAGTGATCCCTTCCATCGGCAGCAACATGGATGTTAGCTGTTTGGTTGCCTGGGATGTAGGTGGGGAAGGTGAGTTGCTGCATCCTCAGAGAGAGGGGGAGGCCAGAAGACCTCACAGCAAACGTTTTCACAACTCAGAGGATCATGCTGGGCAGGATTAGGTGCTCTCTTACTTTGGCATGTGGAGGCCAGTTACAGGAGCAGCGCTGGGCAGTGAAGAAAATTTAGAGATTTTACTTATTTTTTAAAAGTTTTTATTTAAATTCCAGTTAGTTAACATACAGTGTAATATTAGTTTTAGATGTACAATGGAGTGATTCAACCCTTCTATACATCACCTGGTGCTCATCATAACCAGGGCACTCCTTAATCTCCATCACCTACTTAACCCATCCCTTCCCCACCTCCCCTCTAGTAACCATTAGTTTGTTCTCTGTAATTAAGAGTCTGTTTCTTGGTTTGCATCTCTCTCTCTCTTTCCCCTTTTGCTCATATATTTTGTTTCTTAAATTCCACATATGAGTGTTAGCACTGTACTCTCTGGCTCCATCCATGTCATTGTCAGTGGTAAGATTTCATTCTTTTTTTTATGGCTGGGTAATACTCCATTGGATACACACACACACACATATCTATATACACACCACATCTTTATTCATTCATCAGTCAGTGGACACTTGGGCTCCTTCCATAATTTGGCTATTGTAGATAATGCTGCTATAAATATTGGAGTGCATGTACCCCTTTGAATTAGCGTTTTTGGATTCTTTGGGTAAATACCTAGTAGTGTGACTGCTGGATCAGAGGGTAGTTCTATTTTTAACTTTTGAGGAACCTTCATACAGTTTTCTAGAGTGGCTGCACCAGTTTGCATTGCCACCAACAGTGTAAGAGGGTTCCCCTTTCTCCACATCCTTGCCAACATCTGTTGTTTTCTGTGTTGTTGAGTTTAGCCATTCTGACAGGTGTCAGGTGATACCTCATTGTAGTGTTGATTTGTATTTCCCTGATGATGAGTGATGTTGAGCATCTTTTCATGTTTCTGCTGGCCATCTGTATTGTCTTCTTTGCAAAAATGTCTATTCATGTCTTCTGCCCAGTTTTTAGTTGGATTGTTTTTTGGGTGTTGAGTTTGATAAGCTCTTTATAGATTTTGGATACTAACCCTTTATCAGATATGTCATTTGCAAAACATCTTCTCTCATTCTGTAGGTTGCCTTTTAGTTTTGTTGATTGTTTCCTCCACTGTGCAGAAGCTTTTTATTTTGATGAAGACCCAATAGTTTATTTTTGCTTTTGTTCCCCTTGCCTCAGGAGACCTATCTAGAAAGAAGTTCTATGGCTGATGTCAAAGAGGCTACACTCTGTGTTCTCCTCGTGGATTTTTATGGTCTCAGGTCTCACATTTAGGTTTTTAATCCATTTTGAATTTATTTTTGTGTGTAGTATAAGAAAGTGGTCCAATTTCATTTGTTGCAGAGATGGTCTTTTCCCATTGGATATTCTTTCCTGCTCTGTCGAAGATTAATTGACCATATAGTTGTGGGTCATTTCTGGGTTTTCAATTCTGTTCCAATCATCTATGTGTTTATTTTTGTGCCAGTACCATACTGTTTTGATCACTACAGCTTTATAATATAACTTGAAGCCTGGAATTGTGATGCTTCCAGCTTTGCTTTTCTTTTTCAAGGTTTCTTTGGATATTTGGGGGTCTTTTGTGTTTCCATACAAATTTTAGAATTGTTTGTTCTAGTTCTTGTGAAAAATGCCAATGGTATTTGATAGGAATTGCATTAAATGTGTAGTGCTTGGGTAGTATAGACATTTTAATAATATTTGTTCTTCCAATCCATGAGCATGGAATGTCTTTACATTTCTTTGTGTCATCTTCAGTTTCTTTCATCAGTGTTTTATAGTTTTCACAGTACAGATCTTTTACCTCTTTGGTTAGGTTTATTCCTAGGTATCTTACTGTTTTTGGTGCAATTGTAAATGGGATTGATTCCTTATTTTCTCTTTCTGCTGCTTCATTATGGTGTCTAGAAATGCAACAGATTTCTGCATGTTAATTTTGTATCCTGTGACTTTACTGAATTTGTGTATCAGTTCTAGCAGTTTTTTGTTGGAGTCTTTGTTTTTTTACACAGAGTATCATGTCATCTGCGAATAGTGAAAATATTACTTCTTCCTTGCTGATTTGGATGCCTTTTACTTCTTTTTGTTTGATTGCTATGCTTAGGACTTCTGGTTCTATCTTAAATAACACTGGTGAGAATGGACATCCCTGTCTTGTTCTTGACTGTAGAAGAAAAGCTCTCAGTTTTCCCCATTGAGGATGATATTAGCTGTGAGTTTTTTGTTTATGGTCTTTATAATGTTGAGGTATGTTCCCTCTAAATCTACTTTGTTGAGGGTTTTTTATCACTGTACTTTGTCAGATGCTTTTTCTACACCTATTGAAATCATATGGTTTTTATCCTTTCTTTATTAATATGGTATATCACATTGATCTGCAAATATTGTACCACCCTTGCAACCCAGGAATAAATCCCACTTGATTGTGGTGAATGATTTTTTAAATGTATTGTTTGCTAGTATTTTATTGAGAATTTTTGCATCTGTGTTCATCAGGGATATTCGCCTTTAGTTCTCTTTTTTAGTGGAGTCTTTTTTTCTTTTTGGATTTAATAAAGTTTTATTTTCCCAAATGTACAGTTGATGGGATCTGTTCATGCATTTTACCAGCAGCAGGGGCATCTCCACCCTTGGTGTTTCTGGTGTAAATTACTTGAGCTCTGTGTGTTGAAACCAGTTTTTAATGAGTCCTTTACTAAGGAGCTCCTGAAGGACTGCCCTGGCCAGGGAACCTCGAATCTTTAGTCTCCCAGAGACAACACCTGGAGTCATAAGCTTATAGTTGGGAACTTCCTTACAGAGTCTGTCATATGTCACTTTGTCAAACAAGACCAGTTTACTGAGCTTGTCCCAAACTTTGCCTTTGGACCCTTCTTTCTGGCCATACTCCTGGATTTGTTCACTGGGTCTTTATCGTTTTTGGCTGACTTTCCAGCATCTTTCTTCTTGTTGTCCTTGGGCGGCATGGTGAAGCTCAGAGGACAGCGGTCACCCCCGCAGCCTGGCTAAGATGTAGGACAATAAGGTTAGTGGAGTCTTTCTCTGGTTTTGGTATCATGGTAATGCTCGCCCCATAGACTTAATTTGGAAGTTTTCTTTCCTTTTCTATTTTATGGAATGATTTGAGAAGAATAGGTGTTTGGTAGAATTTGCCTGTGAAGCCATCTGGGCCTGGACTGAAGTTTGTTGGGAGATTTTTGATTACAGACTCAATTTCTTTGCTGGTTATTGGTCTGTTCAAGTTTTCTATTTTTTCCTGTTTCAATTTTGATAATTTATAGGTTTCTAGGAATTTATCCATTTCTTCTAGGTTGTCCAGTTTGTTGGCATATAGTTTTTCATGATATTGTCTTATAATCTTGTTTGTCTTTCTCTGGTGTTTGTTGTTATTTCTCCTCATTTGTGATCTTATTTATTTGGGTCTTTTCTCTTTTCTTTTCGGTTGGCTAGAGGTTTATCAATTTCATTTTTTTCAAAGAGCCAGCTCCTGGTTTCATTGACCTATCCTAGTATTTTTTTTTTAATTATTATGTTCAGTTAGCCAACATATAGTAGTACATCATTAGTTTTTGATATAGTGTTCAGTGATTCATTAGTTGCATACAACACCCAGTGCTCATCACAACACGTGCCCTCCTTAATACCCATCACCAGGTTACCTCATCCCCCAATTCCACTTCCTTCTGTAACCCTCAGTTTGTGTTCTAGTATTTTTTTACTTTCTATATCATTTATTTCTGCTCTAATCTTTATTATTTCCTTCCTTTTGCTGGCTTTAGGCTTCATTTGTTGTTCTTTTTCTAGCTTCTTTGGGTTTAAGGTTAGGTTGTTTATTTGAGATTTTTGTTTCTTAAGGTAGGTCTGTATTGCTAGATACTTCCCTCTTAGGACTGCCTTTGTTGTATCCCAAAGGTTTGTACTGTTGTGTTTTCATTTTCATTTTTTTTTTCTTTGATTTCCTGGTTGACCCATTCATTGTTTCATAGCATGCTGTTTAACCTCCATGTATTAGTGGTCTTTCCAAAGTTTTTCTTGTGGTTGATCTCTAGTTTCATAGTGTTATGGTCGAAAAATGTGCATGGTATGATTTCAGTCTTTTATACTTGTTGAGGCCTGTTTTGTGACCTAATATGTGATCTATTCTGGAGAATGTTTCATGTGCACTTGAAAAGAAGGTGTATTCTGCTGTTTTAGGATGGAGTGTTCTGAATATATCTGTTAAGTCCCTCTGGTCCAGTGTGTCATTCAAAGCCATTGTTTCCTTATTGATTTTCTGTTTAGACGATCTGTCTATTGGTGTAGTGGGATGTTAAAGTCACCTATTATTATTGTATTATTATCAATTAGGTCCTTTATGTTTGTTATTTTTTTAATATGTATTTGGGTGTTCCCATGCTGTGGGCATAAATATTTATGATTGTTATATCTTCTTGTTGGATTATCCCCTTTATGATTATATAGTGTCCTTCTTTGTCTCTTGTTACAGTCTTTGTTTTAAAATACATTTTGTCCAAAATAAATATTGCTACTCCAACTTTCTTTTGACATCCATTTGCACGACAGATGTTTCTCCAACCGCTCACTTTCAATTTACAGGTGTCTTTAGGTCTAAAATGAGTCTCTTGTTGGCAGCATATAGATGGGTCTTGTTTTTTATCCATTCTGGCACCATATGCCTTTTGATTGGCGTGTTTAGTCTATTTAAATTCAGAGTAATTATTATTGTTTTTTAAAGATTTTATTTATTTATTTGAGAGAGAGAGAGAGAGAACACGCACGAGTTGGGGGAGGGTCAGAGGCAGAGGGAGAAGGAGAAGCAGACTCCCCACTGAGCAGGGAGCCCAAAGCTGGGCTTGATCCCAAGACCCTGAGATCATGACCTGTTTTGTCATTGTGTCTGGAGATTTTCTCTGATCATTTTTTGTCTTTGTCACATTTGGTCTCTTCTTTGCACTTAGTCTCTTTTAAAGTTAAAAATAGAACTACCCTATGACCCAGCAATTGCACTACTATGTATTTATCTAAAGGATACAAGCTGATTTGAAGGGGCACGTGCACCCCAATGTTTATAGCAGCAATGTCCACAATAGCCAAATTATGGAAAGAGCCCAGGTGTCCATCTGTAGATGAATGGATAAAGAAATGGTATATATACACAATGCAATATTACTCAGCCATCAAAAAGAATGAAATCTTGCCATTTGCAATGATGTGGATGGAACTGGAGGGTATTATGCTATGCGAATAAGTCAGTCAGATAAAGACAAATACCATATGATTTCACTCATATGTGCAATTTAAGAAACAAAACAGATGAACTTAGGGGAAAGGAAGGAAAAAATATAAGATGAGGATAGGGAGGCAAACTGTAAGAAACACTGAACTCTAGGAAACAAACCGACGGTTGCTGGAGGGGATGTGGGTGGGGGATGGGGTAACTGGGTGATGGGCATTAAGGAGGGCATGAGATGTAATGAGCACTGGGTGTTATATGCAACTGAGGAATCACTAAATTCTACCCTGGTGTAACTAATAATACAGTATATATTAACTAAATTGAATTTAAATAATTAAAAAAAGAGTCCCTTTTAATATTTCCTGCAGGGCTGGGTTAGTGGTCACAAACTCCTTTAGTTTTTGTTTGTCTGGGAAACTCTTTATCTCTTATTCTGTTCTGAATGACAGCCTTGCTGGATAGAGTATTCTTGGCTGCAGATTGTTCCCATTCAGCACTTTGAATGAATATATATATATATATATACCATGCTACTCCCTTTTGGCTTGCCAAGTTTCTATGGAGAAATCTCCAGCTAGCCTTACGGGTCTTCCCTTGTAAGTTAAGGACTTTTTTCCTGATGCTTTTAAGATTTTTTCTCTGTCACTGTATTTTGCAAGTTTAACTACCACATGTTAGTGTTGGCCTGCTTTTGTTGATTTTGATGGGAGTTCTCTGTTCCCCCTAGATCTGGATGTCTGTTTCCTTCCCCAGATTAGGGACGTTTTCAGCTATTATTTCTTCAAACAAATTTTCTGCCTCCTTTCATCTCTCTTCTTCTGGGGCTCCTATAATACAAATGTTTTTACATTTGTTGGAGTCACTGAGTTCTTGAAGTCTATTCTCATGTTTCCTAATTCTTTCTCTTTTGTTCAGCTTCATTATTTTCTATTATTTTATCTTCTAGGTCACTAATTTGTTCCTTTGCTTCTTCCAGTCTGCTGTTAATTGTATCAGGCCTGTTTCCAATTTCATATATTGCATTCTTCATCTCTGATTGATTCTTTTTTAACTCTTTTATCTCTGTGGTAAGGTTCTCATTGAAGTCTTCTATTCTTCTTTCAAGTCCAGTGAGTATCCTTATGATTGTTACTTTAAATTCTCCATCATGCATGTTACTTATATCTGTCTCACTTAGATCTCTGGCTGTGACTTTATCTTGTTCTTTCATTTGGGATAAATTCTTCCATCCTCTCATTTTGTCTAAGTCTCTACCTTCTTCTAAAAATTAGAGAGTTTAAATAGAGAAACATGTGGAAACTACAGCTTTCCCTAGCCCCTGTGTGGTTTCTGAACACATCACCTGGTGTCAGTGCGGGAGACACTGCCAGACCCCTATCTGAGGGAGTCTGTGTTGGAGTCAGGTCTGGGGAATAATGGGGCCACCTTTCCAGCCCCATTAGGTTTCTACTCCTTTCTTTGTTAACATTTTCCCCACAGCCTTCCTTGGTTCAGAGGAGGTCCTCTGAGGGAGGCCCGGCCCCAGGCTCACCTGGTCTTATACAAAGTCAAGCTGTTGGCCTGGACCAGAGTTTCAGGGAAACCTGAACTTCCCTAGGTGAACTGAACCCTTTCAAAAGATGGGTAACTGTTAAATAAGCCCCAAACACGGCTCTTAACATATTGCTGTTGACATTAAGGGGATCATGGTTGTTTGAAAATGTTAAATGCTAAATTTTCAAACACTAAACAAACAACATTTTTCTCTAAAGTAGTAGCTCTTACCTTTTATGTCAGCAAAAAACAACCTTGGGCCAAGCCAGTCAGTGGAGATGAGTTGCCATGGCATATGCTTGGTTCTGTTGCTACTGGGGAGCTCTCAGAAATGTAGCAAATGGGAGACAGAGGTATCAGCAGTGAGGCAGACCAGGGTGCCGGCAAACCCTGCCTGAAGAAGGGCTTCAGCAAAACCCCTGACGTATGGTTGATCCTTTGGGTTGATTTCAGCTTATGTCTAGATTGTGGGAAGATAAAACCAGAGACCACAGGCCCCCATGTTCTCTAGGGTGGGCCTGGCACCTCAGTCGTGTTCATTCCTGAGTCCCCAGTGAGGCTGTCAAACCCTGGGCAGAGCCCTTCTTATGCCAACAAAATTGGATGCCGCTGGGAGTCTGGGCACCACACAAACTTGAATGCTGCACCCCTTCCTTGCCAGGTAGTGAAGCGTCTTCCAAAAACTCGGTCTGGAAAAGTCATGCGGAGGCTCCTGAGGAAGATAATCACGGGCAGAGCTCAGGATCTGGGGGACACCACCACCCTGGAGGACCCCAGTGTCATCACGGAAATCCTGAGTGCCTACCAGAAGTACAAATCCAAGCAAGCTGCCTCTCAGTGATGGGCTGTGGTCAAGACCCAGTCCCCACACCCCTAACCGTCGTTCTAGAATGTAGCTCTCAGATGTGCTCATTTTCTGCTCTCTCAGAAGCAGTCCTCTCCCAGAGCATAACCCATACTGCCCCAGTGTGAAGTCTGTGCTAAACCCTGCCTTCTTGCTGCTGAGAACCCATGAAGAAGTACTAAAAGACATGCTTAGCATTTGCTTCCCCTTGTCCTGAATTTGGTTTCCTGGAATGAAAAGTCACTGTCATCTCCATTTCTGTGTTACCTCCTGACAGCACAGGAAGGTGAAAAGCCTGGTAACATGTGCCTGCTCAGATGACTGAGAACTAGAAGCAATCATAGTTCTTCTATGATTTTCCCAGATGTTTCTAGATACAAAAGGCAGATATTTTATTTTTATACTTTTATATTTTGGAAGAATGTACAAATACACACATGTAGTATGTGGATTTACATGTACATGCTCTTTGTAACATTTAGAGTTATGAAAATCTTTTGTGCCTCTGCTCATGGGGAAATGTGGAGAGGGTCAGAGGGTGCGTTTTTAATGTTTGGCATATTGGGGAATCTGTATTGGAAATGTTTGTACCTTTGTCTAAATATAGCTATCTTGAGAACTTTCAAGCTTGTAGCATCTTTTTTTGAAATATATTTCTATTTCCCTTGGTTTATGTATAATGAAACCTAACTCTTAAGAAGTGGTGGTACGAATGTGCTCTGATTTTAGTTTTAGAACCACTCATGTATTCTGTTTCTCCAAGCTGTAATGTGGACAGACTTCCCTCTCCACCTTGGATGCCTCTTGGTAGGAGGTCAACATGCTCCAAATACGTGGGGATGTTCAGGGAGGGAAGCCCATGGAAACTCAGGTGACTCCTCGTTAGGGCCCTAATTTGGCTAGAAATGGGTCCTTGAAAACTGCCTGCCCTTCATTCTGTGGTTGGTGTGGGAAGAACCACAGAGGTCCAAGGATGAGACTTGGAACTCTGAATCAAGTCTCTCTCTCTAAGTATGCCTTAAGTCATCTGAACATTAGCAAGATGACATAAATCATTAGGTTGCAAAGTGTTTATTAGCTAAGCATTCAGGGGCCGATGGCATGGAGTACAGGTGAAGGCAGCCTGCTGAGCTGGGTCTTCGGGAACAGGGAAAATTTGTCCTTATCCATACTCCATGTTATATGGTGCCTTGCAGCTGTGTAGGTGTTCAAGTGGTGTCTGGGGTACTGAACACCTACTGTGGGTCATAACTATGCTTGCTTCTCTCTGATTTGGCGAGTATGCCTGTGACACCAATGGGGTGGCCATTAGCTGTGTCCCACAGATACACTGAGTGATGGTCTGTTCTCTGTCACTAAGCAACAAGCCGTGCTTAGCAACAGAGACCTGTGGCATGTGTGGCGGACCTGGTGGCTTGTAGTTATGGCACTATTTATGAAATGGCTTGAATATAAACTTGGACAGTGACCAGGGCAGTTCAAATAAAGCTTTATTTTGTTCATCCTCTTCTCTCTGTGGTGATATTTTTTATCAAATAATGCTGTTGTTGCTGAATATAATCCTAAGGACAAAACTGGAAGGGGCCTATTCATTCAAAAGAGAACACTTAATAGTCCATTGGGGAGGAAACCCATTACAGGGAGGAAATCTAGACTAAGAGCTCATCCATCTCACACTGTTGCTTGGTAAACCTGTGTCTAGATTGCTGTGCTATCCAATACACTAGTTCTATGTAGCTCTTTAGGTGTAAGTAAAAAAAAATATATAGAATAGAATGGAATAAAATAAAATATTCCATTCCACAGCGGCAGTACCCACAGTTCACATGCTCAGTAGCCACATGGCCAGTAGTTACCAGATTGGACAGCATGGACAACAACATTCCCACCATCACACAGAGTTCTGGTGATGGGCGCTGGTCTGGAACACCCATTAGAACGAGGAAGCAAAAACGATGTCAGGGTCACAGACTGCATCTGTGAGCAGCAGAGGCTTGCCTGAGAGACATTCCCTGACCCAGGGTTATCCTTTCTCTAGACGTGAGAGAACATCGGTTTCTGTGTCCTTCACCGAACAGAGAAGCTGATTTTAGAGAATACACTGAACTGGTGCCACAGGAGCTGGGATGTGAGAGACCCCAGTCTGGGCGGCTCCTACAAAGCCTGGACCCCTGGTTTACCCACTGCAATGAGTTCATGGTGAAGAAAAGGGAGTGTGAATTCTCACCCAGTTTCCCCAGCCTGACTGGAAAGAGGGGATTTGGCTGTGGAATTAACATGAGCTCTTGGTTGTTGCAGAGCTGACTTGCACCCACTGCACCAACCACCCTCAGGATACCCAACATCAGGAACAACAGCAGTAATGGTCACACTACACTGCTGGGCATTGTGTTCAAGGAGGCCCTGAGAAGGTTCTAGATTCCATCCCCCCATCTCTTCCTCGTGTGGCCCTCTGAGGCAGACACTGTTACCCCAGCTTCACAGAAGAGGTGGGGAGAGGCAGAGCTGGGATGTGGATGGAGATTGTCTGGCTCTACCCTTGATCCCCAAGCTCAGACCAAACGTGTGGCCCCTTCCTGCAAGAGCTTTGAAGAATATCAACCGCATTTTATTTTTATTATTTTATTATTATTTTTTAAGGTGCTTTACTGTTGACATCTGGGTAGCTCTATGAACTCTTGGATAGAGGTAGGAAGCCTAAATCCAGGCCAAGAGGAAGCTTTCCTGGAGACAGCGCTTTTGGAAGGGGTGGTGATGCCAACTTGACTTTCAGTGAACCTCTAATTGGGGCTATGTAAGTTTTCCCTTCATCAGTTTGGGAATTTGTTGCATAACAGGATTAAACCAAATAAATACATAATTTCTAGGTCTGTGAATACCAACTGTCTTTGGTTTTTGCAGTATTATCTTTTGTTGACTTGTTTTTATTCACCCTGTGTGGGCTCTGAGGTGCTTCTTGGAAGTTTTGGAAGTGTCTCAATCATTATCTCCTCAAATATAGTGTTTGCCTATTTGGTCTCCTTTTCTTGAGGAACTTCTCACCTTCTATTTCCTAGATCTCTTACTGCTTTAGTCTCCAGTGTCCTGGAAGCAGAGCCTGAGATGAGGGCCTGCATGCAGGTGATTTGCTTAGGAATGGGACCCTCGGGACAGGCGTGAGGAATGGGGGTGTGAAACAGGGAAGGAGGGAAACCAGTGCAAGCAGGTGCGGTGCTGGGACAGCCAGCACCATCAGCCGCTGCTCTGTGTCCCGGGCCTCAGGGGGGTCTTAACCAGCGTGTCTCTGACCCAACTCAGAATGAGCTGTCTGAGATGTTGCACGGCCTCTCAACTTTCCCCTCTGGAGCCTGCAGATGCACTCAGGAAAAAGTGGCTCCCTGCACTGGGCTCATCTCCCTGAGCTTCTGTCTCCAAAAAAGCCCTCCTGCCTGCTGTCCTGGTTTATAAGTATTGGAGTATCATTTTTGTTCTCACTTGCCTTGCTCTCTGGAACGAAAAGAGGGGTTAAGAAAAAAGAAGCCTCTGTTTCCACACTCTTTTGTTCAGTTGCTCAGATTCTTCTTCTCCCTATCTTAAGGATATGGGGAGACAGGGGGATGCCCCCAAATTTGTTCCTAATCAGCCATGCCAGAGGCAAGCTGTGACCCTCCAAGCGCACCCCCAGGGAGTTCCCTCACCAGTGGCCTTTGCTAAATGTGAAGTTGAAGTTCCTGCCTGCACCAGTCTTTATTCCAAATAGTAGAGAAGGAGCTGGTTAGTGCCCCTGGTGCCTGCACCAAAGGGTACCAACCATGGCCAAGAAGGTGAGAAACCAGAGGGCAAAAATCCAAGTCTAAATAAACCTAGAAAGAGCAAAGAGGAAGAAGGCTGGGGCTGGCTGGCCTAGGACATCATCAACAGACTGGTAAGTACCAAGGAGTTTAGAGTCTGTTGGAATAGATGGCCTGCCAACTTCTTTTGCAGCAGGGTGGGATTTTCTTGGTAAGAGCCACCAACTGGGTAACTGTGTCTAGTCTCCTTGCTCCTGTAGACCAAACTTATGCTGAGCAGCCTTCTGGATGCACAGCCTCATTTTGGGCTGAGTCTTCCCCAAAGAAGATGTCACCTCAGCCAACCACACATCTCTTTATTCCTGAGCCAAGGAAACACTTAACTCTTACACGTATGCAAACGTTTGCTCAAAAAGGCAGAGCAGAAATCGTCCAAAGGGAAATAACTAGTTGCTTTCAAGAAATGGCTTCTGGATGTAATGAAATGTGATGAACGAGTGACCCAAGGAACCGATGGAGCAGATGAGCTCACTTCTCAACAGAGGTAACGATAATGAATGTCCAGGTCTATGCAGATGCCGACTCGTGAATGTCTTTCCTACGAGCACCTTTTCCTACCAAGTCAGGGTTGACCTTATGAATCTTCCTCATTAGGGTAATTAAGGCAGTTCTGTCCAGTCAGCTTATTTCTAATCCTCACCTCTCCCCTTGCCTGCTTCTCATTGGGGCAGACATCATTCAGTGTGCCAGCCCTGCCCTGCTCATGCCTATGCCACCTAGTCTCCTCTCTCAGTCCTCCCTGCCCTGAATGCTCAGTGGAACATGGGACCCTGTCCTCTAACACGGCAATCAGACTTGGGCACCTCACCAAAGTTGGGAGCATCAGAGTCTCAGTCCAGGAATCTGGACTGTGGACAAAGAGACTGTAGTTAGCTGGTGGAATACATGAAATGGGAGGTCATGGAGAGCTGGGCTTGAGGCAATAATTTTCTCCCACGGGCATGTTCAAGCAGAGAACACTGGCAATATTAGATAGGACGTATTTAGGTGCAAGCACAAACTGCTCACCTGACTAGGCCTTGGATGCACAAGGGGTGGCTTTCCTCATGTAACCCAGAAGCCCAGGGGTACATGGTTGCTGGCAGGAGTTAGCAGCCTAGGTTTTCTCTTCTTGGCGTGTTGTCTTTTAGACCTCAGGGTGATTTTCCACCGTCACAAGATGCTGCTGCCCTTCTAAGCATAACCTTGGGGGTCAGAGGAGGGTAAGAAAGGGCAGGATACTACCTCTCCTTTTTATTGGAAAAGCAGGAACTTTTCCTAGAGGCCAAAAGAAACCCCAGATTGCTGCCTTTAACTCAAGGCCAGATTCTAGCCTGCGTCACTGTACCCAGCTCTAATAGAGGGCAGCAAAGACGAAGACGGACAGTCCCGTAACAAGGCTTGCCACCGAATCACCAGGGATGAAGAGACAAGACACAGTGAGGTACGAGGGAGGCTGAGAGGAGTACTGGTCCTGTTTTCCCAGGTACTCGTACCGGTCCCTGTGAGGCCAGGCTGCACTTTCTGTGTTGGACTTCCATAAGCTATCCCCATATCCTTCTAATAAATCCCTCCCATACCTTAAGTGGGCTTTTGTGAATGCCTGTGTCTGGCAACTGGATGATCTCTAGGATACTTCTTCTACTCTGAACAAGCTATTCTACATTCTCTAACTTGACACTCTCCACTGTCCCACCTGAGCTGACGTCAGAGCTTCCCATCACAACACAACAACTTAGCTTGAAGTCCTGTTTGGAGCAGGTCACTCCTGCTCTCCTGGATTCGGGGCAGGGAGAAGGGCTCTGTCTATTGCTGCTCTTCTTCACCCCTTTAGAGCATCTTTTAGATGATTCTTCTTCTTTGATTACTCATAACTTTGAAGTCTACCCTGATTGTCACCCCCTTGTTGACCAATCCATGGACACCCCACGCTTCCCTTTTAAGCCTGTTTTTTGTCCTCTTCCATCCCTTCAACCTGCCATCATAATTCTACTTCCTCCATGAAACCTTCTCTGGGCACTGCTACCTGATGGGACTTGTTCCCTGTGGCCCCCAACACACTGTGTGGTTCCTCCGTGGTACCATTTTGGATTGGTTATCATGCTTATCTCCCTTCTGAGATCATAACATGTCTGCAAGTTGGCTCACCTTATTTCACCTTTGTTTTGTCACAGCACTTGGCTAAGTGCCTGAAAGGCTTTTGGGAAGTATCTACAAAAGAAATGGGAACAGTATGGGATTGGGAAAAAGCAGTGGCCTGGAAATAGGGAGTATTTCCAGTCTAAGCTGTGAGGTACAGTACTGGCTCCTTGCTCAGCATCACTGCCTCTCCTTCCCTGCTGGCAGAACCCTGATTTGTTGAGATAAATGCCTTCCACATGGGCCAGAGTTTCAATGCAAATGGGCCTCATCCCCACTCTCAGGGTGCATGGGGGTAGCTTCTGGTTGGTCTAACCCAGTGGTTCGCAATCAGGGGCTATTTTGTCTCCCAGGGGACACTTGGCAGTGTCCGGAGACATTACTGATTATCATGACTAGGTGGGATGCTATTGGCATCTAGTGGGTGGAGGCCAGGGATGCAGCTAAACATCCTGCAATGCACAGGAGAGCTTCTTCCTGCCATCCCCAGCAAAGAATTATCTGGCCCATAATATCAGTGGTGCTGAGGTTGAGAAACCTATTCTAACCAATTACATTGATCCTATCTCCCTGCTGATAACTGGGTGGCAGCTAGGCTAGAGCCTGGGGAGAGAACTGAAACAAACCACAACCAGCAATGTGGATCTCACCATGAAAAACGGTACTAAACTGTGCCACTCAAACCTTTTAATTTAGCTCATTCAGACCACTTGTTCCGAGATAAGACAAGCTGATCTCCCAATAACTCCACTTGGACTCATGTGTTCCAGGTAAGACCACTGACTCCCCCAATGAGTCTCCCCTCTTTACAAATTCTGGCCCATCACTGCCAAGACCATCTTTTACAAACACTGGCCCTAACCCCTCAAGGACCTTCTGTAACTCCCCCATTTTTGAGGAGCCTCACAGGTCCTTCTGGCGAATTTCTTTGCTGCAACAAGTTCAATAAACCTAACTTATTACTATTACTTACTTTTGACAGGTATGTTCCTGGCTGTTTTTAGTTGGTGGGCTTTAATGCTGGGCATGGAATACAAATAATTCCAATGCAATGAGCTAAGTCTTATACTTGGGACATGTTCAAAGTGGCTTAGGCACAAAGATGTTCTGCTTAAGAAATTAGGGGAAGAGTTTTCAGCAATGTTACTTGAAGTGAATCCTAAATGACAAAAGTTGTTTTGGCCAAGGGGTGAAGGAAAGCATTTTCACAAGAAGGAATAATATGGACAAAGGCAGGGAGGCATAGAATTAGAAATAGCAAGCAATGCTGAGTGTCTGAAACACAGCAGGAGGGATAATCCAGACAGGAAGAAAGGGGCCAGATCATGCAGTGCTGTTTAAACTATCCTGGATCTAACAGCTATATTGGTTGTATTGGATAGGAAATGAAGTAAAATATTGCCAAGGCCTTATTTACATCCCTGCCAGGCATGGTAATCCCTGCAGAACTGGATTTATATGAGAACTCTTCACTTCCCTCATGCTGGTTCTTCATCTCTTATTAAACAGTCATATGGGATTCTAGTGCCACCTAACACTAAGAAAGGCAATGGCATGTTTGATCAGGGAAGCCTTTAAGTGCAATAAGGAAATTAATTCTTAATACTTCATTTTGAACATGCCTTTTCTAGAGATGATGCACACACAGTAAAGGGATTTGGTTTCCTCTGCCTGGAAATCCTGTTTCTTCTCAAAATCCTAGTCATTTCTTAGGACCTTAATCCATCAAATGCTCTCACAAGATCATGTTACTCACCTTTAATGCAATTTTTACATTTCACATTTATCTTTATGATGACCTGATTAAAGTCATCTCTCACTAGTTTAATTTCAGTAAGGGAGCGAGCTTGTCTGTGGTTTGCTCACCATCACCTCCCAGCACTTAGAAATATACCTAACTGACTAAAATACTGTTAAATGATTACTTCGTGCTTTCTTAGACCTTATTTGTTGTAATTAATGATTTCTATATACCCCCCTTCTACTTCTAAGGGTAACCCTTTCACAAACCTTGTCAAATATTCGGTTGTAGCAAAAAGATTTAATACTCAATGGCCTTAATCCAAAGAGCAGCATATTTGTCCCAAATTTTCCCCTTAACAGGATCTGTTTCGTAAAAGGTCACGATTTTCAGGTGGGCATTACTGCCCTCGTAGGCCTCCAGTACGAACTCGTATTTTTTTTACCCCGCCTCTACGAACCGGGTCTTTGTCATTTAACAAGCAGGGCCATCTTCTACCCACACAAACGGCCAACACCTCAGCCCAGCACCGCCCATTTGCACCACTACGCGCCTAACCATTGCTGCGGTCCCACCGCCAGCAACAAAGGAACGCAGGAAGCGCAGGCGCTGGGCTGGACGAGCCCGGGGTTAGACCACGCGAGTTCCGGGCCCTCGCAAGCGGCCGCACTGGCTCGGGGCCCCCCGAGCGCCCGCCCACTCGCACTCGCCGAGAAGTGCCGCCCTGACACGCTCTAGGGGCCGCCGTGCCAGTTGCCAGTAGGGGCGGGCCAGCGACGTCACTTCCGCGCGCGGTCGGGGCGGGGCCGAGGGCGGCGCGGGGCCCGGATCTGGGCGGGCCGGGGCGGGTCGGGGCGGGCGGGCGCAGAGCCTGAACTGCTCCTTCCCGGTTAGTGACGGGGTTAGGGGCTGTGGCGCTCGCACCATGAGCGAGGCGGACGGGCTGCGGCAGCGCCGGCCGCTGCGGCCGCAGGTCGTCACGGACGATGGCCAGGCCCCCGAGGCCAAGGACGGCAGGTAGGCCGGGGCCCTGGCGGTGGGCCGCGAATGGCCGGGTCGACCCTCCCTAACCATTGGGACGGCAGTAACAGCAGTTGGGTAAATGCGTTGCCAAGCGCGCTGCAGGCGCCATCCCATTTAATTCCCCGGGCAAAACTCATTTTATAGGGGAGGAAACAGGCTCCGACCAAGCGGATGCACCTGCCAGGTCCTTGAGGCTTGGGTGCACCCTGCGCCCAATTTCAGCATTGTTCCCTGGCTTTTGGGGTCCCAAGACCGCCTCGCTCCGCATCTGCCCCTTTCTGCCCCTCACTCCTTCCCCAGCTTAGGGAGCTGTTGCTTTCTCGCCTTTCCCAGCTCCCTCGTCCCCTCCCCCCTTTCTTGTCTGCTGGCGTACCCGATCCCCCGAGGGAGGACCACCTTGCCGCCTCGCCACGGTCCTAGGCCTTCCCAGTCCCCCGCTCTCATTGTCCTGAAAGGAAGTCCGAAAGCATGCTCGGGTCGCACCTCGTGTTCCAGCGAAGAGCTGGCCTCTCTGCACCTGCTCTTCTGCACCTTCCCACCTCTCGCTGCGTGGTCAGTTTCATTGTGGTTTTCGGGAAAAAGTAGAGAACAGAAGTGACATTGTTAATCAACTTTTGTGAGAATTTAGGCTTGCACATTTTTCCTGATTGGGACGGAGAAGCCTAGGAAACTAGTTGATGCCTACCTAATAAAAAAATCTCAGATTTTTGGCCTTCGCTTCTCTGAACCTTACAGAATTTACGTATACTATGTTTTGTTAGCTAAAAACTGAAGCAGGGTCCTTAAACATACATTTAAAAAAATATAATACTTAAACTTCTTCTCTCTTTAATTTTGTCTCCTGAGTCACCTAACTGTGAATTTTTAGGGAGAACCAAGAGGCCCCATGCAGACCAACCTCAAAGTTGTGGAACTGATTGACTTATAAGTTGATAGAAATATTGGAAGGATTTATCGGTGTGCCTAGGGGTGTGGTACATAATGAGGGCTAGTTTTTGTGGGAACAGACTGGATATTCACTGATGATAATAAGAGGACCACACTTGACGGAGGGCTGTAGCAGAGAGGAGTGTTTTGGTTTTAGAAAGGCAATTTGCAGAGAAGAGATTTTTGGTAATATTTGACTCCTGGGGCTGGTGGAAAGGTCAGTAATATGCTGAATAAACTCAGAGGTTTCCAAGGACGTAGGACTTTCAGTGCAAACCCTGGGCAAACCAGGACAAGTGATTGTGGATATTGTGAAGTCATAGTCTGCTGATGACTGAGGAGCCTTTTAGAATGGACATGCAAAGACTGGCGGTGCTTTACTACAGAAACCACGAAAACAAGGCTTGCTCACACACTTCTACATGGGAAGTGAAAGAACAGTTGGCTCTGAGTTTGCCTTGAGGGGCAGTGTGTTGAAAACCAGGGCATATAGCACCTGAGGGCACTTGTTGGTTGGGCCCAACTCTCAGCTGGTCTTCTCTGACACTCCTGAGTGCACAGCAGACGGGCAGATTTAATTACACTGTTTTTCAGTTTCTCTGTGGGATCTCTGACTTAATGGCAGGATGAATCGGATATTACAGAATCATCATCTGCTGCTGTTCTTTTCCACTGTGCCTTTTACAAACCTGTGTGTATTTAAGACATTTTCTTGACTTCCCTGTCCATGAACATTGTTCTTATTTTCCTGTGTTTCTCTCTTTCTCTTCTTATGTATTTGATCCCATTTCTATATATCTGTAATGGTCTCTTTTTTCAAAGTGAGTTTTCACTTTTTCTACATTTATTATTGTAACTCTGTAGTTGTTTTTCTTATTTTTCTGATGCAGTTCTATTTTTCATTTCTTTTGTGATCATTTCCAGTACCTCACTGTCTTCTTGATTTACCTTAAAAGTTGAGGGTTCACTGTAAGGCAGAAAGCATTGTATATAGTGGGTGAAGTAAAGGAATCTGAAGGAAGTAGAAATCTGACAACTATAGAATAAATTTTAGATGAGCTAAGCAGGAAAAAGAAGACCTTGAATGATATGTTATTCAGTCAAGAGAACAGAAGTAGGACAGTAGATTTTAGTGGAAGGGACACCCAGTGATACCTTAGCTAGTCTCCTGACTCTTGACATGAAATGTGTTGTTAGCTCTGTTTGACTGCTGAGGTCACTGAGGTCTGTGTGAGTGAAGTGGTTTATATAAAGTTAGAGTAATGGAGACAAAAGAGAAGCAGAAATGAATGAATAAGGATAGCATTGGCAGCTGGACAGTGATTGAGAAATATTTTTAAAATTATGCTTTGGAAATAAGGTTTTATGCCAAAGCTCTTGAATTTTTGTATTTAAGCTATAATGGGGAATGTGGTCATTAAGTCCTTTTATTCAGTGTGGAATATAGATGGGCTATGCACTTTTAACATACTAGTGCAAACATTATTATTTGGCATCAACTTCTCCAAATGCTTTACAAAAGCTATTAGAAGGATTGTAACACTGATACTATTCCTTCTCTTTTGGAACATAGTTCAGTCTGGGAAGAGAGAATAGCTGTTTAATGTCTCTGTGTTAACTGTTAAGGATTGAAGAGTGAATATATTGAAAATTTAGCTGCTGCTTTTTCAATAAACTTCTAAAGGATTTTAAGCTAAATAAGAATCTCTACTACATTCATTTTCCTTTTCCCTTTTTAGGACTGAAGAGTAAGGAAGGCAAGGTGGAGAGACAGATGGGGCCATCATAAAGTTGTGGTCATGAGGAGTCAGGAATCAGCATTTTCTTCTCATCCCTCCCCTTGGGTGTGTGTTTCAGATGGCTCTTTTAACTCGTTTCTAACTTATTTTCAATGCTAAAATGAATGAAGACATCTACAGTCAAGGAGCCCCAGTTTAAAAGAATGTGAGAAACCAACAAATTCAGGGTGCAGTCAGTTAAAGACTGGGCTTACTGCTATTTGACTTTCTCAGGTTTCAGGGGTCACCTTGACACCTGGGGCTCTGGTCCATGGATCTGTGGCTAATAAGTTTTCCACAAAATCACAGGTTGTTTTTGATCTCATGGAGTCATTAGTTTATGACTCAAGGCCCTGGTGTCCTATATGCAGAAGGGGGTGGAGCACACCTTTTAGTTTGCCTGGTGAAGTTACAGAGGATTTTGCACAACATGGCTGAGCCAACAGTTATTGCCAACTCCTGTTGTATCAACATGATTGCTCTCTTGGCCTTAGAAATGTAGGAGATTTCAGGGTGCAGATGTCCTCAAGGAGGTGAGCATCACTTTGGGCTCTTCCAAGGGATTGGAGCAAACAAGTTGATTTCCCAAACTGCATCTGGAAGGGAAGTTGCTGGCCTTCCTGGATGTGTCAGCACAGATTGGGAAAGAGAATATGATGGGAATGTGCAGTACTTTGTCAGTGAAAATGGATAGGGATAAATGGAGTGTCCTTTGTTTAAGTTAATGTGAGGCAGGCGTACAGAGGCAGGGGGCAAACCTGGAGGAAAGGCAGAATTACAGGTGACTGTGAGTTTGCAGGAATGAACCTTGGGCCAAAATAAATGTGCCCAGGGCTTGGGTGCAGAAGTCCCACTGCCAGACAGTCACAGACTCAGATGCCTCCAGGAGAGCAGCACTCCTGCTACCTGTCATTTATGGAGCACTTTTCTTGTTCCAGACCCTGGTCTTAGCACTGCACGTGCATCCGTCATTTGGTTTAGTTCTTATAAAATCCTGATGTGGTAAGGTCTGGAGCAGGTGTGGGGCCAGGAGAAGAGGAGCGTGTGTGTCTGTCTGAAGAGTGGAAAGCCCTGTGCACCTGCCCTGTAGCCTTTTCACAGGTTTCATAGATCTCTGCTTCTTCAAGAGAGGCTGGAAACCCAGATTTTTATGTGAAATCTCCTTGTTTTTCAGTTATGGCAATTAAAGCCATTTTTGTGGAGTGACAGTTATGGTTTAGACTAGAGCTTTGCTTTGAGCTCTGGGCACCACATCTTATGGGGAATTTTGACAAACTCTGAGACAACCAGGAAAGTTCTGCAAGCCCCGCAGTCTGAGGGACTCCTGCAGGACTGGGGATGCTTTGCCCATGAAGGGTGGTGTGATTGCATGCATCTGGGAGGTCAAAGGTTTGCTCCTCCCGAGGGCACACATCTATCTGGGCCCAGTCAGTGCAAGCAAAGGGAAAGTGTCTTTCTTAGAATGTGTTGCATGAGGTGACCTGAGCAGCCATCGTCCCCCAAGTAAAAGAATTAGGGAACTGCTTTATACTGTAGCCTTCATATACATCCCCCCCTGCACACTGGCAAGCACTTCCCTGGCTTTCAGGGCCTGTGGGATCTGCCTCTGGCTGTGGGCCAGACCTGTTCCAGCAGCTTCCCCTCGCTCACCGTGTCTCAGCCTGCCTGCCCGCCTGCCATGGCCATTCTGTCTCTGTGGCCAAGGTTTGGGAATGGGGGCTTAAAGTTAAACAACCCTTAAAGTATGTATTCTTCACTCATGCCGAGTTCTTGTTGAGTCCTACTGTGTTACCTCTGCTTGCATTGCTCTGCCCCAGGTATTTTTTTCCCCACCTTCACTGAAGTCTCTGTTCAGAGGTCATCTGCTTTGACCCCTGTGTGTGTGGCCAGCCTCCCCTTCCTCCTGTATCCTGATCCTGCTGTATTTTTCTTCATTGTATTTGTCACTATCTGGTATCTGCTTATTTAATAGAATATGCAGAGGGCAGGAAACTTTATTTATTGCTGTCCTCTCAGGGCCTTGGATAGTACCTGGCATATGTGTGTAGTTGATTATTAAATGCTGTGTGTGAAGGAATATTAAATGAGCCGAAGCTGTTCTGTCTGATGTGCTAGCCATTTGCCATATGTAGCTATTTAAATTAATTGGACTAATATTAAAAATTCAGTTCCTCATTTGCACTGTGTAGGGAGTTTGAGGGATTTGGGGGCTGATCAAGGAAAAAAATGACTATGAGGTGGCAGTGGCACACATGAGCTTTATTGGGCGACACTTGGACAGGTTTGCATGTGGGAGCAGTCTCTCATGGCAGGAGCCCGGGCCACAGTCCAGAAGGGGAGGGGAGTGAGGGAGGGAGGAGAGGGGCCTCCTCTATCTAGGTGAGTCTCTGGGTCAGAGAGCTCTAGGGGCAGCAGCGGCAGCAGCTCAGGGCCTTAAAAGTTCCAGGCCCTGTCTTATCAATGGGTAACTGCTGGTGGCGAGGTTTACAGAGTATGTAAAGCAGGCAGACTCTAAATGGCTAAAAATTTGTCTGTTTGGCTATTTTTAAAATAACCAGGTGTGTAAAAGTTTGAGTTTGGTGCTGGTGGGCCTTTTGAGCTAATGGGTCTTAGCCTGCAGTGAAGAAATAAATAACGTAGGGCCAATACACAGTGGCCATCTTTGGCTCATTTAGATAACGTGCTAGCCCCATTCCAGGTGCTCAGCTGCCACACACAGCTAGTGGTTGCTGCGTTTCTGTCGTTGCCGAGAGTTCTGTTGGACAGCACTGCTCAAGGAGTTTAAGTGCTTGTTTGTAAAACTTGACCACAGAACTTTCCAGTGGAGGCTGTGTCTCATGATCAGCCAGGGGGATGACAGACATCTGCCACCAGGTGGGGAGTTGGATGAGGTTGGGAGTATCTAGCACATCGAAAACAACTGGGGAGCACGAGAAAAAGGGTCCCCAGGCCCACACTGGCCTGCACAATCAGAATTCCTGGGCCTTGTTTAAAGTTGCCCCAGTCATCTGGTGTAGGCAGTCCAGGGACGGGCCACCTTTGGGAGCACTGCCTGGATGGCCTCTGAATTTTTCTTCAGCTTTTTAGACTGGATTGTAAGAGCGCATTCACTAAAACTCTGGCAAGGATTGGCTCCCAATTTCTGGCTGCCTTTCTAGCTGGAAGCACCTGCTTTCAGGCCTGGCTGGACTTTTTCTTCTGGGGATCAGTGAGCCTTTTGCTATTGTGTGAAAGGGTAGCCAGATATTCAAGCAGGGTGTCACAATCTGTGAGTTGGATTACTAAATTAAGATTTAAAAAGATGTAAGCTACAGTGTGGTATAGGAGACTTTACAGTATAGGAGCCTTAGACAAATGAGAAGGATGTGTTAGGTAAGGAAAAGGTAAAGTAGCACTTTGGCCAGAGTGTCACCACCTTTGTTAAGAACAGCTCAGTGGTGAAAGATTTTACAATGCAGTTTCCCCTAAGGGACTGCACCTCTGCTGGGCTGGGGGAAGGGTGATTACATCAGCCCCCTTTCAAGGACATGGACTTCCTTGTTGGACCTTACCCGAATGATGTGTGCAATGCAGCTGCACCATGCACCTTTGCATTTGTCTCTCTTGGGATTCTGCTTTTAAAAGAACCACGCAATCAGCCATTTCTGTCAATTGTACTTGTAAACAGCCCTGCTTTACCATATAGATACTTTGTTATTTCTGTTATGTTAAAAGACTTTAGGCCACTTGAAATCACTTGAGTGTCCCAGCCTCAGAGTGGCAGTTGGGTCATTGACTTTTTTTTTTTAACAAGGTAAAATTCACATACCATAAATTCACCCATTTTAAAATGTCCAATTCAGTGGTTTTCAGTATATTCACAAAGTTTGGAAGGATCACCACAATCTAAGTTTAGAACATTTTCATCACTGTTAAACATTTTTAAAAATTGAGGTAAAATTCACATAACATAAAATTAACTGCTTTAGAGTGTATACAGTTTAGTGATATTTAGTGTTGGGCAACACTTTCTAGTTTCAAAACCTTTTCATCACCCCATAAAAACATCTTGTACCTATTAAGTAATCACTCTGATGAGGGAACAGAAGGCAAGCTGAGGACAAAGCAGAACCTGGTACCCTACGCACCCCCCCCCCCCACTTTGGGATATATGTGACATTCCTCAGACACTCCTGGCTGCCCTAAAGGAAAAACAGATGGTGAACTGATAGAGATCACAGTCCTGCAGGACAGGAGTCTCCCTCACTTTACCAATGTCCTAGTGATTTTCAAGGAAGAAGCTTTCTTATCAATAGCCTAACTTCCAAGAAACCCATAACTCAGTTTCCTGAAGCCCTAACATCACCCTCCCCTCCATAAAATTAAGGGAGGCTGAGGCGGAAGGAAATATAAATAAAATTAAATTTCTTTTGAACCTGAAGCCCATTGACAAGGATGTGTGATAGGAGGAATGTAACATTCCTCCAGGGAACTCCCAACTGTCTTCATGTTAGTGCCTCATTAGAGGGAAAAACAACCTTGGCTTGACAATAACCAGGCCTCCAGTACCCTGAGAGTCTTTAGCATATGACAGTCCTTCTGGACACCCCCTTTGTCCTCACCTCCCCAACTCCTGAGTATATAATCAGCCACTCCTCAAGACCACGGGGCAGCAGCTCTTTCTGCCCACAGGTCCTGTCCCCGTGCTTTAATAAACCACCATTTTGCACCGAAGACGCCTCAAAAATTCTTTCTTGGTTGTCAGGTCTGGACTGCACCCCTCTGAACCTCACCTGTATTCCAAAACTGCATCAACTCCTTATTTCCCCTTCTCACCCGAATGTCTATCAGTGGATGAGTGGATAAACCAATTGTGATACAGGCATACCTCTGAGAAATTGTGTGTTCAGTTTCAGACCAGTTTTATCTCAATAATATGAGTCAGATGAAGTTTTTGGTTTCCCAGTGCATAGAAAAGTTGTGTTTATACTATACTGTAATCTATTAAGTGTACAATAGCATTATGTCTAGAAAAACAATGTACATACCTTTACGTTAAGTTAAAAATACTTTATTGTCTAAAAATGCTAACCATCATCTGAGTTTTTAGCAAGTAATCATCTTTCTGCTGGTCTTGCCTCGATGTTGGTGGCTGCTGACTGATCAGGTGGTGGTTGCTGAAGGCTAGGGTGGCTGTGGCAGTTTCTTAAAGTAAGACAAATTTGACATATCGATTGGTTCTTCCTTTCACAAGCAGTTTCTCTGTAGCAGGTGATGCTGCTGATAGCATTGATAGAACTTCTTTCAAAATTGTAATCAATCCCCTCAAAATCTGCCACTGCTTTATCAACTAAGTTTATGTGCTATTCTCATTCTTCTGTTGTCATTCCAAGAATCTTCACAGCCTCTTCACCAGGAGTAGATCCCATCTCAAGAAATCACTTTCTTGGCTCATCTATAAGAAGTAACTCTTCATCTGTGAAAGTTTTATCACGAGGTTGCAGCAACTCAGCCACATCTTCAGGCTCCGCTTCTGATTCTAGTTCTCTTGCTGTTTCCACCACATCAGCAATTACCTCCTCCACTGAAGTCTTGAGCCTTCAAATTGTAAAAAAAAAAAAAATATGCAGTGTCTGTGAAGCCCAGTAAAATGAGGTATGCCTGTATATACTTACAATGGAATGGTATTGAGCTGTGAAAAGGAATGACGTACTGATACTTACTGCAGCCTGGATGATCCTCAAAACATATGTTGAGTGAAAGGAGCCATTCATGGCGGTCACATATTGTATGATCCCACATATACAAAATGTCCAGAATGATGTCATGATCAAGGTGTGCCAAGTTTTTCCAACCCCGGCTCTGAGGGCTCTAGGTCTGGGCACCCTCTCCCCGTCCGTTTGTCCCTGGCAGGTGGTGGTGGTAATGGTAACTGCAGCCTTAGAGCCAGACCTGGCCCTTCGTTGTGCTCTTCCAGTTCTGGCAGTGGGCAGCAGGCCCACTTGTCTTCCTCTGACCACTTTTCTCTTCGGAAACTAGAGAGAGACCTAGTTCCACCTAGCTAGCTACCCACATAAAGCATGTTGCATGGCATGTTCTTATTGTCACTGTCTTTATCATTCCTCTTTTTATGGCCCTTACTCCTTCCCCTGCTGCAGACCTCTCAGCAGGTTGCATCAGCCTGCTGTCATGTCGGGTTCATAGCTGATCTATGTCATACGTGCATTTTCATGCACTGTGCTCTTGCACCCTTGACTGTCATTGGTCAGTCGCATTAGAAGACTCTGTGGCCCTGGAGTTTGGAGACAGGGCTGGGAGGTAGAGGTTGGCCTGAATTTTCCCTTCCTGGCTGCCGATCCCCTTCCAGGAGCCTGGGCACCCTTGGCCTCTCACAGCCGGGTCTGTGGGATGGACCACCTCCTTTCCCAGGTAGCAGAAGAGGGAAAGACTGGTGACCTGGCGTTTTGCCTGGGTAGAGTTTGGGCTCTGAGCCCTGTGTGAGTGAAGAGAAGGAAATTAGGAACAAAATTCGTTTTTGGAAGATTATTAGAAGGTAGACAGACACAGAATAGGGTTCTCGTTACCAAAGGGGGAAGTGTCAAAGGCAAAAGGAAGTGCTCACTGCTGCTCCCTATGCTGTCCTGCTCTGGAAGAGAAAGGAGAAGAAGAAACCAGGCTGCACCTTCCACTCTGCTTGGAAAGGGCCTTAGCTCGGCATCCTGGTTCATCATATACAAGTTCTGCTTTCCACATTGCTGCAGGACACAGTATAATAAGGATCTGCTCTCCTCCAGTTTCCAATAACCTGTTCCTGACACCCTTCAGAGCCCTTACCAGCGGCACCTTCAGTGTCTGTCTGTTCGCAATGATTTCGGCATCCCCTGAGATGAACGTACGTTTTCTCTACCACGCTCCTCACTGCTTTCTGAGCCCTTGCGAGCAGAGTCTTTAACATCCGTTTTCCTACGAAGTCTGTTTAAGGAAATCTGGACAAGATTTTCTGTCCTGCTTCTCAGCGTTTTTCCTTCCTCTGCCTGCTGCTTGATTCCAAAGCCACTTCCAAGTGTTGAGGTATTTGTTGCACCAGCACCCCACTTCCAGGCCACAAAAATAGTTTAATTAGAAAACTGCCTTAGTTTTCCATGGCTGCCATGGCAAGTGACCACATACTTCATGGCTTAAACAACACCATTGGATGAACTTGCAGTTCTGACTGTCAGCAGTCCCGGACAGTTCTCACTGTGCTGAAATCAAGGTGTCGGCAGGACCGCGCTCCTTTGTGGGGGCACTAGGGGAGAATCTTCTCCCTCCTCCTCTTTTTCTTTCCCCTTACCTTTTATTTCAACCCAGTAGAAACAGATGCTTCATTTTCTGCCATATTCATTTATTAAAATCATGCATGTTCAAATTGGGCAGGACTTTGAGGTTACAAAGCCCTGTTTCATAGTGGGGAGCCCGTGGGCTTCGTGTGAAGAAACCTGCGTGAAGTGGCATAGCTGGCTGTTGGGAAAGTTAGGACTGGCCCTTAGGCCCCCACATTTATGTACTGTACCTGGAATCAGGTTTATACAGCGGAAGACTAGCCTGTCAAAAGTCAAACAAAACACTGCCCTTCAATGAAGTATTTGTTAAGTGTGAGTCTTGATATTTTTTCTTTAAGTCACCTTTTTTTTGGATAGAAAAAGATTCTCCACCTTAGGAGCTCATGATTTTATTTGCTTAAAGTTAATCTTGATGTAAGTGTATAATAAATCTGAATGCACTTAAAGCAAATAATAATCCTGTGAAGTAGCAAGAGGCTAAATGTGCTTGTTTACCAGATGAGTAATGGTGTATGTGAGGATTGTTTGAGAGATATTTTAGTTACCATTGGTCATTTGTCCAAAAACATCACACAAGATTCCCAAGGCAGCTTTTAGATCTTCCCAAGGCTTTAGTAGTGGTGACTTGGAATTGTGATTGTATAGATTCTTTGTAAGTAACTGTCAGTATCTGTCAGACCTCTACCAGGTAGAGAGCTGGGATTTGCTTTGAATTCTTGAAGGTGTGGTGTGATTGGCAAAATGATTGGAGAATTGGATGCTCAGGAGGTTGTTTTTTGTTCTCTTTGCTTCATGAATTTGTCTCTGTCTCTTTTATCTACCAAAGCTGTGAATCTTAGGGACCCACAGTACTGAGTGTTGCTGCTGTGAATCCAAGTACCAGGAAATAGTGGCTTTTGGAAAACACGTCTTCTCTGTAGACAAGTGTGTTTGCATTACTTCATTGCACCTCTTTTCTTCCATTTTTGTGTTTATCAATTCTTTGATTTGCCCTCTTTGAGACTCCGCTTAGAGGGTTGAAGGTACAGCTTATCAGACTGTCTGGCAAATAACTGATAAGTGTTTCCCACACAGCTGGAAGATTAAAAAAAAGAACAGAGGCATGTTTGCCAATCGTAGCAAACAGCCCTAAAGTTTCATCACAAGCCACAGAGGTCAATGGTCTCACGGTGACACCAGGCTAGAGGCCTGCTCCGGCTTGACAGGCTTTGAGACCAGCTGAGCTCGTCCCAGCTGAGCCTCTGCTGATCGCCTTTGTATATTTCATCTCTCGCAGCTCCTTTAGTGGCCGTGTGTTCCGAGTGACCTTCGTGATGCTGGCTGTCTCCCTCACCGTTCCCCTGCTTGGAGCCATGCTGCTGCTGGATTCTCCCATAGACCCACAGCCTCTCAGGTGAGCTGTCATGGCCATTCTTGGGAGGGCTTGCTTGGCAAGGGTAGGGTGGGATAGTGTCTAGGGTAACAAACCAATTTGATCTGAAAGGTAAGCTACTAGGAGAGAGGGAGAGAGATTTGTGATTTCTTTAGTGTCTGAGTTTTGTGTGGAATCAGATGTTACACCATATGTGAATGGTATTGTTGATGATCTGGTTTCAAAAACAAAACTGTACAAACCACATATAAAACCCAGAAAAACCCCAAATAAGAGAAGCTTATGTGTTAATTCACCTGAATTCATTTGAAGTGGCAAAAGCACACACAAAGGTTAAGTTTAAGTTACCTTGTTTAAATTTTATAAGTACTGATTTTTCAAAAGCCTTGTAATTAGTATTCTACTTTTCCTAAGTTACCTCTCATTGGTGGGCATCTATGAGGAATGCAGTCCATTATAACTTGAAAAAAATAGTGTATACCTAGGGACTCTGTGAAATATATTCACGTTTGTAATTATAGTAATGCAGAGCCAGGCTCTTAATGGTGTGATGATTTATGACATCGATGTTGAGCTTATGCCAAAAGGGTTGTGCAATCCTGTTTGATAAGTAAATTCCCCTTTCCTCTTGAAACTTTCTAGAGAGGTGAAGCTTTTGGAAGTTTATTTTAAGTAAGTTTAAAAACTTCAGGCTCAAGTTTATATTGGACTCAATTCACTGAGAATGTATTCAGCATCTAGAATGCTTAAGGTAGGTACCCAGCTGAATACAAAGATACAAAGAGGACACAGTTCTGACCTTAGATTGCCATTTGTATACAAGAACAACTTTTTGTTATTGGATTTAGAATTAGTGAAGGTACAAGGTGCTGTTAAAACATAATTAGCTAGCATAACATTGAGATTGGGTGAAGGCCTGGGCATTCTAGACCCATGACAATGTTGGCTTCTAATTCCTGATGTGTCGGTGGACCCTTCCATGTGTCTTTCTGGCCCGAGCTAGGCCCAAGGGCATACTGGGTGTCCTTTCTTGGGGGGCGGCTCCCAGGACACATTGTGGGGGATACGGGTTCTCTCTTGCTAACCCCTGTCAACAGGTAGAAGGATGTGGCTCAACCCACCCCAAATAGAAACTGACCTGGGGCTTTCTGGATAATCTAGTTGGCTAATGACAACAGCAAAAAGGGCTTCTTTCAAACTCTGTTCAGAGCAAAAAGAGCAAGGGAGGGAAATGCACTGTCTGGGGCAAGTAAGTGGTTGCGGTATTGACAATGACGGGAAAGCAGAGCTCCCAGCTTCTGCTGCACCTCTGTTCTCTCCACCAGCTGGTGCGGTGGGGAACAGGATCAGGCCAACTGGCCGGGTGGGAGGACGGCTGACGGAAGTGCCTCAGAGAGTCTGCCTCTGGTGTACATGACCTCCCGGGAGGGCTGAGACCACACTTAGCAATGGCCAGGATGTCACAGAGAAAAATAAAGATGGGTGCAGACCCTCCAGAATGGATTATTATGCAGTTGATTTCAGTTCTAGGGAGCAGTCACTGGGAAGGTTGCAGGGCTTTGTCAAAAACCTGCCATGCAAGGCAGCCTTCTTTCTTCCTTGTTTGGAAGACTGGTGGACTGTGGCAGGTAGGACATATATGACATCCTGATTTCTGGAGGATGTTGGTCAGTTCTTTCAGGATACATTTGATACATGGAGTTAATGGGACTTAATATGAGTTAGCAGGACTTGGGAGTTAACAGGGAGTTGATAAGGGTTTATGAGTTCATGGGCTTTAACAAGGGTCCATGTGGCCTTGCTGGCCTTCCTGAGGCCGTTCTTCCTTGATGCTCCTGCTGCTCAGGCTGCAGAAGTCAGGGCCCTTTCTTGCCCGTTCTTTGCATTTTCTCATATAAGTTTTCTTCTTGCCTCCCTATTGAGATAATACTCAGGCTGTTTGTTGGCAGGGATGGTGCATGAAGTACTGATTAGGTTGATGCTACAAGTATTTCTTGAGGACTTCCTTTGTATAGGGAATTAGGCAAGGTCAAGGACTGGACAGAAGGGGGTGGCTGAGTATCAGGTGTGCTGTCCTCTATCCCTGGGCTGTACATGTTTGTGTTGTTCAGTCTTCACATACATCTTGGGAGGGCTGACCTTTCCAAGGTCAGAATTCGAACCCAGCTGTGTCCATCTCCATAACCCAGGCTTTTCTCACCAAAGTATGCAGGGGTTGCAGCCCTGCTCTCTTCCTTTGGAAATAAAACTCCTAGTTTTATTAGGTAAGTTACCTATCTAATAACTTTATTAACTTAATAACTTTGTTAATAACTTTATTAACTTAGTTAAATCATGAGTTTTTTTTTTTAAAGCAGGTGAAAGCCATAATTGGGAGGCAGGGTAGAGTGAAAGGGTGGGTTGGGGGAGTTTATTCAGAGGAAATTGTGCTGTGTCCTGAGTACATGCCTGACTCAGAGGAGGCAGTAGGAAGTGAAGTGCTCTGCAGGGAAGAGAGGGGTTGGGTAAGACCGGGAAGCTTCTTCATCATTCCACAGCCTCACCACCCCTTCCCTCTTGGTTCTCCCCCTCCAGTGGGCTGGCTAGGAAACTGCCTTGCTTCAGGGCAAGGTAGGGAGGGAATTGGGAGATAGTCTCCTGCTCCGCTCCCTCCTTTGCTTCTTCCTCCCTCCCACAGTGTTCACTGGGAGCCTCCTGTATGTCAGGTGCTTGAGATACAGCAGTGAAAAACACAGACAACCCCCGGATCTCATGGGCCATGTGTTCTAGTGGGGATAGACAGACAATATATGTAACAGAGAAGTGAGAAGCTGCTAAGTGCTATAGAAAAAATAGAGTGGGGTAAGGGGCTGGGCTTTTGAGGGGAGGTCTGGAGTATTGTACTGGGTGGTCAGAACAGGTGTCCTCTTCAGGGAGAGGGCAAAGCACAGAGGAGCTGGGGCCGAGGATTTAGGTGGGAGGTGCCTGTTAGGTCATGAACCAGCAGGAAGGGTCCTGGGGAGGGCAGAGTGAACAAGGGGGAGAGGACCTGAGAGAGGTGACTGGCCAGACTGCTGGGGGAAGGGCGCCCCTGCAAGGCCATAGGCTCTGGCTGAGATGGGGCGGTTGTAGGGCTGTGAGAGCCGAACACTGTGATCTGACTGTATTTCACAAGGTGCTGGGTTGAGGGTATACACTGTAGGGAACAAGGGAGGAAGTGGGGGCCAGAAGATGGTGGCCTGGACCAGGGTGGTAGCTGAGGACATGGGGAGAAGGGCTTCAACCATGTCTGTCTTCTGAGGGTGCCACCAGCAGGATTTGAAGGCTGTGAAGGACCAGCAGAGAGGGAAGATCCCTGGAGCTGAGTCTGTTGTCAGGGGAAGGGTCCCCGGCCCAGTGGAAGCTGGCTTCAGAGAGAAACCAGGCTGGGCCCTGAGAGGGACAGGTGGGAGTCAGGGTGCACCTGTGCTGGATGATGGGCTGGTGGCGCCAGCCCCAGGACAAACTCCTCTCGTTCCTTCTGTCTTCTCTGTGAAGTAGGAAGCAAGGCTATCAGCTGTGAAATGTCAGCACCACTCCCCTCTGTCTCAATTGGATTTTAATGACGGGGCAGGCACTGGAAAAATAAATGCCGGGGCGTGTGAATCAGAGGGTGGGAGGAGGTCTAACCTGTCCCGAGGGCATTGGACTGTGACTGGAGCTCAGGTAAATGGAGGCCCCAGATGCTCTCAGATGATTACCAAAGTTCTTGCATTAGCCATAATCATATTTAATTTTTTTTTTTATACTATGACCTTTTCTAATATCCTAGAATGGTGTTTTCTTTAACCTTTGTGTTTCTGGCAACTAAGGATGTTGTTGCAACATGCCCTCTTTATCAAAGAATGGGGAGTTATGCATGAAGGTCCTCAATAAACACTTTCTTCATGTATTTCTTATAGACCAATCCCTGTAATTGCATTATTTTACAGCTTCAAAGAACCCCCTCTCTTGCTTGGCGTTCTGCAACCAAATACGAAGTTACAACAGGCGGAAAGGTTGTTTGAAAATCAACTTAATGGGCCAGAGTCCATAGCAAATATTGGGGGTGAGTAAAGCCCTGGAACTTCAAGACTCCCTGAAGGGGGATTCTGCCAGAGCAGCCTTGATGCACCCTGCTCCTCCTGGGTGGGGGGCCCTGGCTGTTCTCCTCAGCTGCAGACGCGACCCCTCAGCTCTCTGAGTTACAGATCATTTCAGTGCTGGGTGGTTTTGAGTTCATGTGTGTGGAACACTTTATTCTGTCAAAGTGTTGGGCCCATTAAATTGAAAGGAAAAAGGAAAAATATACTGATGTTTAGCTCATTTATCAAAGGTAGGTATTACTTGATAGGACATTGTTTCTTCATTCAGTTTGTCTTTGCCTAGATTCCATTTTTGAAAAGCATACAAATGAGGGGCACCTGGGTGGCTCAGTCGGTTGGGGGTTGGGCATCTGCCTTCAGCTATGGTCATGATCCCAGGGGTCTGGGATCGAGCCCCGCGTGGGGCTCCCTGCTCAGCGGAGAGTCTGCTTCTCCCTTTCTCTCTCTCTCTGCTGCTCCCCCTGCTCATGCTTGCTCACTCTCTCTCAAATAAATAAAATCTTTAAAAAAAAAAAAATACAAATGATTCTCAGTATTTCCACTGTTGTTTTGTTTTGTTTGTTTTGTTTGAAGCTGACTTTGGTGGGTATGTTTAAGGGTAACTTAACTATCTGCTTCAGACTTGCCCAAACCTAAAAACTAGACATGGGTCTGGTTCTAATTCTTGAGTCTCTAGCCACTAGGCATTTTCTGCCTTTGAGAATGAAGCTTAAGCTCAGGAATCAAAAGACACAGTTAATGAGCAGCTGAAGAGCTGAAAATGGCATGAGGATTTCTGAGCAGCTTCCTGTGGCAGGCTGCCCTCATTCTGCGTGTGGTGTGCTTCCATGGAGCGGTGTAGATTCCTGCCTCCTGTGCTGCTTTGCTATGGGCAGGGCGGGGTGGTCTCCCAGTGGCACGGACCGCTTCTCTTTCCCCTGCTGTTGGATGTGGGACCCAAATCTGGTGCATTTCTGCAACCATTGGTTTGTTTGGCTGGCAGTCAAATTTGTAAGAGGGATAGGCCTTTCATGGTAGAACCTCGAGTTTCTCTTCAAAAGACATTGACATTTATTAATGTAACAAATTTTGTTTTTTTGGTGAAAAATAAAAATTGATATTTAAAACTGGAACTCCTAGGAGTTAAGTGATCTTTTCTGTTATCTTTCAAAGAGAATATTTCTCTTGTCCCCTCCCTTTTCCTCTTGGGCTGACACCCTATTGCTCCATGGCACCGGGGTTTGCCTTTTTCCCTTAAAGGAGTTGGTGGTTCTCTCTCTGACGTTTCTGGTTAGGCACAGTGGGGGTCCGTTACCCCCCTGCAGGTGTGAACCACAGGGAGGCCCCCAGGGAGCCGCTGCTTCCCAGCTTCATTTGGAAGTTGTCCTGGGGGCTGGAGGCACTAGCCTCAGGAGGGTGCGGGGGAGAGTAATCACCAATTAACATACTTTAATTTTTTTAAATAAAATTTATTTCTTAGAGCATTTTTTTATTATGTTCAATTAGCCAACATATAGTACATCATTAGTTTTTGATGTAGTGTTCCACGATTCTTAGAGCATTTTAGATTCATAGCAAAATTGAGGGGAAGGAAGAGATTTATCTCATACCCTGCCCCCCACCAGCACATATACACAGGCTCTTCTGTTATCAACACTCAGCAACGGCATGGAACATGGTAGATGAACCTACCCTGACATGTCATTATGACCTGGAGGCCATGGTTTACCTTAAGGCTTACTTTTGGTGTTGTATATTCTGTAGGTTTGGACAAACGTACGAATGATGTGTATCCACCATTATCATATCATACAGAGTAGTTTCATTGCCCTAAAAATCCCCCCAAATCCTCTGTGCTCCACCTGTTTATCCCTACCCACCCTGCAACCTGCGGCAGCACTGATCTTTCTACTGTCTCCATAGTTTTGCCTTTTCCAGAATGTCATATAATTGGAATCATGTAGCACGTAGCATGTAGTCTTTTCAGATTGGCTTCCTTCCCTAGTAATATGCACTTACGGTTCCTCCATGTCTTTTCATGGATTCATAGCTCATTCCTTTTTGTTGATGGGTAATACTCCATGTGTGAATGTACCAGTTTATCCATTTACCTACTGAAGGACATCTTGGTTACTTCCAAATTTTGGCAATTATGAATAAGGCTGCTATACACATCCACATGCAGGTTTTTGTGTGGACTTATGTTTTCAACTCATTTGGGTAAATACCAAGGAACACAGTTGCTGGATTTTAAGAATATATTTAGTTTTGTAAGAAACCATCAGACTGTGTTCCAAAATGGCTGCACCATTTTGCATTCTGACCGGCAATGAATGAGAGTTCCTTTTGCTCTACATCTTCATCAACATTTGGTGTTGTCTGTGTCTTAGATTTTTGGCCATTCTAAGAGGTGTCTAGTGGTATTTCATTGTTTCAATTTGCAATTCCCTAATGGACATATAATGTTGAGCATCTTTTCATATGCTTATTTTCTATTTGCTTATCTTTTGTGGTAAGGTATCTAAGGCTTTTGGCCATTTTAAAAATTGGGTTCATTTTCTTCTTTTTTTTTTTTTTCATTTTTTCAGGGTTTTTTTTTTATGTTATGTTAATCACCATACATTACATCATTAGTTTTTGGTGTAGTGTTCCATGATTCAGTGTTTGCGTATAACACCCAGTGCTCCATGCAGTACATGCCTCTTTAATACCCATCACCAGGCTAACCCATCCCCACAGCCCCCTCCCCTCTAGAACCCTCAGTTTGTTTCTCAGAGTCCATAGTCTCTCATGGTTCATCTCCCAAAAATTGGGTTCATTTTCTTATTGTTGATTTTAAGAGTTCTTTGTATATTTTGCATAACAGTCCTTATCAGATGTATATTTTACAAATATTTTCTCCCAGTCTGAGGCTTGTTTTCTATTCTCTTGACAGTGTCTTTCACAGAGCAGAAGTTTGTTTTAATAAAGTCCAACTTAACAGTTATTTGTTCATCAATTATGCCTTTATTGTTGTATCTAAAAAGTCATCACCACACCCAAAGTCACCTACATTTTCTCTTATGTTCTCCTCTAGGAGTTTTATACTTTCGTGTTTTATATTCAGGTCTATGGTCTATTTTGAGTTAACTGCTGTGGAAAGGTGCAATGTCTGTGTCTAGATTAATTTTTACATGTGGATGTCCAATTGTTTCAGCACCATTTGGGGAAAATACAATCTTTGCTCCATTGTATTACAATATATTATGTAAGATTGTATTGTGAAACATCAGTTGACTAATTTATGTGGGTCTGTTTCTGGACTCTATTCTGTTACATGGAACTATTTGTCTTAATTTTTTCGCCATTACCACAATGTCTTGGTTACTGTAGCATTACGGTAAGTCTGGAAGTCAAGTAGTGTCATACCTCTGGCTTTGTTCTTCTTCTTTTGCTTCTCCATATGAACATTAGAATCAGTTTTAGGATATGTACAAAATGCTGGGATTTTGATTGTGATTACTTTGAATCTATGAATCAAGTTGGGAAGAACTGACCTTTTCACAATATTGAATCTTCCTATCCATGAACCTGGAATATCTTTCCATTTAGTTTTTTAATTTCTTTCATCAGAGTTTTATAGTTTTCCTCATATAGATCTTGTACATATTTTGCTATATTTAGACCTAAATATTTTATTCTTTTGGGTGCTAATGTAAATGCTGTTCTCTTTTTAATTTTAAATTAAATTTTAATTTAAATCAGCTGCTCAAATTGTAAATTAAATTTTAAATTAAATTGTTCATTGCTGGTATACAGGGAAGTAATTGACTTTTGTATATTATCCTTGTATCCTGAAACCTTGCCATAATCACTTATTAATTCTAGAAGTTTTTTTGTTGTTGTTGATTCTTTGGGATTTTCTACATAGACAGTCATATCATCTGTGAACAAAGATTTATTTCTTCCTTCTCAGTCAGTATACCTTTTATTTCCTTCTCTTACTGCATTAGCCAGGATTTCTAGTACAGTATTGTGAAGGAGTGGTGAGGGGGGACATTCTTGCTTTTTTCCTCATCTTAGTGGGACAGCTTCCAAGTTTGTCACCAATAATTATGATGTTAGTTGTAGGTATTTTCAAGTTGAGCAAGTGCCTTTCTATTCCTAATTTGCTGAAAGTTTTTATCATGAATGGGTGTTGGAGTTTGTCAAGGGCTTTTCTGCATCTGTAGATGTGATCATGTGATTTTTCTCTAACCTGTTGATACTATGGATTACTACCTATTTTCTTTTCTTTTTTTTTTTTTTTACTTTGTTAATGTTTTATTTGGAATTTTTGTATCTAAATTCATAAGTGATATTGGACTATAATTTCTATTTTGTGCTTGCTTGTGCCTTTTCTAATCTTTGACAATGTATACAATATCCTCCCTTAACATTGGCCTATTCAAATTCCTCATCTGGACTGTTCTGATAATTTCATTTTTCTTTTTTTTTTAATAATTTTTTTAAAAAGATTTTATATATTTGAGAGAGAGAGCACGAGCAAGGGTGTGGGGTGGGGTGGGGAGGAGCAGAGGGAGATGGAGAAGCAGGCAGGAGGGAGGAGCATGATTGCCATAATCACTTATTAATTCTAGGACCCTGGGATCATGACCTGAGCTGAAGGCAGATGCTTAACCAACTGAGCCAGATTTTTGCATTTGTGTTCATGAGAGATCTTGATCTATAGTTTTTTGTAATGACTGTCTGGTTTTGGCATTAGACTAATGCTGGCTTCATAGAATAAGTTAGGAAATATTCCCTCTTCTTTTATTTTCTGGAAGAGATTGTAGGGAATTGGTGTCATTTCTTCCTTAATTTTTTGGTAGAATTCATCACTGAACCCATTGGCGAAAGCTTTATGGTTTTTCTGTTTTGGAAGGTTATTGGTTATTGATTCATTTCTTCAATAGATACAGGCCTATTCAAATAGTCTATTTCTTCTTGTGTGAGTTTTGGCTGATTGTGTTTTTCAAAATATTGGTTTATTTCATCTAGGTTATCAAATTTGTGAACATAGAGCTGTTTATGATATTCCTTTTATTATCCTTTTATGTCCATGGGGTCTGTAGGGATGTTCTGTTTTTCATTTCTGATATTGGTAGTTTGTATCTCCTCTCTTTTTAACTTAGTTAGCCTGGTTAATAGATTATCATTTATTGATCTTTTCAAAGAACCATATTTTGGTTTTGTTGATTTTTCTCTTTTGATTCCTCTTTTCAATTTCATTGATATCTGCTCTAATTTTTATTTATTATTTCTTTCTTCTGTTTACCTTGGGTTTACTTTGCTCTTCTTTTTCTAGTTTCCTAAGATGGGAACTTAGATAATTGATTTTAGATCTTTCTTCTTTCCTAATATATGCATTCAATGCTATAAATTTCTCCCTAAGCAGCGCTTTCACTGCATCCTACAGATTTTGAGAAGTTGTATTTTCATTTTTATTTAGTTCAAGATGTTCTTCAGTTTCTCTTGAGATTTCTTCTTTGACCTGTGAGTTATTTAGAAGTATGTTAATCTTTAAGTATTTCAGGATTTTCCAGCCATCTTTCTGTATTGATTTGTATTTTAATTCCATTGTGGTCTGAGAGCAATATATGATTTCTATTCTTTTAAATTTGTCAAGGTATGTTTTATGGCCCAGATTGTGGTCTGTCTTGCTTAGAATATTCCATGTGAGCCTGAGAAAAATATGTATTTTGCTGTATTTGGTTGAGCAATTGATAGATGTCAGTTGTATCCAGTTGATCAATGGTGCTGTTGTGTTCAACTATGTCCTTATTGATTTTCTGTCTTTAGAACTTGTCCATTTCTGATAGAGAGATGCTTAAGTCTTCAACTCTTATATTTATCTATTTCTTCTTGCATTTCTATCAGCGTTGCTTCATGGAGTTTGATGATTTGTTATCAGGCACATACACATTAAAGCTTATTATGTCTTCTTGGAAGATTGACCACTTATTATATGTAATGTTCTTCTTTATCTCTGATAATGTTCTTTTCTCTGAAGTTGGCTCTGAGATTAATATAGCTACTCCCTTTCTTTTGATTAGTGTTGGCATGGTATATCTTCTATCCCTTTATTTTTAATCTATGTGTGTCTTTATATTTAAAGTGGGTTTCCTATGGACAACATGTAGTTGGGTCTTGTTTTTTGATTTACTCTGAGAGTCTCTGTTTTTTAATGGTATATTTAGACCATTGATGTTTAAAGTGATAATTGATATAGGTTAATATTTACCATAATTGTTACTGTTTTCTACTTGTTCCTTTGGTTTTTTGTTCCTATTTTTGTCTTCACTCTCTGCCTTTTATAGTTTTTATTTTGTGTTGTTTTGTTTTTTAGTATAGTTGACACACAGTGTTAGTTTCAGGTGTACAACTTAGTGATTTGACAAGTTTATACATTATGCTATATTCACCACAAGTATAGCTTTTATAGTTTTAATTGACCATTTTATATGATTCCATTTTGTCTTCTTGCTTAGCATATCAATTATACTTTTTCTAAAAAAGTTGTTTTAGTGGTTGCCCTAGAGTTTGCCCATATACGTTCAAAAACTGTGGAATGTTTCACGAATTTGCATGTCATCTTTGTGCAGGGGCCATACTAATCTCTGTGTTGTTCTGAGTGTAGTACATGTGCTGATGAACTGAGCACTTAATGTGCTTTAGTTTTATCCCAAGGGGCTTCTTAGCCGTTCTTCCCCTTTAGTTGGGTATAATCAGTGTCAGCAGCAGACATCGACCTGAGGCAAACATGAACACATGTCCTTGAGTGCTGAGTGTTAGCCCGAGAGTCCGCGCTCTTTTGAGGGTGGAAAATCCTCACAGTTTTTTCACTAACTGGTGTCTTCTGTACTCTTGCTCCAATGTCAGGTTCAAGCCCATGTGCCAGTGCCCCAGGCCCCCATGGTTTTATGACTGCATGCTTTAAGGACTTTTTAAGGACTCAGACATCACTTCTCCTTCATCTTCAAAGCTGTCATTTTCTTTCTAGAGATGAAAAATACAAACAAGCCACCTCTGTTGTAGAAGGCAGCATGATCACAGTTCTTAGGCTAATCTAGTAACTCTCTTATTCCTTTTTATTTTTTTAAACAGATGTGATGTTTACTGGTACGGCAGATGGCCGGATCGTAAAACTTGAAAATGGTGAAATAGAGACCATCGCCCAGTTTGGTTCAGGCCCATGCAGTAAGTCAGTGACAGCACCCCCGATATATGTCTGTGGTTATTGAGAAAGGTGCTGAATGGCTGTGTGGAGCTTACTTTTCCTAGAAGTCAGGTTCATCCTTGCAGAAGAAGAGCCCCAACCACCTGGCAGACAGAGCCTGACCTGAGTGCTGCCACCAGCTCTTCATTTGCCATGTGGTCCCTGGACCTCATGGTACCTGATTGTCACCGTGCAGGTGTAGCTTGCCAACTAGGCAGTAGCCCCTGCACCTGCCAGTTACCTTACGGGCCTTGCACCCCTGCCATTCCATAGGGGCCCGTGTTCACTCTTGAGGTCACTTTGAAGAAGATTAATAGCCATTGTCAGAGTGCTGCTGTGGAAGAGCAGTTGGCTCTCGTTTACTTGCACGCTGAAATATCGTTCCTGCTCAGGCATTTCAGCAGCGTCATTCAGAGTGAAAACACCCTTATGTCACTCAGGTTTGGGGAAATTAGAGTAGAAGAATCTCACTGTTTAAAACCTGGTAGCCCACAGGTTTCTTAGTAGTTATGGTTTTTTAATAGCTAGAATGCTTTTGTAAAAATGATGCATTTTCATTGTACAAAGGTACAAAGGAGAAAGTAAAAGTCACCTCAGAGTCTTCACAGATACAACTTAACATTTTAGGGCATAGATTTTCAGATCTCTTTCTGTTCATGGGTACTCTGGTTTTGTGATGGAATCATACTCTACATTCGTTTTTTTAACCTGCCTTTTCCACTGTATTTTGGCAGTAAGTAGCCCTATAGTAAGTGCCCTATAGTAAGCACCCTGCAGTAAGCACCCCACAGAAAGCACCCTGCACTGAGCACCTTGCAGAAAGCACCCTGCACTGAGCACCCTGCAGTAAGCACCCCTGCTGTAAACACCTCTGCAGTTAGCAGCTTACAGAAGCATCCCTGCATATAAAGCTCGGCAGTTAAACACACCTGCAATAAATATGCATTGCCATAGGTTTAAAAAGGGTACAGGTATTAATCTGAGGAATAAAATAGTAGCTCTTCCTTTAAGCCAGATGGAGGGAAAACTGCCAAGGCCCTAGATGCGCAGAGTATTCAGGTCAGGCAGTTGGGATTAAACTCACAATTACTGAGGTCCTGAGGGAATTCTAGAGTTGGGGCCTGGGTCCTGATGATGTCCCTGAGTTAACTGTTCAAGTCTCAGGATGCTAATATGAACACAATTCTTGGATACCAATTGCTATTCATATGTTCAGATCCATATTCTCAGGTGGTCCCTCTGGATACACCAGACAGTTGTCATAAGTTCTGAGGGGGCTGGAATACTAGGGGATGGGTCCGTTTCTAATGCCATATCCTTTTTTGTTCTGAACAGCATGATGTATATTTAGGAAGGGATGGATGAGGTACTGGAGGTACAGGTAGAATCTGGGACCAGCCACTGCTTCCTATCCGTTTGTTTCCCTAGAAACTCGAGATGATGAGCCTGCTTGTGGGAGGCCCCTGGGCATCCGGGTGGGGCCCAATGGAACCCTTTTTGTGGCTGATGCGTATAAGGGACTATTTGAAGTAAATCCCTGGAAACGTACGTAACAATGCCTTATTTCCTTCTCTGATGATTTCAGATGTTTTAAACAATATGTGCATAAGTGGATTTAATAGAATTTGTTCAGTACAATCTACTGGAGACTCTAATATTTTCTTATTCATTGAATCGTCCTGGAAGTATTGCCTACCTATATCAGCTGTCATGTAACTCATGACCCCATTTGGTCAATCCCCTAATTTCCTGTTTGTGTTTTAGCCACAGGGTCTATTCCTCAAAATGTCAGAACTCCTCTTTCTGTGTTTATTTTCCTGTGTCTCTGTCTTATCTTCCTGTTTGTTCTCTGTCTGTCCCTTTGCTCTTTGTCTGCTTCCTCCCGTGTTTTTCTCCCAGTACGTGCTTCAGCAGAGGAGTTTGTACGATGCAGGAATCTGTTATCATGGGGGAGGGGGCTGGGGCTCTGGGTGGTCCCCTCTGCTGATGGCTGGCTGTGTGACTGTGTGGGTGCCTTAGCCTCTCTGTGCACAGGTTACTCACCCATGAAACCGGGCTAATGGTAGTGCCTGCCTTGTGGGATTGTGGGAGGGTTTAAATGAGATTGTACATGGAGACAGGTTAGTACTCCATAAATGGTTATTCTCCTGTTTTTAAAGTTTACCACTGTCACTGTTCCCATATTTAACACCGGATGAATGGAGCATTTTGTATTTCTCTCAAGCAACCCGAAAGACAGTTGCCTTTCACCTAAGATTCTTGATAGATTTTTAAAAGTCATTTGGTCTTGGTGAAAGGAAGAGGTCCTTATCCTTAGAGGAAGGATTTTGCCGTTAATGAAGTCAGTGTAAAAACATTAATCACCTAACAGCTAAAAGAAAGGAAAACACTGTTTTTTACTGGAAGAGGGAATAAATCTACTAGCGTATGACATGGAGAAGCTCATTTTAGTTTTCCCTTTGAAATCAGGTAGGCTGATGGAGACTTTGAAATTATTGACATACAAGTTCTTAGAAGGAAAACAGGTCTTCTCTTCCTCCCTCCTTTCCTTCTTTCTTTCATTATTATTTCCTTCTTTCTTTCCTTCTTTGCCCCTTCCTCCTTTCCTCCCTCTCTCCTTTTCTTTCTTCTACCTCAGGTGAAGTGAAACTGCTGATCTCCTCTGAGACACCCATTGAGGGGAGGAAAATGTCCTTTGTGAATGATCTTACAATAACTCAGGATGGGAGGAAGATTTATTTTACGGATTCTAGCAGCAAATGGCAGAGACGAGATTATCTGCTTCTGGTTATGGAGGGAACGGATGATGGGCGGTGAGTGTTCATTTCAGATCTTCTGCTCAGTGAGATCATCAGTCAGGCAGGGTGACTTCGGCAGAGCTTATTTGTGGGAGTCATTGGAGTGTTTCTGAGCATAATATTGCAGCTTTTGAGATAGGACTTTCATGACTTCTGGAAACGGGTGATGGATGCAACACAACAGAACAAGATGTTCTCACTTTCTCTTTGAAAAAATGAAATTAAAACAGGCCAGTCTATCTGAGCATGTGGTCTAGGCACTCTGGGTGGACACCTCCCAGGCTGGCCTCCGTTTCAGGTCATCCCTCCCAAGGGGGACTCCTTTGAGGCTGGAGCCATGGGGGCCCTCCCTGGTGCTGAGCCAGTTCCCGGCTTGGTGAGAGAACTGAGTGGGGGGTTCTCTGGAAGAGGATGCCTGGGGTCTGCTCTGGATGGGAAGGCCCCCAGGGGCCAGCCTGGAGTCAGGTCTGGGCGGAGGACCACCAGGGGCCTTGTCACTGCAGCATGAGGTGGATCCCCTTCTGCAGGCCCCCTGCCTGAGGCTCAGAAGGGAGTGAGGCTCCAATGTGGCATGGGCCATGGACTCTCCCGTGTGAGCGTTTGCTGTTGGCGCCCCACAGCCTACTAGAGTATGACACGGAGACCAAGGAAGTGAAGGTTTTACTGGACCAGTTGCGGTTCCCTAATGGAGTGCAGCTTTCTCCCGCGGAGGACTTTGTCCTGGTGGCCGAGACGACAATGGCAAGGATAAGAAGGTGCGTGTGGCCCCTGCCGAGCTTTTGGGGGTGCGCCAGAACTCGCTGTGGCCCAGCCCAGCTTGCTGGGAGATGTCGAGCTACATGATTGGAGATGGGGAAGGGCACCTTCTCCTTTGTGTGATAATGGAAGCAGTAAAATTCAGGGGTGCCTTTTCTTTCTCCTCCATCTCAGCCTGCTGAAAGTTGCGGTCTGGGAGGGTCTTGATTTAATGCTGACCACACATCCTGGGTCCCTTTTCCTCCCCGGAGTGCTGGGCTCCCTGCTACTGCTCCTGGCTGTGCCCTGGGCTGGTGAGGGCCCCTTTCACCATCTGGTGTCTTCCTTTGCGGTGGGCGCGTTTACAGTTGTAAATCAGTTGGGATTAGGACCATTTTGGTGCTTGGCTAAAAGTTTTCCTTACATTTGGGGACCTCTGCTCACCACTTGCTTGGGTGAATTTTTCAGATTCTACCTGTCGGGCCTGATGAAGGGAGGGGCTGATCTGTTCGTGGAGAACCTGCCTGGATTTCCAGACAACATCCGACCCAGCAGCTCTGGAGGGTACTGGGTCGGCATGGCAACCATTCGCTCCAACCCTGGGTTTTCTATGTTGGATTTCTTATCTGAGAGACCCTATATTAAAAGAATGATTTTTAAGGTAACTATGAAAACTGTAATTCCAAAAAACAAAATGAAAATGCATCTAATTACGATCGTTTTTGACCTTTGGAGCTCTAAAAATTCTCGTGCTGCTTATAATATTTACTACTTCTAGTGACTTTTTTTTAAGTGTGAGTGAGCAGAGGGGAGGGGCAGAGGGAGAGAGAATCTTAAGCAGACTCCACACTCAGCGTGGAGCCTGACGCAGGGCTCAATCTCATGACCCTGAGATCATGACCCGACCTGAAATCGAGAGTCAAGAGTTGGACACTTAACCGGCTGAGCCACCCAGGCACCCCACTTTTAGTGACTTCTTTAATACATGTTTTCTGCCTCGGCCTGAAATGTAGATTGAAACAGTTGAACCCTTTGATGTTACCCTTCTGGCTTCCTTGTCTGGGTATTTTTACCATCACCCTCACCATCATGTCCTATCAGTCACACCTGCCCCTTTGTGATGGCTGTTTCAGGCCTTCTCCCCTCTCCACAGACCCTGCAACTTGGCCTTCAAATGGGGCCCCTGCAGACCACAGTGCTGCTCCTCCTCAAATGGTTATCAGGCACGCCTTCCTGCAGCCACACGTCAAGACGCACTTTCCTTGGACCCCATCCCGCCCTGGCTCCTCCTGCCTTCTGAAACCTTCCTGTCATACTCCATCCCCATAGGATCCTGACCTTTGACCTCTTAGCACACCAAACTCTTTCGTTACAAAAAAAATCACCCACCCTCACCAAGGGCCAGCCACAGACCTCTTAACACAGCCTTTCCTCCAGTGACTTCCGTGAAATGCCCTCAGTGTAGCTCCCCATGTTTAGCACTGTGGATGAGGAACCTGCTGATACGGGTGCTTCCATCATGCAGAAATCTTCATTTCCAACAAGCCCCATTTCACAGGCTGAAGAGATGTTGGAAACTGAGATTGGATATTGAATAGTGAATAGATAATAGTCAAATAATTGAACTTAAGGCCCTGGAAGGTACCAGGCAGCAATTACTGAGTCTGTACAGTGCTGGGCCCTGTGTCTGGGCCCTGCTGAGGGGCTGTAGGCACCTGCTCTGTCAGGCTGGCCCATGGCCTTCAGTTTTGTTGCAAGTTCTGTGGGTCACTGTGGAAAATCCTGGTCTGTTCAAAAATAATACATTCCTCCTCTTTGCCTCATTGGCTCCAGAGCCAGCATTTGTTCCCACTGTGACCTAGGAGGAGGCAGAATGGTGAGGTGGGAGGAAGGACAGGGTTTTGTTTTTTATTTTGTTTTGTTTTTGTTTTGTGCAGGGGTTTTGAAGAAGGCTAGGCCAGTTGTGGGACCCTGGGCAAATGATGTGATCTCTCTGCCTCAATTCCTCCATCTTTCAAGTGGGAAGAATAACAGCATGGTTCTGTTTTCATTAGGTACTGAAAAAGTGTAACAGGAATATGCGTACAATGCCCTTAGCTGACTTCAGTAGGTGTTCTCTTTCTGTACATGTCCGTTTTCCCACAGTGAAGCGGTGGTGGTAGTGGTGTGTCTGCGGCGCCCCCCCCCCCCCCCCCCCCAACGCATGCTCCATCAGAGCAGGTGTTCTTCTGTTTCATTCACTCCTTTGTTCCCAGCACCTAGAACAGCGTCTGGCACATGGTGGGTGCTCGGAAATTACTGTGGAAGCAATGTGTGCTCAGAGAGCTGAGGCCACAAGTGTGAGCAGGGGCTGGAGCAGTGACATGGTTCCTGGCACAGGAGAGCTCCGCACCTTCCTGAGGCAGATTGAGAGCAGTGGGAGAGGACCATAGGCCTTGCAGACGCCACAGGGCCTAGATCTTATTCTAACTATAATTGAAGTCGTGGAGGATTTTTGTTTGTTTTTAGTTTTGAGACAGTGTCAAACTTAGAAAAGTAGCAAGAGGGTAACAAAGAATTCCTTTCCCTGAACTATTTGCTAGTAAATTGCTGACCTGATGCCCTGTCATCATCAGGGTTTGGGCAGTTGCCCTCGTGGATTCGACCCAGGCTGAGGTGTGGCCTTCAGCTGTCATGTCTCTTTATTCTCCTTCGGTCTGGAACAGCTCCTCAGTTTTGATCTTTTTGAGAATTACGGGTCAGTTATGTTGTAGAATGTTCCTCTGTGTGGGTCATCCTGCATTTCTCATGATTAGATTTAGGTTATACATCTCTGGCAGGAAGACCACGGAAGTTGTGTTCTCAGTGTGTCCTGTCAGGAGGCACGTGATATCAGCTTGTCCCATATGGGTGGTGGCAGCACTGGCCACCTGGTTCAGTGGTGAATGCCGGGCTTCTCTATGGTGAAGCCACTCTTTTTCCATTTGTAATTAACAAGTATTTTGTGGGAAGGTACTTTCTAAATAAGTAAACATCAGTGTGATCTCATGGTTGCCAGTTTTTTCAGTGGTTTATAGTCTCTTACTGCCATTATTTATTTTGAGGCTCAAATCGTCCGACTGTGACCAGTGGGAGCCCCTTTAGTGTGGCTCCTTGACCTTTGCCCATGTCCCTACCGCTTTTGGAGTGGTTCCTGGCTTTCTGGCAACCCACGTTGTTCAGGCTCATCATGCCCCAGCTCTGTAATGGACCACTTCTCCAGGAACCCGGGTTCCTTCTAGAAGGGATCTGCTGCTACATGTGCTAATGGCTTTTGGCAGGTGACTGCCCTAGTCCCCCTCAACAGACAAGGCCAGAGAACATGTGCATGTGTATTCATACGTAGATAAACACATTTGACCCTTGAACAACGCGGGGGTTAGGGGCATTGGCCTCTGTGCAGTCAGAAATCTGCATATAAAAAAAAAAAAGAAATCTGCATATAACCTTTGAGTCCCCAAAGACTTAACTACTAACAGCCTACTGTTGACCAGAAGCCTCACCAGTAACAAACAGTTCATTAACACATAATTTGTATGTTATGTGTGTTGTATACTATATTCTTACAATAAAGTAAGCTAGAGAATATTAACAAAATTACAAGAATGAGAAAATACATTTACAGCACTGTATTTATAAAAAAAAAAAAAGCTACACCTGCTGCAGTTCAGACCGGTGTTGTTCAAAGTCAAATGTATATGCGGTGTATGTATACGTGTTTACACACATGTTCATTTATTCATCATCTGTTTATTTAAGTTGAAAACTCTAAGTAATGCTGGTATTTTGGCTTCCAGTCCCATACCACAGGATTTATTCTAATTTTCTCCACTTCCATAATAGTACTTCCCTTTTCTAATAGTGAAACACCTGGATCCTATTACCCTTCATACCTGTTTGATCAGATTCCCTGGATGTCACCAATATGTGGCCGTGTCCCCCATCACACGGCCCCTGCTAGGGTTCTGGCATCCCACGCTGGGCCTTCTCCCTCCTCCCAACCATGGGAGGCTCCTGCCTTTTCCCTCAAAGGCTCGGATGCCTGTGCCAAGCTGTCCCCAGGTAAACACTGTCCTCACTCTGCCTGGGCTCTTCCAGCCTGTGCCAGGCCCTGCTTGGGCTCCGATGCCCTATTCTGTGCCACTGCGCTCCCCCCAGTATGGACTCTGCCTCACCCTGCTTGGACTGACTCGTGGTCTGGGCCACTGTGGCTCCAGCCTCTGCACACACCTACCTTGCTGGGCCCTACAAGCCACTTCCTGATGAATTGTTCAGGAGGGGCGTGATGTAGTACAAAGAAAGTTTTAAAGAGACAAGCATAGCTGCTGTGTGGGGGGCAGCCTGTAGCTTGGCTCCACGGGCTGTGAAGAGCCTGGCATGGAGGAGGCTGCAGCAGCCAGGAAAGGTGGTGGGGCAGAGCCTGGGGTGGGGGTGGTACGTCCGTAGCACGTGATAAGACCCTGTGGTGCTGGGCTTGCAGGGTCTGGAGAGAAGGGATTAGGCATGAGGGCAGGGGTCTCAGGATCAGCAGCTGGTGTCCACGGCCCTGTCTCCTTAGCCAGGGTGTCTGTCAAGTTTGAAGAACTGTTAGAAAGTCTGGGTGGAGAAGGGTCAGCACTGGGGGTTGGAAATTGGGGGGTAGATTTGAGAGCTTTCTGGGAAAGCAACTTAAACCCAGCAGAAGGGGTGAGAGGCCTTAGGGATAAGACGGAGAGAGCAGAGAAGGGGGGACCTGGCACTGAGGTGAGGTGGCATTTCATAGGCCGTGGGAAGCCTTATGAAGTATTTTAAGTTTTAATCAACTTTGCCATACAACTTTCTAGAACACAGTCAACTTGTATGGCTGCTTGGACCCTTCCAGTGACTAGGAGACATTATTCATTGGACATTTACAGTTGTTTGGCTGTTTCCCCTTACGTGAAAAGGTAGACATCTGCCTATTTTCACTCACTGGTTTTATGCAGTAGCATACTGTCATCATTTCCTCCCTGGTGTCCTGCTCTGCCAGAAATTGCATATCTCATTCTCTGGTTTCTCTGCTTAAAACCCTTCAGTTGCCCTGTGTGGCCCCTGACCTGGCTGAGCCACAGGGCTCCTAAAGGGTGCCTTGCTCAGCATGGAGGTTATCTCTACACTGGCCTCAAACAGAGCTGCCAGGGCCGTAGGGGGCAGGGACACGTTCATTTAACCAGTCCAGGTCTTTCCTCTAACATGAACTGCTCTCAAATCTCCATCATTTGCACCTTGCACATCTGAAATATTTTAAACCTAGTCTGAGGGCTTGGCGTTTATTCTGGTTAGGCTGTGCTGGTTTTAACCTGGTGTCCTGGGGTCCATGTCAGTGTGGGCTTGGCTTCAGTATCTTGTCTTCCTCAGGTGTGAGGAGCCATGAACCCTTCTCTTGGTTCAGCTAGCTCATTCAGAGTGGCGCCTGCATTGGGTCTGGTGGGTACTGTGGCGAGGACTGTTGGAAGGCTGCCATCCTTGTGCCAGGCTGGCCTTGCCTGGATGCAGGTGACAGGCTCCTTGGCCTGCTCTGCCCAGGGGCAGAAGTGGGGGAGGCCTGCGAGGTGGCAGGCCCTATGCCAGGGGCAGGGAGCTGGTTTAATCTGCCTCTGCTCTATGCAGCTTCCCTGTCATTGGAAGAGCTGGGCCCTTACAAGATGGGGAGGGGATATGGCATCTGTGAAAAACAACATTCATCTGAATAAATGTCAAAGAGCTTATTGGCTTCGTTCAGTGACTCATGAGTCAGACACCATCCAATCCAGCAGATACAAATGAGCTTGGAGGAGCAGTACAAAATGAAAAATTTTTATAGGCAGGAGGGAGCGGGAACAAGGTGGTTACACTGGACAAAAAACCGGGTTGGTTATCACCAGGCTACTTTCCTTTAGGGGATGGCAGGCAAATTACCTCATTAGTGCTGATCAGGTGATTCCTGATCGACTGGCTTAAGATTCCATTTCTGGGAGAACCCAAATTGTAAGTAAGTTAGGTCTCAGTTTGGTGACTTGGAGCTGAGCATAATTGACTCCCATTTTGGGCCCGTGGTCTTGTTTTTAGCAGGCTGGATCTGCTCACACCACTATCTTGGTCAGAAGCTAACCTCTGCTCACACTGTGCTTCCCTCCCAGCTGTTTAGTCAGGAGACTGTGATGAAGTTTGTACCACGGTACAGCCTCGTTCTAGAACTCAGCGACAGCGGAGCCTTCCGGAGAAGCTTGCACGATCCTGATGGGCAGGTGGCCTCCTACATCAGCGAAGTGCATGAGCACGACGGGCACCTGTACCTGGGCTCCTTCAGGGCCCCCTTCCTCTGCAGACTCAGCCTCCAGTCTGTTCAGCAGCCTTGACCGTGGCTGTGCCAGGAGTCCTCACACTGGGCACCACCGCTGGTCCAGGAGATTCCGTGCACACAGCCTTTTTCACCTGCGCCTGCCGGTCCTTGGACATGGACATTGGAAGTGGACAGTGAGACCCTGTGGATGTCTGGGGCCCTGTGGGATACCCCTCACCTGGGTTTGACATCTAGAGGGAAGCATAACATGCCACAGGGAAGATAAGTCCATGTTATACCATTTCCTCTTAAAAAACCTTTCTAAGTACAGTGATTCTATTCTCTAGGACTTAGGAGTCTTCATACACTTATAATAGGCCTCAGGGTTTGGTGGATAGAGCAGTAGATGAGATGTCCAGGGATCTTGTTTTTGCTACTGGCTGTCTTGCCAGCCTCAGTATCTTTACTATAAAATGTGGTAATACCGGTCTCTGGGGGTGGGGCACAGGAGGGGCAAGGGGAGCTCAGTGCAAAAGTATGTTGAGGCCAGTGAGTGGAGCTGTGTAAATGGTAGAGCTGTGTTCTCCAGAGCTGTGTGGGCCATGGGCCCTGGATCCTGTGCGGTCCCTTCCATAGCTCACACCCCCCAGCCTACGCCAGTTCAGCCCCACTCTGAACCAGAGGCTTTTCAAGACTCCTGAGTCCTCATCAACCATTTAAAGGCAAGGACCTGAGAAAGTGCACAGAAGCATGTTGATCCCAGCAGCTCAGAGAGGACCTGCGGGGCTTCTCTCTGTGAACAGACTGCATCGATGGAATGATCCAGCAGCTGGGTACTACAGGGCAGAATCTAGGGGAGTCCTGTTGACACCCTTTTGTTCCTTACCTCTAGACTAGCAGACGAAGAGTGCATATGTTAATATCATTTGCTAGGGTGTCACAAGCCCGAAATTGCTGTATATCCCGACAAGTGTGTACACACTGGTCCTAATTTTGTCAGAGGGACCCATGTAGTAATGATAATTAAATTGACTTTCTGCTCATTAACCTTTTCTGATGGTGTTGCCTGGGATTTCTTCTCTGATAGAATTAGGTTAACGGTGACTGGAGTTTGATTCCATCGTGGGCTGAGAGGAGGATCCTTTTGGCCAGGACCTTGTTTAGGGACCGGCAGTCCATCTGGCTCGCTCCGCACCCCTCCCAGGGCGGCCGCCTCCGGCTACCACCTCCCGGCAGTGCTTCATCCTTGGGCAAGTCGCTCTTGTCCCCAGCCTGCAGAATGGGGTTGATACCTGTTCCTCTCCGTCCTGGCTGTTCGTGAGAGTACAGAAGACCTTGCGTTTCTGGAATCGTTTTCAGTAACTTGACAAGGAAAGATTTTAAATAGGCAACGACAGCTGTGGTAAAACATGAACCGTTTGTGTTGTGTCGCACTGGTTGGCGACGAGCCCTTTGCTCCCTTTCCCAACCGTGGCCCCCTCCCCCGCGCTGGCCTGGCCTCGCTTTAGGGGAAAGAGTCAGGATCTGGAGGTTGGCTCATCTGTTGTGTTGCGTGCTCAGGGATGCCTTCATGTGCGGCAGTAGGACAGAGTCAGAGACTGGCTTCAGTCCAGTTGGTGTGAGCCAGAATGTATTAGGTGAATGACTCAATGTTACTTATGTTACTTTAGGGAAAGAAAATTGAGTATAGATTCTAAATGCTTTTTAATAGATGGTGGTTCACCCCATATATCAGCTGTACGGGAGTACATTCTGCCATAAAAAACAATTTAAATGTGTGGAGCGCATAGAAGTTGACTTCTTGATTGAGAACAGAGGGCTTTACTTTTTAGTGCTTGCTTTTTACCAATGCAAAGAAGCCGGTAAATTGCTTTTCACAGTTTTCAGCAAAGGAGTCTTGATTTTGACTTAGATGTTGATTTTCTGTCTCAACGTGTCACTTCCTGTTTTATCTGGTAATTTGCCATGGTGAGGTGCAAGATATAGCCTTATTAGGTTTAAATACGTGGTATGCTTCTGTGGTAAACATAAAGCAGATTTACTCTAATGTGAATTACTAACATGCTCTTAAAATTAAATCAAGCGATTCATTCATTGTGTGCTTCCTTATTATCTATTACAAAAACTCCGCTGGGACTCAGGTACTGCCTTTCATAGGACAGAAGCCCTGTTTTGAGATTTTTATCATCAACATGCATTTGCAGGGTGGTCTGTAGTTTAGAAAGTGTTTTCATGAACACTGACGTTTTACTGATGGAAGGAGATATAGTCATTTTACGGGGGGAACTCAGGCTTGCGGGGGCGGGTGGAGAGGACTTGCCCAGACTCACTGGCACACCATGCCAGCACACCGCTGAGTCAGGACCCGTGGTCTGACTTTGGAATCTGCTGGGGAAGCTGGGAGGTGAGGCAGGGTGGTGTTCCCAGGACCTGGCTCTGTGGTGGTCACCGCCCAGCCCAGGAGCTGGACCTAGGCTGCACATCAGAGTCCTCTGGGCTTCCCAGTCTTTCGGAATGGCCTGGTATCATCATGGTTTCAAGTTTCACAGGTGGTCCCCATGACAGTGGTGGGGCACTCATCACTGCCAGGGCCCACCTGTACCCTAAAGGGGCTGGGCTGGGCGGACACCTGGAGCAGGGCCAGTAGAGCTGAATCCCTGAGAGTCTGTGTATAGCTAGTGAAGAGGTGTGGGGCATGGCCAGGGAAAAAGCTCTAGAACACTCAGGGCAAGACTTTCAGAATTTTGACTGGTTTTGCTCAGGTTTTGAGACCTTGAACAGTAAGTATTTTTTCTCTTCGGTCCTAATTCTGATATGTCTTAGAATCCTGGGTACTTAACTTTACATTTTCTCAGTGAGAATAACATTAGATGATGTCACAGCTTCCCTCTGTGTCAGAGTCATTCTCTCCGAGGCAGAGTAAAGCTCTAAGTCTAAAAACGCAGGTAAAATTGGGTTGGCAAGGGGCGCCTGGGTGGCTCAGTCGGTTAAGTGTCTGCCTTCGGCTCAGATCATGATCCCAGTGTCCTGGGATCGAGCCCCGCATCTGGCTCCTTCCTCAGTGGGGAGCCTGCTTCTCCCTCTCCCTCTGCCTGCTGCCCTGCCTACTTGTGTTCTCTATCTTTGTCAAATAAATAAATAAAATCTTAAAAAAAAAATGGCGGCAGTACGAGACTTCAGGTCATCGCTGGTTGATGTCCACCACCTATGGTAAGTCACACCAACTCCATGTGGGTGTTTTGTTTCATCTGTTTGAATCCTACCAAATGGCTCTCTGGCCAGTCCCCTCCCAGGTCGGGCTTTGCTGTGCTCGGTCTAGAGCGAAGTCTTTCATGGGGTGGGGGTGAGGGGCAGAGTTAGGTTGCTAGAACAAGCAGCATGCCCACAGGACCTGCTCTACAGGCAGCTGTAGCCAGACGTCTGCAGTAGTGTGGTTGGCAGATGTGTCTCTGTGGAGGACAAAGGCACATGAGCTGTTGGCTTCCAGAAATCAGAGTAGCCTCACGCTGGCTCACTGGCTCAGGCCCTTTCCTTCTGGTGCCACTGTGGCTGGTGTAAGAGTTATTTAAAGTCAAGCATTGTCTTCTGTGAGGTATAGTACATAAAGCAGATTGGGGATAATAAAACAGCTGACGTATTAGAGAGTTCAGGTCGCCTAGAGTTCAGGCCCGAAGGTCCCCATGTAGAGAAGGTTTGCAGAAGCCTGAGATTGGGGGACCCACAGTCAACTGGCTTCTGCAGGAGCTGGTTTGTCTTAGTTATAAGACTTCTGTTTACTTTATAGGAAGAGATTTTAAATACCTGGCCCCAAATGATGTTTTGAAAATTGTGGGCATAGGTTAGTGTTGAAACCTGAGAGTTTTGAGATTCAGATTTGAGGCCTCCTCCTCTGTCCCCAGAGGGAAGGTCAGCCCTGGCTCCTGGCTAGGCAGAAGGGGGTTCAAATGCAGCTCAGCTCGGAGCAGAGGTACTGTGAGGCTGCTCTCCCCCACACCTGTGTGTGCATTCTCATTTCTGACCGTGAGGCCAGGTGACGCCAGGTGGGCCCACAGGCCTGGAAGCCTAAGTGATAATTTTCAGGAGAGGCCTGGCCTTCATGTGCTCTGGGCCGTATTTAAATGTTCATGAGGACCAACTGGGAGTTCGCATGGGTTCCTACCTTTATTTGCTGCAACATCCTGCCCGTTCAGCTGTGTCCCGAGGCCCATCTGAGTCTGAAGCTCTGACTCCTGGTGTTACTGCCACCTTGTTTATATATGGGGTCAACAATGCTGGGTGGACTCATTTATCTTGATGAAAGGGTGGCCTTCAGAATCATCAAATAAATTGTCTTGTGGCATAGTTGCCATCACTGTCCCTGGATTAAATGACCAGAAGGAGGCGAGCCAGCAAAAATGAGTGAGGATTTAGAAATTAAAGCTCTCCCCTCACTGAAGGAAACCAAAGGGTAATTCATTTTGGTTGTACACAGTGATCAAGTTTACAACTGCGTACCAAATTGTCATACGTTTTTAATGCAGATTTTGTTTCCTGTGAATTATCAAGTCCATATTTTTTAGATTTATTTATTTTAGAAAGAGAGCAGGGGAGGAGGAGCAGAGGGAGAGGGAGAGATCGAATCTCAAGCAGACTCCCTGCTGAGCTTGGAGTCCTACCTGGGGCTCCATCTCATGACCCTGAGATCATGACCTGAGCTGAAATCAAGAGTCAGGCTAAAACGACTGAGCCACCCAGGTGCCCCAAGTCCATATTTTTTTTAAAGGCAACAGTGTATTTTTTACTAATCTATAGTTTGAAGAGGCCTGGAGAGGAGGAAATCCAAAGCGAGGGCTCTGCATTTCAAGCCAGGCCTACTGGAGCAGGGCGGCCGGGGGCCTGTCTTCTCTGAGTGATGCCCATCTCTGTCTGCAAGCTCCTGGGCATGTCCGTGGCCAAGCACTGTAAGGCTTGATGAAAAGGGTGGCCTTCAGAATCACGCTTGATGAAAACGTGGCCTTTAGAATCATCAAATAAATTATCTTGTGGCATAGGTGCCACCACTGTCCCTGAATTAAATGACCAGAAGGAGGCGAGCCAGCAAAAATGAATGAGGATTTGGAAATTAAAGCTCTCCCCTCACTGAAGGAAGCCAAAGGGTAATTCATTTTGGTTGTACATAGTGATCAAGTTTACAACTGCATACTAAATTGTCATACGTTTTTAATGCAGATTTTGTTTCCTATGAATTATCGAGTCCACCAAGAACTTGGGTGTATGACTCCTGGTCAGAAGAAAGCCCAGCTGGAGGGTGAGCGCCCTCCAAAGTGGGGTGCTGTCTGCCCTGCCAGTTCATGATGTGGACACAGGCTGGCCTGTTTCCAGCTCCTCTGGTCTTCAGTATAGTTTAGCTGGCAGTGAAAGGCCAGAGAAGCCTCCAAGGGGCTTTATGGAAGTCACTAGACTCATCAGACCACTCAGTGAGAGGGACCTCTCACAACGTTCACCTCACCTTCCTGACTGTCCCTTTAACAGGTAAAGCAACAGGTGTTGCTTTGAGATGGCCAGTTCTTTATTCATATTTATTCATAGTTTTATTCATGCACAAAAGGTCAAGATGCACAGTAGCTGACTTGTCCCCCTGCCCAGGGCTGTAACCATTATTTATTTGGCCAAAGGGACGGATCTCTGGGCTTTCACTGCTGGATGTGGGACCACCAGGTAATCAGGTGGGAGGGGACGGAGGGGGCTCGCTCAGAGGTCCAGAACCTGAATAATTACCATCAGAGCATCGGTAAAATTAGTTAGGTTAGAAGAAAATGCGAAATACATACTCTAACCACGGGCAGTATCATTCTTCCACCCTGGCTACTCTGTGATGAGCCCATGGGCACTTCCGTTTCGGCTCACTGGTGAGCCACTGCGTCGGAAGGTCCCAGGGCCTGTGACAGCCAGGGCGGGGCTGTGACCGCATGCAGTAAAGAGCAGGAGTGCAGTGTTGCTGAGAGGCGGAGGTCAGCGACAGCGGAGAACGGGCACCTTGAACCTCTGGAGCCAGGGGATGACCCAAACTTCCGTGTAGCAACTGAAAGTCTGAAACAAAGAAGGGCACACTGAGACCCCCTCCCTCCCCCGTTGCAGAGGCTGTGCTCCCGACACGCTCTGCAGGGGTTAGGTTCCCTGCAGCGGTGGGCAGTGCGTGCGCATCTTCCTTTGGACGTTTCTCCCCTGCCCCAAGTTTTTATTTTGAAAAATTTCACATCTACAGAGAAGTTGAGAGATTCAAGAAAAAAAAATCTTTTCATTTTTTTTTGCAAATTAATTAGATGTTGTCACATTTGCTCTCTCCTGCATGTGTATGTGTGTATATGATTTCTGAACTGTTTGAAAGCTCCTTTTGCTCTAACCTCCCCTGCCCCAAGCCCAGGGTGTTTATTTCCTGGAGCTGTGCCCCTCGGGGGTGGTTTGAGGTGCTCTCTTGCGAGTCCTCCCTCTGTGTTCTCCCAGGTCTGTGGGTACTGCACGGATGCTGGGAGTGAGAGTTGGAAACTTGCAGGTAGAGAGGTGATGAAGGGGATGGGTTCCCAAAGCCCTGGGGAGTGCGCGAGGGCTGGGACGGCAGTGAGTAGGTGTGAGGAGGTGAGACCCCTTTGTTTTTACCCTTTTTAAGGTATGGTTGGTCTGGAAGTCACAGTTGTCTAGAATAGGGTGCTGGGTCTTCTTGCAAGAAGTTCTGCCAATCTTCATGTGCAGCATGTACTTCAGGCCCTTCACGATCTACGGGGAAGAAGGGCTGGGTCGGTGTTACTCGGTCCAGGACAGAAGGGTGGCTGCTCCTTCACCAGCAGGAGGCGGCATGGAGACCAGGGGGAAGGATGCCCAGATTCGCTCCCGGAAAGGGGCTGAGTGTCTGGTACCCATCAGAGAACTCCGGTGTGGCGGGGGAGGGGGGGGGGAAGCTGCCGCTTGCACCCAGGCCTCTCCCTTTCTTACCCACTCATGTCATTCCTGCTCATGGTGCCAGTTCTCGGTCCCCAGGTGAGACTGGGGCTCTGGGTCTGTCGGAGGACATTTCCTTACTGCCCAGAACTCTGCGCCTCACCTCCATGCCCAACACCCACCTGCGGGCTGTGCCGACCCGCCCTGCATGCCAACAGTGGTTGCTTCCCCCCCCCCGTTTCAAAATAGACCCTTTTCCGCACGAATGCGGCAGCAACCAGTTCCTCCTCACTTGTGGTCTCTCAATGAAGCCTCAGCCCCGCCAAGTACCACGTGAAGTAAAGTCATCCCCAGTGTCATCTGTCCCCTCCCACAGGCCCTCGAGCACTGGCAGGAGCACCAGGAACTTGCCGTGTTCCGCAGGAGGCGAAAGCCTGGCTTGGGAAGACCCCACGGCCCCTGGGGTGGAGTCCCCAGAGAGATGACACTTGGGCTATTTCCATGGGAAGTAGGCTTTTAAAGCCCACCCCACACTAGCTTGCCTTTCTGCCACATGCTTTCTAATCATAAAAATATCCTGCTCTTAAAAAAGTTCGCAATTTTCGAAAAGAATAAGGATTATAAGAATTTCCAACAATCCTATGACACAGGGGTAACCATTACCAGTATGCGTAAAAACTGTTAGTGTCCGAGTGGGACCACCTCACCATCTTTCCCTGGGGTTTGTGTGTGGGGAAGGGGCAGTGGTTTGGGCAAAGCTCTCCGAGTGACATGGCCCAGATGGAGAACGGCAAGAGGTCCCTTGGGGCTGCGGTGCGGGCGAGGGGCGGGGTGGGGCGAGGCAGGGCGGGGGCTCTGACGGGCAGTATAGTGGTTCCTGCAGGCCGGCCTTCTGCTTCTCCCGGCGACGGCCTTCATGCTCGGCTGCAGTGGCCTGTTCCACCCCTGCCCTCCTGGGTTCCGCTGCAGATATGCTGTGGGCCCCCCAGGAGGAGCTTGCCTTCACGGGAGGTGGCGCAGGGCCTTCTTGCTGTGCCCTGGTGCCTCTGGCCGTGGCTGCTCGTGGGCTGCCTGTGGCGCTGCTGTCAGCCTCCTGGCCGGGGGCCACACTCTACATGGACGGGCACTAGCCGGCCAGCCCCTGGTAAGGCAGAAGCCACTGCAGCCTGGCCGCGTAGGGGTGTCCCCAACCCTCACCTGGACCAGGGCTTTGCTGATGTGGGACTCCTTGAACAAGAAGATGTCATTTGTACAGTTGTTGAACCTTTCAACGCTGTGTCTGGCTGCTTGGAGGACTCCTGGGTCGTGGGGGTTTATTGTTTTGGGAAATCCTGGCTTCACATCTGGGTTAAGGATCTGGGAACAAAAATCTGAAACAGAGAAGCACAGAACCAGACAAGAACATTGCTGTGAGCAGGGTCCTTGGGCCCAGTGTTGCACCTCACACCTTGGTTCTGCTGTCTGCGCCCAGTGTGGCCCCTGGCCGTCTACCTACCCCCTCAGCCAGCCACCCCACACCCCACAGAGCATTTGTTGTGCTTCTCGCGGTTGCTCCCTCCTCAGAGCTGAGGACCAGGCGCGGTGGGTGGTACCGTGAGGAATGGAAGGTAGTCCTGGCCCGCGGCGCCTGCCCGCACAGGCTTTCTCGGGACCCAGGGTGGTTTCTAGCATGTGTTAAAGAAAACCCGACCGCGTCTTCTGGGGGCGGAGCCTCTGGATAGGATGCAGTCCCAGAGGTTAGAAGAAGGTGCCTCAGTTGGCTTTGGAAGCCACTGCCATCTGGACCCTGCCCCTCAGTGTGTCCCCAACAAGTAGACCACGGAGAAGTGCCCAAAGGCGTGTCCTGCCTTCTCACTTGCTCGGATGCAGCTGCTGTCCTCTCTCTCAGTGATTCTTGTCAGAATCCACCCAGCTTCCAGGCCCTGGGTTGGCCCGTCCGCACCTGATGCCCCTCATGTGCTGCCTCCTGCCATGCCCTTCTGGGTACAAGTCCGAAGACAGGGGTCAGGCCCGCAGAGCTGGCACGTGGCGGAGGCAGGGACGACTGGCTTTCTTTCATCCTTCCATGCTCTTCCTATTCCGAGGAGGCCCATATTTGGATTAAAGATGGGGTAAGCAACAGGAGGGGCTTCTCCCCCGGCACTTGGGTCCCCCAGTGTCTGACAGAACCAGGGACCCCCATGCTGCTCCTCTCCTCTCCGCGTCCTCTGCTCCCAGGCGCCACAGAAGCAGAGCCTGGCCACACCCCAAGGACCCTCGCTGAAGAAGGACTGGACTTCATTCCTTCGTCCGGCTAGCTCAATAGCCCCTCTGGAGCCCTCCTCATCCTGCAGGCTCTGGGGGTACAGAAGCTTATGTTCACTGCAGCTCACGTCCCGTCAATAAACAGGCAAGACAAACATCAGAGCAGCAGGTGAAGCAAGGCAGGAGCTGTGCGGGGGTCTGTCCACAGCAGATGCAACACCAGGCTGTGCCATCTGCACAAATCTAGATGGAGGGGCCGAGAGCAAGTGAGGGGGCCAGAGGGCAGAGTGTCTGATGGCTCAGGGCCCCAGCGTGGCTGAAGCAAGGAGGGCATGTGGGGAAGGGTTGAGAGGCAAGGCCGGGCCCGGCACAGCTGTGTGCTCATTTGGGTCACAAACTTTGGATTTTATTATAAAGAAAAAAGGAACATAAAAAGCCCCACAGGCTCCGTATGGTAACAAGTGAATGGTGGCCTTTCCTGGTTGGTGGCTCATGATGAATTTAGGTTTCTGTCCATTTCTACAGTGGACAACTGATGTCTAAAAATAAAAAGTTGGGGTGCCTGGGTGGCTCAGTTACGTGTCTGACTTCAGCTCAGGTCATGATCTCAGGGTCCTGGGACTGAGTCCCGCATTGGGCTCCCCACTCAGTGGGGAGTCTGCTTCTCTCGCTCCCTCTGCCCCTCCCCTGCTTGTGCTCTGTCTCTCTCTCTCAAATAAATAAAGTCTTAAAAAAATAAAAAGTTTTGGGGGAAAAATCTAAACTGGGAGGGAGAAGGGGAAGAGGGTTTTTAGATTTGTAAACTGCTTCTCTTTAGGAAAACGTTCTCCCAGATTTTCCTGAAATGTTAGCCTGCTAAAGACGATTCAGAGCTGAGCTGTTTTAGTTCATTAACTAAATTAAACAGAGTGTGAAGTTCAGCTCCTCAGTGTCATGGCCCCGTTTCAGGTGCTCAGTAGCCCCACGTGGTCGTGGCGGTGGGTGCCGATAGGGACACCGTGTCCTTGCAGAGGACCCCAGGGGACTGCACTGCCCTGAGACTTCACTCGCTTCCCTCTGCCATGACCTCGGGGAGCACCTGTGGCGCAGGCATCTCTGTTCAGTCTGGGGAGACTGAGTTTGGCACGAGGCAGAGGTGCCGAGGCAGCAGGAAGTGGAGACTCGGGGTGTGTGGGTAGCGGCAGTGGTAACCAAGCTTCCGGGCTGAGCACATGAAAGGTGGGAAGATGGGTGCTGACCTGTGCCCACCCCACCCCAGCCCGTCTGCTCCTGAGCGACAAACTCCAGCTCAGACCCGAGACACCCAAGTATATTTGGGTGGTAGAAGATAACGGCGACAAGGCACGCAGGCTTTGTGGGGAGCAAGATACCATCTGGTTCCCCCGTGAAGAAATCACAACTTTAGGGGAGGAAGCTGGCAGTATGAATTCAACAGAGCATGGGAGCTTTAATAGAAGCTGCACTGGGATGTCCCACTGGGGACAAGGAGTCCCCCATGCATGGAGACTGACAGAAGGGGGCTGAGGGAAATACCCACTACCTTGTACGAGGGGTCGGGTTAGATAGGGCCAGTGGGCTGGCTAGGCTGGGAACTGCCTGGCAGGTTGGTGCCTTGGGTGCTGCGCGTCTGCTATGGCCTCTTGTGTACGTGAGACCCCTGCCGAATGCGAGACCTAGGGCGGGGTTGGGGGGCATCTGGCTGGGTGGTCTCCCCTCCCCTGTGTGTGGTGCAGCGGAAGGAGCCCTGAGAGTGGACAGAGAAGGCGTGAGTCTCTGTGCGTTCTGTGACCCTGGGGCGGGGCGGGGGCAGCATCTTGCAGTCTGGGGAGGGCCAGCACTGCCTGACCAAGCAGGGGCCCACCTGGCAAATGGGTCTCCCCCAGCTGGTTCCTTGGGCGCAACGCTGAAGCGTCAAGACTAAGCCCCCTAAGCTTTAGCAGCCCCACGGACCTGGCTCCCTGGCTCCGATGAAAGCAGCATACCGCTGGGACCCTTCCCAGCACAGGATTATGGCCATCTGCCGGTCCGAGTTTCCCTCCGAGCTCTGTCCCCGACCCGCACTGGGATTCTCCTTTGTAAGAATCCAGCCCTCCTAGGATGGTCTTTGCTTAAAGTCTCCAAAGATGGAAATAAGGGAAGCCGCTTGCGTTCCTGGAGTGCCAGCAGCTGGGCTGGTGGGGCTGGGTCGGCCCTGGAACCCGCATTTCCCCAAGCTCCCCACGTGGCTGTGACTCAGGTGGTGGTGCTGGGGGGCCTCGTGGGCTCTGCACACAGACACCCTAACACGAGGGGGCGGGGCCGGGCCGAGGGCCGCCCCCCCCAGCACCTGTGTGCCACACGAAGTCAAGGGTGCTTTGTAGTTTAAACCAAAAACCAGTGGGGCAAACAACTGCCAGCTTGATTTCTGCTCCTCACTGTAGTCTAGCCGGCAGAGGAAGAGGAAGGCACCGAAGCTCAATGTACTCCTGCCGTCGGAGAGGAGAGGGTCCCCCCTTCCCCACTGTGGATCGATAATGGCTTCTATTCTTTGCTTTGCATAAATTACATTTAATGCTTTTTCTGGTTATAAGCCTACCTATTTTGGGTAGGAAATTTGAAAAATACAGAGAAGTATAACAAAAAAAGTTATCACTCTTAGTACCTCAAATTAGAAATCACTCTTAGTAACCAGTGTTAATGGTTTTTTAAATAAAATGTATTAAATACAATTTAACTTGAATTGAACAGAATGAAAAATGAAGTGAAAGAGGGGCGTCTGCGTGGCTTAGTTGGTTAAACATCTGACTCTTGGTTTCAGCTCAGGCCATGATCTCAGGGTCATGAGATCGAGCCCTGAATTGGGCTCTGCGCTGAGGGGGGATTCTGCTTGAGATTCTCTTCCTCTCCCTCACCTCCACCACCCCCCCACCCCGCTCTCTTTCTCTCAAAAAAAAAAAAAAAAAGGAAGTGAAAGTAGGTGAGGCTGAACCTCAGATGCCTTGTCCTTTTGGAACACATGATGTCAGTTCCTAAGCAATTTCAGTAATGTTACAAAAAGTTTAGGAAAAATACTGAAGTTGGTTTATTTTTATCTAACTACATGTTTTCCTAAAATGTAGGCTTCAAGTCAGTAAAGCTTCATCAATGCAGTTGTTTAAACAAACAATAAAAGCTCCATTTTTAATTAAAAAAAAGGTTGAAAGTCAAATCTATTTTTAGGATTCTTTAAGAGAATTCTAAGGCTTCTCATGGAGAATAAACATTCCAAAGAGCTCTCCTTCAGGGAAGAACGGAAGCCACCAGGTGGGTGCTGAGCAGATGGTGACAGTGCAGGCTGGGTGGCCTGGGGCCCCGGCCAGGGGGTCAGTCCCTCCCCCACTAAAGGGGGTCTGGGCTGTCCTCAGGGATGGGGGTTCTGGGGTGTGTGCTGTGCAGCCAAAGTCTGGGGAGCAAGAGAGTTGGAGCTGTTGCTTTCTTGTTACCACTCTGCGGGCAGCGTGTGGGTCCCCATTCTACAGGGGAGAGACTGAGGCCCCAGAGGAGTGCAGGGTGGATTTAAACCAGGTTCAACTAATCGTAAAGCCCTGTAATGAGAAGATGGGCCACTGCAAGCTTGGCTGGGGGCAGGGGAGGGGGGCAGAGTGTGACATGGCAACCCCGTGGAGCTTCCCAGGAGAGATAACAGGTTGAGAAAAAAGGACTTTTGGGTTGCAACGGAACATAAAAGGGCTGAAGACACTGATGTGGCAATTTCCTAAGTCCTGGAAGGCTTAGGGAGGGAAGATGCCATGGGGCTCCGCATTTAGGTCAGTGCAGTTTAGTGTCTGGGCATGGGGAAGTCATGTGCCCAGAGGGCACCAGCATCAGGGGCCCTGCTGCCCCCCACTCCCTCCCAGGAAGGCACTGGAATCTGTTCTCAGGGGAGGGAAGGAAAAGGCTGTGGGAGCCATGGAGGCAGAGTCAGGGCTGGGCTGAGTTCCCGTCTCTGTTCAACCGCCAGACAGAGGCGCCTCCAAGCCCCTCTTTCTGAGGCCCTTGCTCGGGCCCTCATCTGTCAAATGAAGGAAGCACCAGAAGAGATTGCTTCGGAGGGGTGGTGGGGTGGGCTGGGAAGGCTACCGGCGTGGCAGAGACTCGGAGCGGGTATGTGGGCAGGTGGCTGCCAAGCACCCCGGGCCCAGTGAGAATGCTTTCCATGCGCCGCCGCAGTCAGGCCCCTTCAAGGCCCAAGGGTGCTCAAGTTCTTTACGCATCTCCTGGCTGATGAGCCCAGGCTTAGGGAGGCTGCAGGTTCCACAGCTAGTAGGTTTGGGGAGTCTGTGGTACCCCACTCTCTGCACGTAAGTGTGGGCTCTGGACTTGCCGGCTGGCACGCAGGGGCAGAGACCAGGTCCGACAGGGGAGGGGCGCGTGGCTCTCATGTGGGCGTGGCCCGTGAGGACATGAACGGTCGTCCAGTGCCACCTGTCTCTGAACTCCCCATGCAGTCCTGTTCCTGTCCCTGCTCTGTTCCATGAGGAAATGGAGGCAAGCGGAAGGAACTTGGCAAAACATTTGACAGTGAGTGTCAGTAATTAAATCCCAGGGTAGTTATGACGGCAGGCTCCACATCTTTCCAGGGGACCCTTCACTAAGGTTTTGAGAAGGAGTGTGCGTCTCTGTTCTGAACATGCAGCTTCTTCCCCTGACTTGTCCCCCTGGGATTGGTACTAAGTGGGGGGCACAGGAAGACAGCGATATCCCGACAAGAGGAGGCCGGGAAAGGGTGTCCTCAGCATGAGAGCTAAGAATGAGGGTTGGGGGAGAGAGGAGGAAGGGTGTCCTATTCCTGTGGTCCCCATGTGCAGCCCCACCCGAGACCGTCCAGGGGCAAGAAGTGAGGGCAGGGGACCCCTCCACCAGCTGAGGGGTTAAAGGAGGAGGGGCGCTTCTCTCACCCCCCAGGCAGGCCCCAGACCCCCTACCCCTGGTGGTTGAACAGAGACGGGAACTCAGCCCAGCCCTGACTCTGCCTCCATGGCTCCCACAGCCTTTTCCTTCCCTCCCCTGAGAACAGATTCCAGTACCTTCCTGGGAGGGAGTGGGGGGCAGCAGGGCCCCTGATGCTGGTGCCCTCTGGGCACATGACCTTCCCATGCCCAGACACTAAACTGCACTGACCTAAATGCGGAGCCCCATGGCATCTTCCCTCCCTAAGCCCTTCAGGACTTAGGAAATCGCCACATCAGTGTCTTCAGCCCTTTTATGTTCCGTTGCAACCCAAAAGTCCTTCTTTCTCAACCTGTTATCTCTCCTGGGAAGCTCCACGGGGTTGCCATGTCACACTCTGCCCCCTCCCCTGCCTCCAGCCAAGCTTGCAGTGGCCCACCTCTAAGTCTCCCCCAGCAGCCATGGCCTGTGAGTCCAGTGATGGTAGGGCATGGTCTGCTCCTCTGTGCTCTGGCGGGGACAGGTGCTCACTGGCTGTGTAACGGGCAAGTAACCCAATATCCTTGTGCCTTAGTTTCTGGACAGCAGCGGCACCCTCCCTCCCCTTCTCCCCCAGTGCTGGCCTGGCAGAAAGGGTCTGATCCTTAGGCTCCCGGGGGCCAAGTCACAGGGCAGCAGGCGGCAGGCAGGAAGGGCAGGCATCACATGGAAACTGCTTAACTACCACGGGGCATCCCGGAGCTTGGTCCCCGTGCAGGGGCCACAGGGGAGCCTCCCTTGGGCCCACAGTTCTCAGTCCCTGGACAGGGAGGGGGCGGACGACAGAGGGCGCTTCTCTCGCCCCCCAGGCAGGCCCCAGACCCCCTACCCCCGAACCCCGCAAAGGCCGCTGCAGCCGGGATGGGAGTCGCCTGCCTCTGCCGCCGCGCGGTCCCCCAGGCTGCCAAGCCAGCAGTGTGCCTTGGGGACCCGGGCGGGAAGCTCAGGGCGCGCCCGCCGCCGACGGGCTATCAGGGGACCTCGCCTCGGGGAGCGGCCAGAGCTCCGGAGCCCCGGAATGAAGCGGCCCCAGGGAGACCCTGCTCTTACCTCGCGAAGGGCCCCCGGTAGTGCACGGAACCAGGCAGCAGAAGGCGAGCAGCACCCCGACGGGCCGCATGGCTGCCTGCGCGGAGGGCAGCGTGCGCTGCGGGAGCCGGCCGGGCTGAGGGCAGTGCTCCGGAGCTGAGAGGGGGCCCCGCCCCGCAAACCACCCCCGGGGCGGGGGTGGGGGCTGCTTGCCTCGGGTGGGGAGGTGGGTGGGGGGGGGCGGGGGGCCGTGATGGTTTCTTGCTGAATCATTTTGACCAGAAGCTCCCCACCTGTGTACTTATGGGCTACAAAGTCAACCGCTTCCTTTATAAAAGTTTCCAAACAGCGATTATTTGCAAGGGGAGGAGGCAGAAATGAGAGCTGTAACAAAACCTTTGCGATTTTCTACCCTCGAAATATACATGAAGAGACAGTGCATTAAAAAAATTAGCAGGGAGGCGCCTGTGTGGCTCAATCAGATAAGAGTCTGCCTTCCTGCTGCGATGAGCATTGGGTGTTACACTTAACTAATGAATCATTGAACACTACATAAAAAAACTAATTATGTACTATACAGTGGCTAACTGAACAACAACAACAAAAAAGAGTCTGCCTTCGCCTGGTGTCATGATCCCCCATCCTGGGATGAGCTTGCATAGGGCTCCCTGCTCTGCCGGAAGTCTGTTTCTCCCTCTCCCTCTGCCCCTCCCCCCCTTTTGTGCTCTCTGTCTCGCTCACTCTCTCTCAAATAAGTAAGTAAATAAATAAGTAAATAAAATCTTAAAAAAAATCAGCAGGGATTTTCGAAAGCAGAATCATCTGGGTTTCCTTCTCCAAAGGACACGCTTCTCAGGCCCATGATTCCAGCGTTCTGAGTGGGCCCCCTGAAGGAGACTGTCCTCTGTTTGTGTAAGTGGGCATCTCCCCTTAGGAAGTGGGCAGGAAAATCGGGTGCACACTGCAATTTCAGAGAATGGACATCGCCAGGACACATGCTCCCTCTGGGTGATTTCTGCACCTGGAAATTGGCAGACAGCAGTGTTTGCTGGCTAAGTGATCACTTCCCAGCTTTGGCTCCACACTGGCAAAGGTGAAGAAAAAACAGAGATGTTCCAGAACAGACAGTGACCCAGAGGTTTGCTTCCCTCTACATGCGCAGGCCAGCAGTTAGAGTGGGGTCTCTGGAGCTCATGGCTTGAATTTGTTTGAATTTGGCTCTACCTTTTAACACCTGGTGACCTTGGGTGAGGGACGGCCTCTCTGTGCCTCAGTTTCCCCCTGATGGTTGTGGTGAGGGTTTGGGGACTTCCTCAGTGTAAAGGCTCAAGCACATTGTATGGTCTTAGCTGCAGGGGCAACCCCCGCAGACTTCAGGACTACCCTGGCAGGAGGAAGGAGACGCCTGAGCCTTACCCAGATGGGTCCTGCTGGGGCATAGCGGCTTTCAGGTAGGGAGATCTGGGTTTGTGTGACTTGGACAAGCCATGTAAACTCTTGGGACCTCCCAGGTTCCTGGCTACTCAGAGATTTGTCATGAGAACTGAAATTAGCAAAGCACGTTTGGTACAGTGCATAGCTGGTAGCATTCAGTAAGTAGGGGCTGCTGTACGCGCCCCCACGTTCTGCTGGGCCTGCTGTGTTGGTCCCGGACACTCACCCTCTGATTGTCAGTGGCCACACCACAAGGGCCCCAGGGTGGCATCTCCTCGCCAGGCTCTGTGCCCTGACCACACGTGCCTGTTCAGTGTTCACCCCCAGCAGGGGACCGGGCTAGAGGAGAGGCGGGTGTCATGGCATCGGTGTCTTTGCTCAGCTCAAGTGCCAGGTTACCACAACTGCTTATTGGTAGTGTTGTGGGTTATTCTCCCTTTCAGAAGCACGGGGGGAAGCTCAGAGTGGTTGGAAGACTTGCTCCGTTCACTACATCTTCTCTGGGCTTCGGACCTGTTGTTTGTGAATGTGGGTGATGGTCACCAGCCTGGTGCCTCAGGCAAAGCACAAGGGGGCCCTGTTAAATCACAAAGTGCCACAGCAGGAAGGAGCTGTTTTACAGCAGCATCGTTTCAGGGTTGTCTGGGGGAAAATTGTGCCTGTGTATTTGTGCATGTGTGTAAATGTGTATGTCTGCATTTATTCACTGTGTATACGTATGTGTGTGCATCCACGAGCCTGCCTTTGTTTCAGTTTTTGCATATGTTGGAGTAGGAATGCACATAAGTGTGTTGTTCTGATTGTGCACAAAAGGAGAGTATGCATGTGCTTATGTGCATTTGTGTATAAGTCTGTTTGAGTGTGTGCTTGTGTGTATATGTTGTGATGGTTAATTTTATGTGTTGACTGGGTCACAGATATTGGCCCAGATATTTAGTTAAACATTATTTCTGCGTGTGCCTGTGAGGGTGTTTCTGGATGTGATTAGCTTTTGAACTGGTAGACTGAGTAAAGCAGATTGCCCTCCACAATGTGGTGGGTCTTGTCTAAACAGTTGAAGGCTTGAGTAGGAAGGAAGGCTGAGGAAGAAAGAATTTTCTGTTTGTGTGACTGTCTTCAAGCTGGGGCATTAGTCTTCTTCTCCTGCCTTAGGACTCAGATTTTGACTGGAACTTATACCACCAGCTTTTCTGGGTCTGCATTTTCCAGCCTCCATAATCATATGGGCCAATTCCTTATAATAAATCTCTTTACACACATGGACACGACCCCCAGCCCCACACACACACCCTATTGGTTCTCTTTCTCTGGAGAACCCTGACTGATCCATTGTGTACCCGTCTGTGCCTACAGGTGTCTGTTTGTGTGTGTAAGTGTATATCATTCGTATGCCTGTGTCTCTGTGCTTATGTGTCTGTATGTTCATATGTGTGTGTCTGTGAGTGTTTCTGTGAGTCTGGATGAGAGGCTTTTGTACAGATGTGTCTCTGTGCTCACGTGCTTGTGTGTGGCCGTTTGTGTGTTACCTGCACTATTTCTGTCCCATCCAAGGCCTGCCAGAGCTGATGCAGGGGTGATTCATCATTCATCCATCCTTCCGCTCCTTGCTGCTGGAAGTGTGGTCCCTGGAACTGGAGTCCCTGGGAACCTGAGGGAATGCTCAGGCCCCACCCCAGACCTTCTGAATCAGATTCCCTGTGAGTGGGGCCCAGGAATCTGTTTTTACAAGCTCTCAAGGAGAATTTTTGGCCCCTAAAGTCTGGAAAGCACTGATTGAACCCATTTTGTCCCCTCTCCTGTCTTCTTGTCTCAGTGGCACACATGACGTCCTCTGGCCTCCATATGACATCCACTGCTGGCCTTGGCCACGCATCATCCCGCCATGTGAAGAACACAGCTTTGCCCACCAACTGCTCATAAGCAGAGCTCCTACATGAGTTCCCTGGGGTGAATGGATGTGGGAGCGACATGGGGCTGGCCAGGGAAGCCTGACTTGGTGAAAGCCAGGCCGTGTGCTCTTCCTCCCAAGCAGATGTGGCCACGGCCCCAGATCCATCCCTCTGCTGGGCATGAAGCAGAAGTGGAATCTAGTTTTGCTAGAACCTCTGAGCCAGGACTTCTCAGGCCCAGCCTGCACAGCTGGGGAGCCTCGGATCTTTGGGTGGGCAGGAAGTGTGTGTCTGTCTAATGTGAGGAAGTACAGACATTGGTGGAGGACCTAGGTTTGGGTCCCTCTCTCCCAGGATCTCTTGGGAGCTCTTCCTTGCCTCCCATTGGGATAAAAAGAGGGAGGGGGAGCTTAGGTGGCATGGCCCCTGGGTGGCCGGGTTTCCCTGACTCTCTGACGTCCGTCCTTCCTGCCATGTGGGACACAGCTGGCAGCCTCACGGCCAATTCAAACACATTGAATTTACTGCAGAAGGTACATCTCGGCACAGACAGTGTGAACCCTGCTCTCAGGGTGTGTGGCTTGTTACCTCCACTGTGGCTCCCTTTGCAGTTTGCAAGCAAAATCCTATGACATGCCTCTAGTTATTGGGTTAGTTATCTAAAACAAACAACAGGGACGCCTGGGTGGCTCAGTCGTTAGGAGTCTGCCTTCGGCTCAGGTCATGATCCCAGGGTCCTGGGATCGAGCCTCGCATTGGGTTCCCTGCTTAGCACCCTCTCCCACTCCCCCTGCTTGTGTTTGCGATCTTTCTGTCAAATAAATAAATAATATCTTAAAAACAAACAAACAACGACAAACTTTGCAGCTTGAAACACACATCAACTGTCTCACGATAATTGCGGGTCAGGATTGGGCACAGCTTAGCTGAGTTCTCTGCTTCAGGGCATCCCCAGGCTACAATGCAGGTGCCAACTGGGGCTGAGTCCCATTTGAGGGCTCAACTGGGGAAGGATCCCCTTGTAAGCTCATGTGCTTGTTGGCCATCCTCAGTTCCTAGCTATGTGGGCTTCCCAGCCTGGCTGCTGGCCTCTTTAAGGGAGGGAGAATGTCCTAAAAAAAAATGACTTCAGGCTCTCTGAGGCTTGGGAATCTCATGTGCACAAAAGGCACAAGCTGGGCTCTTTGTGGTTTGTGAAGGTCCAACCTCAGCAGGTGTGAAGGGAGCCCCCGAGGCCTGTGTCTCACCTATAGACCAGCGGCAATGCAACACACACCTCGCAGAATCTGTGGGAGGATAAGGAGACAATGGCTCCTGGCACTTACAAGGTCGTAAAAGCCACATCCCTTGAAAAACATGGCAAAGGTTTGTTTGCCCATAGCTGCCAGACCGGAAGCCGAGTGGCCTTCTCCCTACACTCTGGGAGGTCAGCTGATCCAGAGCTATGGAGAGCAGGGGTGCCAGGCAGAGGCAGGAAAGGTCTGAGAGTGCCTGGGGTTGGTGTGTTGAGTGGATGGAAATAATCAAAAGAGCTTCTGTTTGTTGATCACTTCCTGCATGCACATTAGCAAATTGGCTCTGTGAATTGCCATCATAAGATGGGTATTGTCTTTAAGATGGGTATCTGTGTCCCCACTTTACAGATGAGAAGACTGAGGTTCAGAGAGGGAAAGTCACTTCCCTAGGGTCACACAGCATGCTTATTCCAGTGCTGGGCTTGGCACCAGCTCTGAGGCTCAACCTGAGGTCTGGACTATGAAAATCAATAAAGGAAACCTCACTAAAGTGGGGTGGGGAGTCTGGAAGGGGGAGCCCTACCACTCAACACCCATTACAGGAAAAGTTGTCGGTTACAGACCCCCAACAGAAGAGTCTTCAGCAGCAAAAAATCATCAGTTACAGGCCCCAGTAGGGAAAAGATATTCACTGCATCTCCTGCAAGAAATCTACTACCCCTACAAGTCAGCCAGTGAGAAATTGTCATCACCCTGAACTCTTGCTTCTCTCCAGGAGACTTTGGTTCCAAATAACCACTCCTGACTTCCTCCTTCTTCTTCATAAAATAATGCTCCTCTGCTTCATTGGACTTGTCTATGGTCTTGCAGTAGCTTGCATGTCCCAAGTTGTAATTCTCTGCTATTCCTGAATAAACTTAGTTTTGCTGTTAAGGTAAGTGGCTTTTATTTTTAAGGTTAGCAGGCCCTTCCCAGAAGAGGAGGCTACTTGCAGATTCACCTGCTCAGCAACACAGGGGCACTACACTGGGTTCTGGGAACATTCCAGAGTCCTGGCATTCTAGAGGACACAGATGAAGGCCACAGCCTTGTCCAGAAGGAAGAGCTGGCAGGCCCCTTTGGGGTACTTTCAAGATCTGACATCTGATGTTCCTTGGCACATCTGTTTGTTTCCACGGAGGGGTCAGAAGGCCAGTTTGGGTGGATTCTGGGCTCAGATTTTTACACCCTGTGACCTGAGCAAGTGCATTTAATCCTGGAAAAGACAACTTTCTGTTCTTGCACCCAGTGCCCTCTGCCAGTCCACGGCCTTCCCCTGGGGGCTGGGATCCTGGGAGGCCCAGCCTCGTGGAGGAGAGGCCGAAGGTGAGGGGGATGCAGCAGCTTGGGGGGTCAGTAGCGAGGTGGGAGAGGGAGAGTCCCACGGTGCAGGCCAGGATCCTGGGAGGGCAGACCTGGCTCCAGAGTGGAGCCCTGAGGGGCTGGGTAGGGGACCCTGGGGGGTGGTGGTGGGAGGCATTGGCTTCATGGCTGATTGCCTGTCCTGGACCCAGGTTGCGTTTGTGCCCAGGGGCTCAGGTGACCGGAACCATCCAGTTCTAACACTGTGCTGTCCTCAGCTGCCTGGCCACACAGCTGAGAAGCCAAAGGGACATTTGAACCACCCTGCTGTTTCCAAATCCTGAGCTTCCTTGCCTTACGCGCTGCCTGTCTCGGGCACAGCGGGTCCCAGGGCTCCATTAGTTAGTGATAGAAATGGTAACAGTGAGAGGGAGCGTGTTGCCAGCATTCACTATGTGCTAGGTACTTTCCCAGCATGTTATGACTGCTTCTTCCCTTCATCCCTGTCCCGTCACTGTGGAGAGAGGAAACTGAGGCCCAGGGAGGGTGGCAAGTTGCCGGAAGTTCTACGGAGCCGCGGCCCAGGCCCTGGCAGTGGGGCTCTGGCTTCTGGGTCCTTGCTGCTGTCCTCTACCGTTTCCCTGCTGGGCCCAGGGCCCGGCCCTGGGGCACCTGTGCCGGCCACGGTGGCACCAGCCCCGCTGGGAGGGGCGGGGGTGACTCCTGAGCCCCGGCCAGCCTACAGACGCCAGTTTGGCAGTGCGGGTGTCTGATGGCGGCCCAGCGCACTGAGGATGCGGGCCTGCTGGGGCTGCTACACCGTTCCGGGTGACGGTCAGCCGGAGAGTCACAAGGCCTCGAAGAGCAGGGAGTGGTGGCCTCAGGAGTCTCGGTGCGTAGGGCACGTGTGAGACCGTTTTGTATGGCAGAAACGAAAACCGGGTGCCCCTGGAGAGGGTTGCTAGCTGATGGACTTCCGGTACCTTTAAGTTCTTTTTTGTTGTTTTTTTCTTTTTGTTTGTTTGTTTGTTTCTGATACCCTCATGTTCTGCTGGTACTTTCCTTCTTTAGAGTCATTGGTGGTTATCTGAGTGGTGAGGCCACCAGACGGGTTTTTGTCTTTGTATCTCTCCGTTCACAGAGAATGCAGTTTACCCTCTTCTCCAGGGCTGTTGGGAGTGTGAGGAGCATTTTATCCACATGCTGGCGCTGTGATCCAAGAAATGAGCGCGGCGTTCCTTCCGCCGTCACCACAGACCATCTAGGTTCAGAGGATAGGAAACAAACCCGAGTCTCAGCAGGACAGTGTCACTGTCACTTCATAAGAAAAGCACGTGGGAGGGGGTGCATCGATGTGGGCGAGTTGTCTGCCGCAGGTGGGTCCAGAAAAGATTCAGGTCTAAACCTCTTGGAAAGGGACCCTGTCTCCCTGACTTTATCTACCCAGTGAAGGTGCCGCCTGTTGCCATCATGGTAGACGCGGCCAGGGCCGGGCAGTGAGGAAGTCAGCATGCTGGCCTTGTAGACAAGGGGTTCGGACTAACACCACCCCAGCTCACGGAGTGGGTTCTGATTGGCCCATGTCGTCAACTCAGTTGGTTCAGGTGGGCAAGTGACTGAAGGTACCTCAATTAGAGTTCACTGAAGGACTCCCTTTATAATTGAGGGAGGAATAGCTATCTCTCATTCCTCCATCCTGCTCCCTCTCCTTCCTTCCCTCCTTCTCCCTGGGATGAATAAAGCAGTATGTAGCCCCCAGAGCTAGAAGGTGTCTTGGTACAAGAGGGCAGGCTGAGGAGGAAGCCTCAAGAGGGGAGGATTGTAGAGATTCAGCCATGGCGACCCCTGAATCAACCCACCCCGAAGATCACATACTGCTAGATCTTCCAGTTATGAGTTCTTATAAAAATCCCTTACCATGTAAGACCATTCATGTTGGATTTTCAAGTTTTTTTCCCCCCTCAACATGGAAGGGCCCCAGCTGACACAGATGGGAAGCGGGTTTGTGTCTGGGTCAGGACCAAGGGTATGTGCTTGCCAGGGGCCAGCCAGTCTGGGGGTGTGCAGAGCTGGTTTTTACCAGGAGAACGGAGGAACTTTCTAGTGGGGACGGAAGCCCAGATCAAAGGGTGGAAACTGAATTCAGGTGCACAAGCATGGTCAGTTTTTAGCACACTGAAGTGGACTTAGTTCTTGGAGGCTGGACACAACCCTGTCTTCCCTGTGGCCAGTGCTGTGGCCTCTGCATGGAGGTGACTTAAAGGCCTGGCGTGTCCCATCACCTAAGGTTGCCAGTTAAAATACGAGGCACCAAGCTAAATTTGAACAACAAGTGAATTATTTGTAAAAGTATATCCTAAATATGGCGTGGGACATGCTTGGACTAAAAATTATTCATTATCTGAAATTCAAATTTAACTGGGCGTTTTGTATTTTACTTACCTGTCTGTAGCCTGGTGAACTTCGTCGGACAGAGTTGCTAGCTCTTTCCACATGGTTCTCCTGTGTGGAATGGGGGTGCTCTCAGCTTGGGGTTCCGGAGCTCAGAGCCCTGGTGGGTCAGCCTCATCAGCTGTGCACACTGGCCAGCCGCAGGGCTCTGGTTTGGTCACCAGAGCAGGAACAGAACCTGGTACTGACAGGACGGGAGGTGTTTCCTTCACTCCTCTCACCCTTACGTTTTATGGCTAAGTGTCCCCAGAAGCCCTGCTACATGCTCACCGTGTGGGGACTGGACTCTTCACCGGGCTGTGTTGCTCTGACGGTGACTAGGTGTGAGCATTCTGAAGCAGGCAGCACGCCCTCAGTCAGATCCAGGTGGAGGTCTGGAGACCAGAGCTCTGTCTGCCGCGCCATCCGTGCCTGTCCTAAAGGTGTCCGAGGCCCGGGCTTGGTGCTAAGGAACTCACCTGCAGGGGAGAATGTGTCGCTGGGATAGGCGGTGCTGCCCAGCAAGCAGGGGGATGCTCGCTCTGCTTGGGCTGCTCCATGGGCACAGGCCACTGCTGGGTACTTACTTCCCCAGCCCTGGGAGGGTCGTCCTTGGCCGAAGAGAGCCACCTTGCCGGAGTCGCACCCTTTCCCAGGGGCAGCCTGCATCCCCTTGGTTCATGGCAGGACATCTCTGCACGCCCGTCGCTGCTCCTGAGTTCCAGCTGCCCTCACTCCCCACCAGTCTCCTGCTCACCCAGCGCCATCTCATTTGATCCCCAGGGAACTCATCCATAACAGGTGGGATGCACTGTCTCCGTAGAAGGGATATTGAAGTCGGGTTCTGATGATTAGGTAGGAGCTCTCGTGGAAGGAAAGGAGGAGCACCAGCAAGGGCATGGCATGCAGGTGTTGGGGTGCTCCTTGTTAGGGCAGTCATGCCGCTTCCCTGTGGCTCCAGCTAGGGACAGTGCAGGCCGGTCCAGGCATCATCATGCGGTCTTGGACCTTTGGGTCATTCTTGGAGCTGCCTGAGCCCAGGGGAACGAGTGGTGGCGTTGAGAGTGAACCTTGTTTTATAGTCCCTGGCAAGGCCCTTTAAGTCTCACCCTGCAGAACAGTGACAGCAGTGTGACCTATGACCTGGCACTGGGAGAGCCAAGGGCCGTGTGGAAATTGACGGTGTGTTCACCCTAAATCGTCCCCCACCTGCCCTGCTGAGATGCCCCCATGACCTGCAGCCCCTTGAATGTGCAAGGACTGCCAGGGAAGCCTCCCCACTCCAGGGGTTTGGAGCTGGGATGCTGGGCGATGCCTGGACGAGGCTGGCACCAGAGAGGATGAAGAAGAAAAGGCACAAGGCAGGATGCCTCGGTGTCCAGAGCCCAGTGCCATCCCAGGGACATGGGGACTGCTGACTGCCGGGGGAAGGCATCTCTCTGACATGTCTTCCCTCTTTACATCTCTCTGACCAAAGGCAGGTTCTCTGCCCTTTAGGGATTCGTGTGATTACACTGACGGATCACCTGGCTGACCAGGACAACCCCCGCACCCCCACCCCACTGTCCTTAATCACATCTGCAAACTGGTCTCATGGTCAGGGCCTGGGCATCTCTGGGGGCATTGACCTGTGAGCCCTGTATGTCAGGAAGAGCAAGACCTCTGTGCGTTGCTGCCAAGCTTAGGGCTGACCCCTGACTAGATGAGCACTCTCATAGCCTGCAAGGTGGCCACGAGCTGGGGAGGCCTCGGGGGCATGCCCCCAGCTCAGCTGTCTCACAAGCCAATCAGCCTTCATCCTTCTCTTTCAGGGAAGGTCCCATGCTAAGTCCCTGGAACAGACGCGAAGACAGAGGTTGGGGTGTACCCAGCATAGCAGGGAGGCGATCGCAGGGAGAGACACGTGCACAGGACAGACAGCGGCCAGACTGTCAGTGACAATAGGATTCTGACCCACAGCTTGCAACACCAGCCCAGGAAGCCAGACCACAACCTCTGTAGCAATTGGCCCAACGGTCAGGCTTGGTCAATAACTGCCAGCTACCCTGTATCCGACTTACCATCAACCAGAGAAGAAAGCAAATATGCTTCCCTAACTAGTCCCATGGGATGCCCTATCTAATCGTCTGCCTGCCCTGCAGCGTCCCCAGACCAACCTGAAACCTTCCCTTTTTCCCGTCATAAAGCTCTCCCACTCCCTGGCTTATGTCCCTGCCACATGCAGGAGATGGTGGCTCACCTCCCTTGCCATCACAAGTTCTGAAAAAGTAGATTTTGCTTGTTCTCATTTGGGTGGTCCTATTTTCACAGCAGGAGACATGGCCGGAAGAGTGGGGCGGGGACACAGCATTCAGGGTGGGCTAATGAGCAGGTTCTCGTGGGGCATCTGGGGGTCTCTGAGCCAGTGTTCTGGAGGGACAGGAAGCTGCAGGGTCATGGGCTGAGGGCTGTCTTGGGACTGGTAAGAGAGTACTCAGGCAGATTTGGTGCCTGCAGTCCCCTTCTGTCCCCACTGAGGCACTGGGATGTGGGTGGGACCCCAAGAGCACCTGCTTCTGGCACAGGTAACTTTCAGGGTGAGTCTTCGTTCTTATGGTGGCTGCTCATCAGAGTAGCCCTGCAAACTTGGTGAAAATGCAACCTATTTGCTTCTCAGTGAACCCCCATTCTGTGGACCTGGGTGTGGAGCTGCGAATGAGCATTTTATTTTATTTTATTTTTTAAGATTTTTAAAATTTATTTATGAGAGACAGAACAAGCAGGGGGAGCAGCAGAGGGAGAGGGAGAAGTAGGCTCCCTGCTAAGCAGGGAGCCTATTGCGGGGCTTGATCCCGGGACCCCGGATCATGACCTGAGCCAAAGTCAGACGCTTAACCGACTGAGCCACCCAGGCGTCCCAAGAGGATAAGCATTTTAAAAGCTCCTGGGGATCCAGGTAGACCCTCATGCACAGCTGTGTCTCCACATGGTTCTCAGGCTGACCACTCCCTGGACACACCTGCCCCATGGCCCTGGTCGGCCTCCGTGTTTACTCTCGGCATTTTTCATGGAATGTTTGTTGACTTAAATGATGGAGATGGCATCTCTGCCTCAGTCACCCTCTGCGTCTGGTGACTCATGTATTACTGCATTAATTATGTGCTCTGGATGTATCTTCCCTCGGGCGTCTGTAACTCTTGGGTGTCATTCATTTGGCTTGATGCTGACATGGAACCACGGATAACATATCAGTGGCTTTCCTCCTACCATTAGTTTCTGTAGTTCTTGTAAAAAGTCTCCAGATCGCAATTCCCGGACTCTAATTTGGTCCTTCTTGAACAAGCCCCCTTCGTGTGGGAGAATTTAGGGGTTGGTTTTACCCCTTCCCTCACCTTCATCCCATCTTTAGTGATCTCTGCTCTTGCAGGGGAATCTGCCTCTGGTACTGATCCGACCCTCCGGCTGGCTGAGTCCTACCACACACACATGACACTGTGTCAGAGAACCATAGGCCAGGATCAAAGGATGGTTATTACATGAAGTTCTTCACTTGATTTCTTTTTTTTTTTTTAAAGATTTTATTTATTTATTCATGAGAGACAGAGAGAAACAGAGGGAGAAGCAGGCTCCCAAGGAGCGGGAAGCCCGATGCGGGACTTGATCCCAGGACCCTGGGATCATGACCTGAGCTGAAGGCAGACGCTTAACCATCTGAGCCACCCAGGCGCCCTTCACTTGATTTCTTCACACAACATTTTATTATAAAAATTTTCAGAAATGTTGAATGAAAGCCCACCCCCTAATTCATTCCACAATTAACTTTTTCTACATTTGCTTTATGATCTGTCCATCCATCAGTCTGTCTTACTGTTTTTGTGCAGCACAAAGTAAGCCATGCTTCAGTGGATGTTGAATCCTGGGGACTCCACTCTGCCCAATGACTGTTTGGCCTCTGTTTAAATTCCCCTGGAGATGGGAAACTCACTACCTGTTACAATTCCCCATTACAACTATTCTGGCTGTCACCAAGCCCCCTTCTGTGCCCAGGTCCCAATGGCAGGCCCTCCCAGGTGTGACTATTCAAATGAAAGGCACTGAGAACAGAGAGTCAGAACTCCCTGGAGTTGTTAGAACCCGGAGGCTGGGCACTCCTTCAGGGCTTCCCGTTCAGGAGGTGGCTGGCAGGGTCCGTGCGTGTGCATTTCTAGCAAGCTCCCAAGTATGCCTGACACAGCTCGCCTAGGCCCCCACTTTGAGAATTGCTGGTCTAAGCTTACACAGCCACTTGGGGGTACAGTTAATCCTAAAATAACTGTGTAGAAAGTCTTGGGTGTCCCTTTAGGGAAAGTCTTGGGTCTGGAAACATGCTTCTGGTCTGAGGGTGCCCCAGTCTTTACCCCAAGGGAGGCCACCCCACCCCTCTCCTGGTGGCCCCAAATACAGCTGGTTGCAGGGGGTTGGGCAGGCGCCTTCCCTGTGGCAACTTGCTCCTGTCCTGTGTGTGGTCCCCCAGGGAAGGTTGTGTGTCTGCAGCTGCTGGCTCAGGTCCTCCTAGTGGCTTCCCTGGCTCTCCTCTCTACCTCGGTGTCCATTGGCTCCACTGACTGTCTGAGATGGGGTCTGGCCGTGTCCCCAGGGAGAGGCATCATCATTAGACCTGAATGAACCGGTGCACCCGATGAACTTACTTTGCTTTTATTTATTTCCTCTCTGCCCAAAGCTAAAATATTCTGTAAAAAAAACAAGTGTGTATCTCTAAGATTGCCTTTGCCTCTGTCTGCAGACTGGGGATGCTGTCTTTCACAGTACACTTTTGCAAATTTAGTTATTTAAGAAGGAGTAAACTTGCGTTAATTGTCAATGGCTTATTAGTACCCACCTAGATGGCCAGGCTGGGGATAGGTGTGAATTTCATTAATTTCCCCATGCTTTTGGGGTTTGGTTTGAACTCAAAAGCCCTTCTTGAGCGAACTCTTGTGAAAGCTTTAATTAACTCTTGCCAGTGTCAATATGTTTTATTACCTTCTGCAGCCTGCAGCCTTCCCCCGTGACTAATTTACTCGGATGTTTGGGGCCGAGGTAATGAAGGCAGGAGCTCTGTGTAGACGCTGGAGTGGATTAAATCACGTTATGGGCTCCAGCTGGAGGGCAGTGCTTCTCCATCAGAGGTGATAATAGAGGGTTGTTCTTCTCTGGGTGGGGGTGTGCACCCTAGCAGACTAGGGTGGGTGGGTAATGCTTCCATGAGGCCAGAGAAAAGTCCTGGAGACAGTAATTGAGACATAGGTCTAGTGGGGGAGCTTACATACAGAGAGCCCGGGAGTGGACAGCTGGACAAAGCACCTATATACAGCCAGCTTGTATAGTACAGCAACTGAGCCTAGTGACTCTCTGCAGCCCCTCCCTCCTTACAGGGCCAGCCCTCCAAGGAGATCCAAGCCTGACGCCTGGACACTCTTCGTTACAAGGGAGACACTCCGGGTTGGCCATCCTTGGGAGCCCGTAACCTTGAATGCTGAAAAAAACCATTTTTCTGCACATTCTGCTTGATGGGAATATAGAAGGAGGACAGGACCTCTATGTTCTCAAGATAGTGATTAACATGCGCATTCAGGGTGTGTTCGCACCAAATAGTGATCCAGCATGTTCCATACAGGAGGGGCCCCTGAAGTTTTAATCAGTTTTGCTGCATCAGAAATGTGAGGGTCTGAGCTTGGACATATGACCTTGGTGGTGGCCTTTGAGAGCACAGATGTGGTGTCCAGGACTTGAGTTCAGGTCCCAACCACCACTTGGAAGCTGGGTGCAGCATAAGTCACCCCTTCTTCAGGATGGCCCCTTTCCTCCATTTGAAAGTGTGGGCAGGAATCTTGCCCCTCAGAAGACCAGGTGTGGGGGGCATCTTTGTGGCCACAGTGGATGTGGAGCAGCTGACTTCCATTGGTTTGGTGGACTGGAGTTTGTGCAGGCCTGGCCTCTGGGGTAGGAGCGGGGAGCCCTACCCAGGACCCTGGGATCATGACCTGAGCCAAAGGCAGACGCTTAACCAACTGAGCTACCCAGGTGCCCGCAGACCACGTTTTGTTTGTTCATTTACTTGTTGATGTATGAAGACATTTTTTCCAGGTTTTGCTGTCATGAAAAATGCTACTATAGATGTACTTGTATAATTTGTTCATTATGTGGGCTTATGTTTTCATTTCCCTTGGAGGGAGCATTGTTGAATCATTGTGTAGGTATATGTTTAGATTCATAAAAAACTGCCAGACCGTTTTCCAAAGTGGCTGTACCATTGTTCACTCCTAAGAAGGGTGCATGGGTTCCTGGTGCTCCACATCCTTGCTAGCACTTGATACTGTCAGTCTTTTTAATTTTAGCCATCTTGGTGGGTGCAGAACAGCATCTCACTGTGGTTATAATTTGCATTTTTCTGATAACTAATGGTGTTGAGCATCTTTCCATATACTTATTATTCCATGCATCTTACTTTGTGAAGCATTTGTTCATGTTTTTTGCTCATTTTAAAATTGGATTGTCTTTTTATTATTGATTTGTATTTCTTTATATATTCTGGATATAAATCATTTATCACATATGCATAGTACATAGTTTCTCCTAGTCTGTGGCTTGTCTTTTCATTATCTAAATGCTGTCTTCATAAGCTAAAATTTTTAATTTTGATGAGCGCATTCTACTTTTGTGATTGAGGTGTAATTAGACTCTTGGAGCTGGGATTGTAACTTTAGGATTTTCAATTATTCTCATCACTAGTGTGCGCATGTGCACACACACACACACACACAGTCCTCACCCCAAGTAACCTGTGTTGGCAGCTTCCTATGCATCTTCCCGTGCTCCTACAAACATATACATATGCATGAGATTTTTTTTTTTTACTTAAATGGGAGCACACTATGGACCCAGGAAACTATTTTCATTTAACAGTACAACAGTACCAAGAGGTACATGAAAAGACCTGTCAGAATGGCTATTATAAAAAGGACAAGATATAACAAGTGTTGGCGAGGATGTGGAGAAAAGGGGACCCCCATGCACTGTTGGTGGGACTGTAAATTGGTGTGCCACTGTTGAGGTTCCTCAAAAGATTAAAAATAGAACTACCATATGACCCCGTAATTCCACTTCTGGGTACTTACCTGAAGAAAATGAAAACACTAACTCAAAGAGCTATCGGTCCTCCCATGCTCACTGTAGCATTATTCACAATAGCCAAGACATGGGAGCAACCGAAGTGTGCATTGATAGATGAGTGGATAAAGAAGATATGGCATAGATATACAATGGAATATTACTCAGCCACGAAGAAGGAAATCTTGCCATTGGCAACAACACAGATGGACCCTAATGCTAAGTGAAATAAGGCCGAGAAACAAATGCTGTCTGATTTCACTTATATGTAAAATCTAAAAGGAAAAAGAAAGGAAAACCAAGCTCATAGATGCAGAGAACAGATTGGTGGTTGCCAGAGGTGAGGGATGGGTGAGAGAAATGGGTAAAAGGGGTCAAAAATTAAAAAAAGAAAGGCTAAGGCTAGCACAGGTATCACAGAACTGAAAGGGTTGCTGGGGGCCCAAATGTTTGGTAGATTTCTCCACCAGATAATGCACTTTGTTTTATTTTTCCCTATTTTGATGAAGATTTTGCCATTTTTTTTACACTGTGCCAGGAAAAACCGAATTATGACTTACAATTTATGATTTCGGAAACCGATTTCACATGCAGTGCTAAAATTCATTTATTGTGAAATTTGACATGCACCCTGAAGCACATCTAAAACATGTGCACTGCATGAAGCGTGAAACCACAGTCAGCACTTACGCAACCAAGACTGACTGAGAATGGCTGAGAATGGACGCGGCCAGGACCCCGGTGGGCCTCTGCATGTCGGATCCGCTCCAGGGATGGCCCCTATGCAAAAACATCAAAAACAAAAACACTTTTTTTTTCTCAGACCATTTTGTTATGTCATTTTAAATTATATTCAAAACTGTGCCTCTTTAGAAATATTTATATTACAACACACATAGGAAATGGAAATTAAGGACAAAAAAAAGTGCTGCAACAAAGACAAAACTGTACGTGAGTTGATCCACGGAGGCCATAGGAAGAGATCTGAACCATTCTCTTTGGTTGCTACTTAATTAATATTCCAGAGAATGAATATGCCACTGCTGATTTAACCACTTCTCTTTTTAATGAGTTTCGATTCTGTCTTCCGCTGGACCTTCGGGTTGTTTCAGCATCTGGCTGCCTCAAACAACGCTCGAAACAAGCACACAAGCAAGCCAATGAACACGCCGAGGGTACAGCTCTGCAAAGCCTGTTGCTGTTTCCTGTGGGATAAATTCCAACAGTGAGATCGTTGGGTCATGGAGTGCGTGTATTTTGAAACTTAACAGCAACTGCAGATTTCTTTCCCAAAAAGCTGTAGGAATTCACAAGCTGCAGGTGAGGGTCTGTGTCCCTGTGTCTGCAAAGCTCTGGGTGCTGATGCTTAACTCATTTTGCAGCCTCGTGTGTAATAAAACTCTTATCTCACCTCAGCCCAACCATGCTTTTCTACTAACTCATTTTAAAAACTAATTTTTAAAATTTATCTGCATGACTTTTTTTTCTGTTCAGGAATGTTTTTTTAAATTCTTCCCCTTTTCTCTCCAGTGTTCTCTCTTGCTCTTCATCTTGTCATTTCTCAAATGATATGTTTCAGACGTGTTTCAAACAACTCCCAGGAGATCCTTGGTTCTCGATTACTTATTTTTCATGTGTGATTTCCTCCAGGCCTCGAGCCCTGCTTGCCGTGCAGCATGCCCGAGGGCGAGCTCCCTGGGGATTCAGTGTCATAGTTTCTAGATAAAATTGTTACCGCGGCCTGCTTTGTAGGAATTGGGTCCAAGTGTTCTGAATGCATTTTCTTTTTTGAGAACTGATCCTGGCAGGGATCAAATGCGTCTTGATTGAATCTGAAACTCCCTGTGTGGAGGCTGAGCTGGTTGCTGAGCCTTTGTCCTCATCGCTGGATTAGTTGCTGGAGAGCTGGGCTCCTGGCCTCTATGGTAGCACATGGCCCACCCCAGTGCCGGGCTATTCCAGCCAGCTACCAGCAGGGTGTCCGAGCCCTGCGGAGGGGACGGGCCTTAGAAGACAGCGGGCAGGTGTGCAGGGCAGGGCCATGCCGCCCCGGTCACAGAGAGAGAAGCAAGCAGACTGAGCTAGCATGGGCTGGCCAAAGGCAAGTGGAGGTCTGGGGGCAGGAGGCCCAGCTCTTTGAGCACCTTTCTCCTCCTCCTCGACTTTGGAGAACTGTTGAAGAACTGCAGAGAAAACCAAACCACAGAATTTTTTTTTCTTTCAGTGTTACTGAGATGTAGTTGACACGCAGCACTGTGTAAATGTAAGGTGTACGTGTATCATGAAGTGACCCAACTTATGTGTGTCGTGGAGTGAGGACCACGATAAGTTCAGTTAACACCTATCACCTTATGCGGATGCAAAAAAAAAAAAAAAAGAAAGAAAGAAAGAAAGAAAAGAAAAAGAAAAAAAAAACAAGAAAAAAATATATTTTCCTTGTGATGAGAACTTTTAGGATTTGCGACCTTAGTCACTTTGAAATACACCAACAGCAGTGTTAACTATAGTCTTCATGTTGTACGTTACATCCACACTACTTACATATCTTATTACTGGAAATTTGTACCTTTGACCCCCTTCATCTGTTTCCCCACTGCCCCCACCTCCGGCAACCACATGTCTGATCTCTTTTTGTATGAGAGTTGTTTTTTTTTTTTTTAAACTCCATATGCAAGTGAAATCATACAGTATTTGTCTTTCTCTGACTTATTTCATTTGGCTTAGAACACTCAACATCCACCCACTCTTTTGTTTTTTTAAGATTTTATTTATTTGTCAGAGAGAGAGAGCACAAGCGGGGGGAGCAGCAGGCAGAGGGAGAGGGAGAAGCAGGCTCCCCGCTGAGCAACGAGCCCGATGCGGGACTCGATCCCAGGACCCTGGGATCATGACCTGAGCCGAAGGCAGATGCTTAACTGATTGAGCCACCCAGGTGTCCCAAGATCACCCACTCTGTTACAAATGGCAGCATTCCCTTCCTTTTAAGGTTGAATAGTATTCCATCCTGTGTATATCATCTATCTGCTATCTCTCTCTCCCTCTCTCTATCACCTATCCATCTAGGTGAGTGATAATATTTTATGTAGAAAATCTGAATTGTTATACCACAGAGTATAATGAATATAAGAAAACTTGTGTATAGTCTCACTATCCACAGATCTCTCATAATATTTCTGTGGTTTTCTTTCAGTAATAAACACACACCCTTGTTTATATGTATATTTAAGCATTTTATATATATTTAAAATGTAGCTCACATTGTATATTCAATTGTCTCTTATTTATCATTATATTGTTTCTATTTATCCATGTCATTAAATATTCTTTAAAAGTTTAATTTTTATTGAAGTATAATGTACACAGAAGAATGCACATACCATAAACATGTAGCTTCAATGAGTTTTCATGTGAAAGTGTCATTTTTATACTACAGAGTAATTTCTTGCATGTAACTCATTTGTATAGCCCATTGTTTATAAGTTTTCATACAGATAAATAGCTCTGTGATGAACATCTCTGTGCACAAATCTTTGGGTGCATCCCGGGTGAGTGAGTTTTAATCAAATATACATTATAGATGAGAATAGGCACCACTGTGCTTTTGCTCTGGGGACTCGGGACCTGGGACCTTTACACAAGGGGCCACGTTCATGTGCCAGTTGTGCAGGATTTGGTTTACATCATTTGTGAAGGGGACACATGGATAAAGACTCCGGAGCAGTGACCCGTATCTCAGGCAGCAACCACCCCTCTGCTGTGTGTGCTTGTGAATGAGAACAAAGATGGTGGGCCTTGGGCGGGAAGACCCAGGAAGCAGAGATGGTCAGCAGATGCAGGGGCTGGTGCTACAGGTGACTGGGAAGGTCTGCTATGGATATCTGGGCAGTGATGTCCTGCCCTGGTGGTCAAGGGGGACATTACCATCAGCCTGGGGTGGTGAGTGTGGGACCTGAGCAGGACCCTGACCTCCAGCTGACCTTCACTTCCCCAGAATGGTCCTGCTCCAAAATGGGTGAGGAGGAGGGGTACCTGGACTCCATTGGGCCCTCGAGGCCTTTGGGTACCTGAAGGAGAGATGGGCTTATGATGTGGCTGGCTTTTGGACAAGGTCTTCCCAAATGCAAGTGGCTGGGAGTTTCTCCAGTTCAGTGAACTTTCTCTTCTCTTTTTACCCGACTGCCTGGTTGCCTTTGTCCCTCCCGCCCTCCCTTTCTCCCTTTCTTTCATCTGTTGACTGTTTCCTGGAAATATGAGGTCAAAGGAAGCATTACCTGTGCTCCCAGAGACATCCGTGCGGTGCTGTGGAGACCTGGAACAGGCTTCAGGTGTTGAGATGGCCTATTGCAGTGTAACCCACCATCCTGAGTGTGGTGGCCCAAACAGCGAGCATCACCCACTGCGCTTCCCTCTCAGGCCCTGGGTGGGCTCTGGGGGTCTGCCACCCACTCTGCGACCCAGTGGGACAGGGCTGGAGGGAGCAGCGGGGCTGGCCAGCAGCCGCCTCTTTCCCTCTGTGGCCTCTCTGTGGGCTCCCTCATGCAGCATACCCAGTATGGCCCCCGAGCACTCTGAGAAGGGCTTGCAGAGGTGCTGCGCCTCTTCCCAGCGCTGGCTCGATGCGGTTCCTTTCCCGGGGGCGAGGGTGGGGAGGACTTTGAGGTGGAAGTGAAGCCTCCAACATGTGGGTTGGAAAGGGAAGATGGAGAGGTTCTAAACCACACTGCACAAGGAACAGCCATGACCTTGGAAGGGGCAGGGGGGTTGAGAGAGGGTGGTGCCAACTGAGTGAGGCAGGAGGCAGAGCTGGATGAAGCACCGAGTGCTTTCCTGACATGAGGTGCCAAGTCACCTTGCTCTGAAATGTAAGTCCTCTCCTTTTCTCTACACCTTTAGTAGAGTCGGCTATAGACACGGGGGCCTCGGGGAGTAGGTCTATCTGTATCTGCTTGTGCGCGGCGTGTCCGGTGCACGCGGCGCGTGTGAATGCAGGTAGCATGTTTGCATCGGTGCATGTTTTGTGTACAGTGTGAATGTGGGTGCCTGTGAATGAGAACAAAGATGGCGGGCTTTGCAAGGAAGACCCAAGAAGCAGAGATGGGGGCTGAGGGTTAGGCTCGGGGGGATCCGGTGGCATGCATGGAACCGGGCTCTGCCTTCTGGCCCTCTCCTTTCTGAGTCTCCTGGGGTTGTGGACGCACTGACGCTGTCCGCCAGCCTTCTGTGCACGTGCTGTGGAGTTGTGGTCACTCCTGGGGCGGGCAGGGGGGCCTGGCCCGTTGGGAGCTGTGGGCATGGAAGGTTGCCGTGCACCTCTCCTCCTCCAAGCGTCAGTGCCTGGCTGGCTTCTGCCTGCGCCGGGTGGCTTCCTAGCGCCTCCGGTGGTTGATGTTGCATTTTATCTTGAGGTTATTGTAAAATCCGTGGGAAGGTCCGGCTGGTGGGTGCTTGCCTGGCCATCTCCACACGTGGGGTCTTGGATGCAGAGGACTTGTCTACACAGCCTAAGATACACTGTTACTTTCCACACGAGTGGGTATCATCCAGCACCCCGGCCTTTCCAGTCCCTGTTTCTGGCCCACCTTCCAGCACACATCTTCACTCCCTCACCTCACCCCTCACCGTCTCCCCACAAAGCCTTCCCTAGTGCACCTTCACCACCCCTTACACTTGGGTGCGCATTCCCACAGGCATGGGGGGAGGGCCCTGCACCAGTGGCTTTCAAGTCTGGGCTACATCCCAAGCGGCCACAGCAGGCTCCCTGGGTGGGCCTGGGCTGGCCAGGTGATCCCACTGTGTAATTTCTTGGCCTCGAGGCCGAGAACCACTGCTAGGAGGAAGAAGTCTGCAGGACACCTGCTTTTGATGCTTCTAGGTAAAAAAAACACAGTGTTTTGTCCAAAATGGCTGCTTGGGGGTGTTACTTCCTGCGTGCTCCATCCCAACTGTGCAGAGACCCCTGAGGTCGCCCCAGCCCCCACTCTGACCTGTGGGACATCCCACGAACGGGCCAGGGCGGGCCACATGTCTGGGGCTGCTGCCCTTTCTCCCTTTTGTTCTCTGTGTGGCTGCTCACTCCCCTCCCCCTCTGCCCTCTGCCCCAGCTAGCTCAGCTTTTCTCAAGCTCAGAAAGCTGTTGCTGGGCCGTGGGGGCATCAGGGATCTGGAGAAGGGCTCCATAAAATGAGGAACTGCTCTGTCTTCCAGGGGACCCTTTTCAGGGCAAGGCCCTGGCAAACTGAGAACTTAATGAGAGTGGAAAAGGGAGTCTTTTCCACGCAAGGCAGGAGATGTCCCCAGGGTCTGAGCTGGGCCTGAGACAGCAAAGGCCTGGCTGTCAGAAGGGAAAATACTTCTGCAAGGAGGGGAGGTGACACTTTGGTGGCCCTTCATTACCTTGCTGGACCAGCTGCCCTGGAGTCATTATGGATCAGCTGAAGTCATGCGAGAGGACAGGTGTTCCTAATTGCTGCCACAAGTCTTGGAGACTTGTGCATTTCAGATTGTTCTGACCCTTCTGTCTTGTTGCAGAGCCTCTTCGGGAACGTGGGGGTTGGTGTGACCCAGCACCTGCCTCGTGTTGATGCACTGGGGCCACATAGCTGTCTGCTGAGAGCCATCATGTCCAGGGCCTGGCAGCCTGCGCACGGAGGACTGGCTCCCACACACAAGGAAGAAACAGACCACAACGCAGGGAGGCGAGCAGGGAGTCCACTCTCCCAAGGATCTGAAGCTCTCCTGTTGGGCTGGCTGGAAGCAAAGTTCACTGGCAAAAAATGGGTTTTGCGGTGAAGCCAAGCATGCTTCGTCCATTCCTTGGCCGTCTGCTCTACCACTGTTTACTGAGCACCTACCGAGTGCTCCAAAAAGCGATGGGCATCTGTGGGCCTAGAGTCTCACAGGAGGCATGGGTGAAACCCAGGCCTGCCACCTACTCAGGATGTGCTTCAACCTCAGTTTCCTTGTCTGTAAAGCCAGCCCCTATGTCGTAACAATGTAGGAGGCCATTGAGATCCTATCAGTAACTCCTCTAGGGCTTATCTGTGCAAGGGTCTGTTCTCAAGGAACCCACAGGACCTGGGGGTGGCTGACCTGCAGGTGGATGAGAATGTGCCAGAAGCTCCCTGCCCTCAGAGCAGCCAGAATGCGGTTTCTGATAGCTGGACTCCCTGGGAATGCCTTCCTTCCGAGGGACCAACTTGTTTTAACAGGCAAGAGCTTCTCTACATCAGAGGAGTTACTGACTGAAAGGAGGGGGCTTTTAGAGCTCAGAGTTCACGTAAATGTTCCCAGATTTTGAGCGAAGATGTTCCTGTATCCATTTGAGATGGCAACGGGGCCATCCCCCGTTGGACATCCCAGACTCCATGTTACACCTGTGAGAACCAACTGTGCAGGGGAGGCTGCCTCTGCCACAGTCGTGGAAGTGGGTGGGAGGGGGCTGATCTGGCTCCTTGAATCAGGGCTGCTCAGAAGTAGGACTACTGAGGACAAACATTCACTGGCTTGGAGAAGGATAAGACAAATAGATCAATGCAACAGAATAGAGACCCCAGAAATGGACCCTCATAAATATAGTCAGCAGGTCTTTGACAAAGGGGCAAAGGCAATGCAATGAGGCAAAGACAGTCTCTTTAGCAACCAGTGTTGGAATAACGGAACATCAATATGCAAATAAATAAATCTAGACACAGACCTTATGCCCTTCACAAAAGTTAACTGAAAATGGATCACAGACCCAAATATAAAATAAAAACTATAAAAATCCTAGAAGTTACCATAGAAAACCCAGATGACCTTGGGTGTGGTGATGACTTCCTAGATACAACACCAAAGACATGATCCATGAAAGAAAGAATTGATAAGGTAGATTTCATTAAAATTAGAAAATTCTGCTCTGTGGAAGACCCCATCAAGAGAATGAGAAGAGAAGCCACAGACTAGGAGAAAATATTTGCAAACAACACATCTGATAATAAGATGTTATCCCAAATATTGAAAGAGCTCTTCCAACTCAAGACAACAAATAGCCCAATTAAAAAATGGGCCAACAGATACCTCACTGAAGAAGATGTACTGATGCCAAACAAGCATATGAAAAAATGCACCACATTATACTCATCAAGGAAATGCAAATGAAAACAACAATGGGATGCTACTACTCTCCTATTAGAATGGTCAAAACCCAATAGACAGACAGCACCAAGTGCTGGTGAGGACATGGAGCAACAGGAACTCTCACTCACTGCTGGTGGGAATGCAAAATGCTGCAGCCACCTTGGAAGACAGTTTGGCAGTTTCTTACAAAACTAGAAATATTTCTACCATATGATCAGTTGTGCTTCTTGGTATTTACCCAAAGAAGTGAAAAACTGATGTCTGCACAAAAACTTGCATGTGGATGTTTAGAGCAACTTTATTCATCATTGTCAAAACTTAGAAGGAGCCAGGATGTCCTTCAGTAGGTGAATGGATAAATAAACTGTGGTGCGTTCAGACGATGGAATATTATTCAGCAATAAAAAGAAATGAGCTATCAAGCCATGAAAAGACATGGAGGAAGCTCAGATGCATATTATTCAGTGAAAGAAATCAATCTGAAAGGCTACATGCTGTGTGACTCCACCTATATGACATTCTGGGAAAGGCAAAACTACAGAGACGGTAAGAGGATCAGTGGTTGCCAAGGGTGGGGTGGGGGAAGGAGGGACGAATAGGAGGAGCACGGAGGACTTTTAAGGCAGTGTAACTCTCCGTATGATGCTCTAATGATGGCTGTGTGTCATTTTCCCTTTGTCCAAAACTAGAGAATGGACAATGCTGCAGGTGAACCATGAGGCAAACCCTTTGTGGGGGAGGCTTTGTACATGTGGGTGCAGGGTGTATTTGGAAAATCTCTGTACTTTCTTTCAATTTTGTTGCTTTAAAGAAATAATGTCTTTAAATAACTTTAAATAGAGTCTTTAAAAGCTTTTGTTGGCTCACTAGCCCCCGGGTATCGTTCCTGTTGAATTTGGCTGTTGCTGATGTTGTGTGAGCTCGTCACGGGGTCTTTCCTCTCACTCTCGCCCGTGAGGATGAAGCTGTTTTCTGAAAACGTCTGGAGGTATTGAAGAGTGAAGGGTGGGGGGACGGGCGTCTCGGGGTGTCCGGTTGGCAGGCAGTTCAGGAAGGGGAGCTGCCGGCTGGCGAGGGCTGCCCTGTGGACCTTCCAGCAGACAGGACGGAAACGGGCTGGTTTGAGTTGAATGGGGAAAGCAGACTCATTTCAGATGGAACAAGTTCTTTCTGGGGCTGGCCCAGGACAGGCTACGGGCATCAGCTGAGGGGAGCCGCCAGGGCTTCCTTCTTTTGCCAAGCCCCTCGCTGGCCCGGTGGAGCACTTGTGGAGACAGGCGGCTGGATGGAGGGGTAGCTGGAATGGATCATGTAGGGCAGCCCATCCTCCAGCACCTGCCAAGTGGCTCCCTGAAGGCAAGCATTATGGAAGTGGTCGGCATTCTGCCATCATAGAATGGGTTCTGGGGTCAAATACACTTTACAGTGGCCGTTGACCAGTGCTTCTCAGACCAGCATCAGCAGCTTGGGGGAATGGGTCAGAAATGTGAATTCTGGGCCTACCCCAGGCCAACTGAATCAGACAGGATGAGAGTGGGCCCAGCTCTCCTGGGGATGCTGATGATCCCTGCTCAAGTTTGAAAACCTCTGCTGTAAACCAGTGGTGGGCTGGGCCCTTGGGGCCAAATCTGGCTGAGGCTGCCTTTTTTTTTTTTTTTTAGAGAGAGGGAGAGAGAAAGTGGGGAGGGGGAGGGGCATAGAGAGAGGGAGAAAGAGGCTCCTAAGCAGGCTCATGCCCAGCATGGAGCCCTACATGGGGTGGGGCTCTACCTCACAGCTGTGAGATCATGACCTGAGCTGAAATCAAGAGTCAGACGCTTAACTGACTGACACCCCACAGGAGCCCAGGCTGAGGCTGTTTTGTAAATAAAGTTTTATTGGGTCATGGCCATACCCGCTCATTCATGGTCATCTGCTGCCACTTTCACTCTTCAACTGTAGACTGGTTGTGACAGAGCCCATGTGGCTCACAAACACTAAAATCTTTACTATCTGGTCCTTTACAGAAAAAACGTGGCCAACCCTGGTTCTCAGCCTAAGCTGCACACCGGATCACCTGGGCAGTGAGAAAACCACTGAAGCCAGGGCCCCAGCCCAGAGACCCTGGTTTGATTGGTTTGGGGGGGTGCCCTGGCTGCTAGGACTTTGAACAGCTCCCAGCTGATTTAATGTGCAGCTATGCTTGTGAGACCCATGGCTTTAGACCAGCGTTTGTTTTCGAGGTTTGCAATCTGCTCAGTCTTTCTCAGCCAGCTTTGCTCACATCCCATCCCCAGCCAGCTCGCTCTTCCGACACAGGCTGGGGGACGGGGGTTCCTTTCCTTCTCAGAGTTGCTCCTGCGCTTAAATGTGGTGAGCTCTTGGGCTCCACACCCCGCAGGATGCACTCGTGAAGACATCTGAGTAGCTCTCCTGCGGGAAGGGCCACCGCGGCAGCTGCCAGCCTGTGGCTTGGGCCAAGTGTGTCTTTCTAAGGGATGGAGGGGCTGGCTTGACCGCAGCGCTGGTGCTGATGGAAGCAGGTACCTGGACGTGCTTCTGCTCAAGGGTTCCGGTGCACAGGGAACAGCAGTGCGCCAGAGGCCAGGAGGCCCTGGAGCTGGGAGCAGGTCACCATTTACCAGCTGGGGAAACTGGGCAGGCGGCTCCAGGCCCAGCTGTTTACACAGGTGCTGAATGCAACAGGTTATCCACAAGGAATTTACCATTTCTCATACTCTGTTAGTTGATGTTCACACTTACTTGCTTTTAAAATAAACTATCCTTCTTATTGTGGTGACAGAAGAAAAGAGTTCAGTGCACGAAATTTAAAAACTAAAATTTAGATCAAATAAGAAAGGAGAAATCATTCACCACCCAGAGAAAATCCGTGTTAAGATGTTGGTATGTATCCTCCTAGTCCTCATTTCAAAACTGAGCACTGTACAAAATTCAGTTACTTTGCAACAACTCCATGAGGTCGGTGGGAGTAGACAATGTAGCAGGTGGAAGAGGAGAGTCAGCCCTGAGGGTAAATTGAAGGTAGGTGGTTATGTGGCTATGTGGATGTTCAACTTTGGGAGATATAAAAATCACTCATCTTGATCTAACTGCCCTGGGGACTTGCTAACATGCAGATTCTGGCCTCTGGGCTGGGCCTGAGAATGTACATTTCTAACCAGCTCCTGGAAGGGGCCCGCACTGCTGGTCTGTTGACCACATTTGAGTACCAGGGACTAGAGAAGAATCGAGAAAATCCAGCTGAACTGTGCTACAGGCTCTCGTGGTGCTAAGGTGTGAGATGGGGAGGGAGTTCATGTCTACTTAAATGTCTGCTCTAGAACTTGCAAAACTATGTTTTATTAGGAAAAATGTTCCATGGAAGAATTTAACTATTTTCAACTAGAATACTGGCTCTCTGGGAAAATCTTGTCCTTGTCAAGGATAAATATATCAGGCTGCTTACTCTAAAGCCTCTTCTCAGCTTCTAGGATGCCTGTTTTCCCACTTCTGGGTTGGGGGGAGACCTGTGCCCTTGGCTAGGCAGGCAGATCTGCTTTAGCTCCCCAGAGGCCTTCACATAGCCCCTGATCTCGAAAGAGGAGCAAGGAATGAGCTTGCAAAAGAGAAGCTGTGGTTTTCAGAGTTGAACAAGCAGGAGGGGAGAATAGGCAGGCTGAGTTGGCTGCCAGAGCAAAAGGCCTCACCCCCAGCGAGGGGCACTCACTGTGCAGCACCCCCAGCAGCTTCCAGTCGCAGGCGAGGGGGACCCTTTTGGTTGCCCCTGTGGGAGAATGAGCTCGGGAGGTGAAGTGCAGGACGGCTTCATAAACAGGGCTGAAAACGTCTTTTCCTCCAGCAAAATACATTTTCCCAGAAAACATAATTACGCTGCCAAAACTACTCCAGGCAGCTTGAGGATAAGAGCACCACAAAATGGAATGAGGCAGTTGGTTTTATTTAAAAAAAAATCTGGAGAATTCAAAATGGCCTAATTGCACAGCTATTAAACAGCTCCTAAATCTGGGAAGTTAGAGCTGTTTTGTTGTTAATATTTCCTTTCAGCGCGCTGAGCCCCCTTCCTCATTGCAGGCGGCAGCCGTGAGGTTTGGCTGCCTTCTCTCCTGTAGCTCGATGGTGACCATTTTCAGCCTGGTGTGGGGGAGCGTGACTCCTGACTGCCTGGGTTTATGCAGCAGCTTCCCCCGGAGGGAATTTGCCCCCAAGACGTTGCTCCCCAATCTGGGGGGGCAGGTTCTGTTCCCCAAGGACCCTGTGTCACTGAGGGTCCTCCTGGCCGGTCCAGACTCCGGGCCTCTGCCAGGAGAAAGAGGCTTAGTGTGGAAGACAAATGGGTTTTGGAATCAGCTGTATCTGGATTTGAACACAGGACTCTTCATTTTCTGACCCGGTGACCTTGGACAGCCTATGTGACCCCTCTAGGTGAGGACTTGCTGAGCTGCGGCTGGGGCCACTGAACAGGGACTTGAGTGAATATAGTGTGGGAGGCCAGGGAAGAGGGGGCAGCAATTTACTTTACTTCAGAGTCTGACTGAGCCAAGCCCCGTGTTTTCCTCATCCTCAGAGGATGGCATAGTGCAGGGATCCTTCTGGAGCCTATTGTGTTTTTGCTCATCAGTTTGTAACAGGTATACACCCCCCATGTTCATCATTTTATCAGTGCTTTCAATAAACAAACTCATGAGTGCACCCCTCTGGTTTTCCTTGCATGGACGCCCTTTCTGCTTTTATACCATTATATTTAGGAGGGTTGACCATGTTCCTAAAACTCTCAGAGCTGAGTGAAAATTGGCAAGTCTGCTGGGAGTTGGGCCTGAAGGTGCCCCCCTGCCTCCTGTCATTCCGCTTTACACTGCTGACTTCCGCTTTTCCTACTCCTAACACGGCACCTTCTTTTGGGGGATTTTGTTTCTTGCTCATAACTTTTAGGACAGTCTTTGGCTCTAGGGAAGAGGGATCAGCCACTCTGGAGGGATTACAAAACTAACCGAGATTTTATTCTTTTTTTTTTTTTTAAAGATTTTATTTATTTATCTGACAGAGAGACAGCGAGAGAGGGAACGCAAGCAGGGGGAGTGGGAGAGGGAGAAGCAGGCTTCCCGTCGAGCAGAGAGCCCGATGTGGGGCTCGATCCCAGGACCCTGGGATCATGACCTGAGCCGAAGGCAGACGCTTAACGACTGAGCCACCCAGGCGCCCCCCGAGATTTTATTCTTTACAACTGGTACAAATTTTTAAGATTATGAAATACTTCAAATGTATAGAAAAGAAGTAGAATCTGTGTATCTGCTACCCAGATTCAACCAATGGACATCATTTACCTTACTTGTTTCAGATTACTTATTTATTATTATTATTTTTTTTTTTTAAAAAGATTTTTATTTATTTGACAGAGAGAGAGAGTTAGTGAGAGCAGAAACAAGCAGGGGGAGTGGGAGAGGGAGAAGCAGGCCTCCTGCTGAGCAGAGAGCCTGATGTGGGGCTCGATCCCAGGACCCTGGGATCATGACCTGAGCTGAAGGCAGACGCTTAATGGCTGAGCCACCCAGGCGCCCCACAGATTACTTATTTTTTAAAGAAAGAAAATATCATAGTCAAAGAAACCATCAACAAGACTAAATGTCAACCTAAAGAATTGTAGGAGATATTTGCAAATAATATGTTAATAAGAGGTTAATATCCAAAATATGGAATGAGCTTCTACAACTTAATATGAAAAAACAAATAAGCCAATTAAAAAATGGGCAGAAGACACAAACATTTTTTTTCCAAAGAAGACATACAGTTGGCCAACAGACATATGAAGATGCTAACCACAAAAACCAGCACCTTACACTTGTCAGAATGGCTAGAATAAAAAAGACAAGAAGTAACAAGTGTTGCTGAGGCTGTGGAGAAAAAGGAACCCTGGTGCACTGTTGGTGGGAATGCAGACTGGTGCAGCCACTATGGAGGTTTCTCAAAAAAATAAAAATAGAACTACCATATGATTCAGTAATTCCACTACTAGGTATTTATTCAAAATAAACTAAAATACTAATTTGAAAAGATATGCACCCCAACGTTTATTTCAGCATTATTTACAATAGCCAAGGTATGAAAGCTACCCAAGTGATCACTGATTGATGAATAAAGAAGATGTGGTGTGTGTATATATATAAAGAAGATGTGATGTGTGTGTGTGTAGATATATATATACACACACACACACAAACACACACACACACACACACACATATATATATATAAGCTTTTTATCTCTCCTTCTATTTTCAATGACAGCCTAGCTGGATAGAGTATTCTTGGCTGCATATTTTTCTCAGTTAGTGCTCTGAATATATCATGCCAGTACTTTCTGGCCTGCCAGGTCTCTGTGGATAGGTCTGTTGCCAATCTAATGTTTCTACCATTGTAGGTTACAGATCTCTCGTCCCGAGCTGCTTTCAGGATTTTCTCTGAGACTCGTAAGTTTTACTATTAGATGTTGGAGTGTTGACCTATTTTTATTGATTTTGAGGGGGGTTCTCTGTGCCTCCTGGATTTTGATGCCTGTTTCCTTCCCCAAATTAGGGAAGTTCTCTGCTATAATTTGCTCCAATATAGCTTCTGCCCCCCTCTCTCTTTCTTCTTCTTCTGGGATCCCAATTATTCTAATGTTGTTTCATCTTATGGTATCGCTTATCTCTCGAATTCCGCCCTCATGATCCAGTAGTTGTTTATCTCTCTTTTTCTCAGCTTCTTTCTTTTCCATCATTTGGTCTTCTATATCACTGATTCACTCTTCTGCCTCATTTATCCTAGCAGTTAGCGCCCCTATTTTTGATTGTACCTCATTAATAGCCTTTTTGATTTTGACTTGGTTAGATTTTAGTTCTTTTATTTCTTCAGAAAGGGTTTCTCTAATAACTTCCATGCTTTTTTCAAGCCCAGCTGGTATCTTTAAAGGGATGATTCTGAACTCTAGATCTGACATTGTACTAATGTCCCTATTGAGTAGGTCCCTGGCAGTCGGTGCTACCTCTTGTTCTTTTTGTTGAGGTGATTTTTTCCATCTTGTCATTTTGTCCAAAGGAGAATAGATGAATGAGAGAACAAAATGCTAACAGGGTAACAACGTCCCCAGAAAATATACTCTAAACAAATCAGAAAAGACCTGAAGCTGGGGGAAAAGAAAGGGAAAGAAAGAAAAAAGAAAAAGAAAAAGATAAAAACAAACAAAAACAGAACAAAAGAAAAAAAACAGAATATGATCAAATATAATCAGGCTGGTGCATAGATCAGTGCCACACACTAGATTTTGGGTGTATTTTGGTCTGTTAGAAGAAAGTGCCTCCCAAAATTTTAAAGAAAGAAAAACTTATATATGTACAAAAATAAGGGTTGATACGATAAAGGGATGGAATATGAATGTAAAGATGAAAACTATAAAAAATTTTATAAAAGGAATTGATAAGAAGTTGTTTGAAAAAAGAAAAAAGAGGATTTAAAAAAAAAGGGAGAGAATGTGATCAGGCAGGAGACTAGAACAAAGCCATACACTAGAGACGTAGGGTATATTTTGATCTGTTAGAAGAAACTGTATCTCAAAATTTTAAAGAGAGAACAACTTATATATATATGCCAAAAATAAGGGTAACTACTGTGAAGGGACAGAATATGACTCTAAAAATGAAAAATAAAAATGTTTTTTAAAAAAGGGATTGAGGGCGCCTGGGTGGCTCAGTTGGTTAGGCGACTGCCGTCGGCTCAGGTCATGATCCTGGAGTCCCGGGATCAAGTCCTACATCGGACTCCCTGCTCAGCAGGGAGTCTGCTTCTCCCTCTGACCCTCCTCCCTCTCATGCTCTCTGTCTCTCATTCTCTCTCTCGCAAATAAATAAAAAAAATCTAAAAAAAAAAAAAGGGATTGATAAGATGTTGGTTGAAAAAGGGAAAAAGAAAAATTAAAAAAAAAAACAGTTAAAAAAAATTAAGTTTGAAAGACTAAAGAATCACGACAAAAAAGCCATGGATTCTATGTGCAATATTCCCCTAGCGCTGGAGTTCTGCCGTTCTCATTGATCGTAAACTTGGCCTTGGCTGGCTGTTCTCGCTGATCTGGGGGAGCGGCCTGTTGCCGTGGTTCCCAAATGTCTTTGCTGGAGGCAGAATTGCCCCGCCCTTGCCGGTCTGCGCTAAGTAATCCGCTCGGGTTTGCTCTTGGGAGCTTTTGTTCCCTGCAAGCTTTCCGTACAGCTTTGGAGGCTGAGAGTGAAAATAGCGGCCTCCCAATCTCCGCCCCCGAGGAGCCGAGAACTCAGGACCCCACTCCTCAGTGCACCCCCAGAGAAAAGCAGTCAGTCACTCCCGTCTCCCCGGTCTCCAGGCGCACTCCGTTCTCACCCGGCCTGTGACCGTGTGTTTCTATCGCTGGCACCCGACCCCGTGTGGAGTCTCCAAACCCAGCAGATCCCTGCGGTGCACTCCCGCGCCACTCCTCCCGGGGGAGGAAGGTGAGTCTCCCCGGATCTGCCACTTATTGGGTCCCTGCTGGAGGAGCAGTGGCCTGACTGTGCCGTGGATCATGGTTTATGGCAACCCCGAACTGAGAGTCCGCGCCTGGGCTCCGTCTCTGCAGCCGGCTTCCCCGCTCTGATACCTGGGAGCTCTGCTGCACTCAGGCACCCCCGGTCTAGAAAGAGGGTCCTGAGACCACACTGTCCCACAAGGGTTCCACCCCCCGCTTAGCCACTGGAGCGACGTCCCTCAGCGGAGCCGACTTCTAAAAGTTCCGATTTTGTGCTCCGCGGCTCTATCACTTGCCAGAAGTGGCCAACGAAGGCCCCTCCCCTGCCGTCTATCCTCCCGAATATCACCTCAGATTCACTTCTCTGCACGTCCTACCTTCGAGGAAGTGGTCGCTTTTCTGTTCAGAGAGTTGTTGCTATTCTTTTCTTTGATCTCCTGTTGAGTTTGTAGCTGTTCAGAATGGTTTCATCCCTATCCAGCTGAATTCCTGAGACCGGACTAAATCCAGGTCTCCTACTCCTCTGCCATCTTGCTCTGCCCCTTGTTATTTGTCTTCTATATGCCTTATAGCTTGCTTATCTCTCATTTCCTGTATTACTATTTTCTTTTGTGTTTCACTGATTTTTTTGTAGGGACACATAGAAATATCTTTTTCAATTTCCTTTGTGTATATTCTTCAGCTACTTTCTTGGGGGTTTCCATGGGGATTATATCTAATATCCTAAAGTTATAACAATTTAACTTGAATTTACACCAGCTAAACTTCAACAAAACTCAGTTCCTTTAACATTTCCATCCTCACTCTTTCAGTTGTTGATTTCCCCAAATTGCATCTTTATACATTGTATTTCCAAAATGTAAAGTTATACATTTTTAATATATTAGTTTCTTATGTAAACAAAATGTGCAGTTACAAAGGTAAAATGATATTAGTTTTTAGATTAAGAATTTTTTTGTGTAGTAAACAAAAACTGGAATTATACACCATTGTACAATAATACGGGCTTTTATATTGCCCAGGTATACCTTTACACAGATCTTTGTTTCTTCATATGACTTTGAGTTACTGTTCAGTGTGTTTTCATTTTAATTTGCAGGATTTCTTTAATGTTTCTCGCAGGGCAGGTTTAAGACAGTTTTGCCAGATATAGGATCCTTGGTTGACCACATTTTTCTTTTAGCACTCTGAATATATCAGTTCACTACCTTCTGGTCTCCAAAGATTTGACAAGAAATCTGCTGGTAATCTTACTGAAGACTCTGTGATGAGTCACAGTTCTCTTCCTGCTTTCAAAATATTCTTGTTGACTTTTGAAAGTTTGACTATAATATCTAGGTGTGGGTCTCTTTGAGTTCATCCTATCAAAATTTGTTGAACTTCTTGGGTGTTTATATTTATGTCTTTCATCAGAGTTGTTAAGTTTTTGGCTATTAATTCTTCAAATATTCTCTCTGCCACTTTCTCTCTTCTCCTTCTGGGACTCCCACAGTTGCATATGCTGGTCTGCTTGCTGGTGCCCACAAGTCCTTTAGGCTCTGTTCACCTTTCTTCTTTTTCTCAGATTCAGTAAGTCCCATTCACTGATTCTTTCTTCTGCCTGCTCAAATCTGCCTTCGAATTCCTCTAGTAAATTTTTCGTTTCAAGTTTTGTATTTTTCAGCACTGGAATTTCTTTTTTGGTATTTTTTTAGGTTTTCTATTTCTTTATTGGTATTTCCACTTTGTTAAGACATTATTTTCTTGACCTTGCCCACATCTTTTTTTAGTTCTTTGAGCATCTTTAAGATAGTTGTCTTTGTCAAGTATATCTGCCAGCGGGTCTTCTTCAGGGACAATTAGTTTACTTTTTTTCCTTTGAATGATCCATACTTTTTTGTTTCTTTCTATGCCTTGTGATTTTTTTTTGTTGAAAACTGGACATTTGAATCTAATAACGTGGCAACTCCAGAAATCTGATTCTCTCCCTGCCCCAGAGTTTGCTGGGTTTTGTTTTTGTTTATTTATTTAGTTTTGATCTGTTGCCCAATCTGTCACCTGACTGTGCTTAAGATCAGACTGAGGTATAAACTTAAGGTATTCTCAGGTCTTTTCTGAGCCTTCCCTTCTCCCTAGGCATGTGCGGTGACTTTCTAATTTCCCCTGTATAAGCAGTTGCTTTTGAACGTCCTAGTTTTTAATGTGTGACTCCCAAAAATGGAAAAAGAGAAAGATGAAGGCAGGGAAAAGGTGTCGGCCCTTTAAAATTCCTAGAAGTTACTTCTGCCAGATGGGGGAGGACTTGCAGTAATGTGGGGGAGGTACAGCAATGATGGCCTACCTCTTTGCACTTCTGAGAACAGAAGCAGCAGTGATCAGAGCACAATCCCCAATATTTGGAGGACAAGGTTCTTTTTGCCCACTCTTGCTCCCACAAGGTGTGTGCAAGCTGTGCCAGGAGCACATCTTGTTTGCCATGTGGCTGGGAGTGGGGGATGGGTAGCTGCTACTGCGCTAAAAGCTGAAATTGACTAAAATTAACCATAGTTTACTGCTCAAGCCTTCCCCTGGAAGTTTCAAGCCTTCAATAGACTCCAGAGTTCCAAAATAGCTACATCGGAGGATTCTGCCAGTGCAATTGCTGTCTCTGTGGGGATATAAATTCCTGGTGCTTTCTAGTCGGCCATCTTCCCCGAATGTTTGTTAAGAGGTTTAAACTTGTATGAGGTATTGAATTTTATCAAATGCCTTTTCTGCATCTATTGATGATCTTGATATGTCTTTTTTTTATATATTATGTGATAAACCACATTCTACAATTTTAAGCCAACTTTGCATCTCTGAGATAGACCCTACTTGATCAAGTTATCAGTTTTGTTTTTTTTCTGCAAAAAGCTTTATGTTTCCATTTGGTCCATGGCTTGGGAGAGGGCTCCAGAGTAGTTAAAAAGCTGCCTAGTGGCTGTAGGGAGAGGCTCAGGCACAAGACCTGACACCAGGGGGATGCCAGAGGGGCCCCTCAAAGGCTGCTGGGCTTCAGACGCTCCTAGTCATGCTTGAGGGTAAGCCTTTTGAAGAAATACTTCCTCAGTCAGCCTGCAGAGGTTAGTCAGGTGGTTGCCCATCTTCTTGATGAGTTTTACCTCCTCATCTAGGAATTCGTTCTCCAGGAAGTCACAGACACGGGAGTCTGCACAGCCAGAACCCAGGGCATGCAGATACAAAAGAGCCTGGTTCAGATTCTTCTCCTGAACCAGGGTAGCTTCTGTGGCATCTAGGGTTTTACCCCATTCATCTTGGGATGTCTTCTGCACACCCTGGAAGAGGGTGGGGCAGCTTGCTGAGCTGGTTTTGAATCTTTAAGAGACACTCAGCACCCTAGCACTTCTCCTCAGCCAACTCATGGAAGAAGTGGCCCATGCCCTCCAGAGCCACATTGTCATGGCCGAAATAGAAGCCCAGGGAGAGGTAGATATAGGAGGCTTGCCTGTGCATGTTGACCAGGTAGTTGATGGCAGCCTCTACCTTGGTGGAATAATTCTGATGAATCTGGGAGCTCATGGTTGATTGGTAATAAGGAGCTAAGCTCAAAATAGGGTGTTGGCTGGTCCTGGAGGCAGAAGGTGGCCAAAAAATGGATCCAAAGGTTGCAACTGGAAACAAGGTTGGAGGGTGGTTGGAGGTTGGTAGAAGGGGCATCCCTGGGTCTGTTCTGTCCAAACACTGTTGAAGCAACAGACAGATCTGTGGGACTGTGGTGTGTACTGCCAAGCTATCAGTTTTTAAGTGCTATATTCAAGTTCCTAAAATTTGCATAGGATTTTGAATTTATGTTTGTGAGTGAACTTATCTTATAAGTCCTTTGGGTTTGGTATCAAAGTTTTACCACCTTCATGAAGCAAGCTCTTCTTACATGCTCTGGAGAGGTAATGTAATTGCAGAGATCTGTCATCTGATTCTGTCATCTGATCTGTCACCTGACTGCAAAACCATCTGGGCCTGGTGCTTTATATGTAGGAAGATTTTAACTTCTTATTCAATTTCTTTGATTGTTATGAGAAAAATTTGGCCATCAATCTTTGGTAAGCTTTTCATATTGAGTGTAACATACATAAAAAACGTCTAGTTCATGTTACAACTTGATGAATTTTTGTGGTAAACACATCCATGTAACATTCATCCAGATCAGTCCCACCATAGACACTCATGTGGGTGTTTTATCAAATGCTTGTCTACACCTATTGAAATGGTTCCATTTTCTCTTTTATCCTGTTAATGTGGTGAAATACTATAAGTGATTTTAAAATGATTGGTTAACTTTGCATTTCATAAACCCAATTTGGACATTCTATTACCCTTCAGATATATTGCTGAATTTTTTTTCCATTATCAAAATGTCCTTTTCAGGTTTGGGAATCAAGATTATGGTAGCTTCATAAAACAAGGTGCTGTATCTATGTATCAGTTTGCTTTCAACTGCAAGGAATTGATGATCATCAGTTTAGTAGTGTCTTAATAATGTGACATAATTATTTCTCATTAGAAGGAATAGGGAGGGAGATGGTTCCAGGGCTGATTCAGAGGGTCGTTATTGTTATCTAGGACTCAGGCTCTTTCCATCTTTCCTCTCTGCCACCCACATCCTGTTGACTTTTTGTCTTCAGCCTTGTTGCCTCATGGTTGCAAGATGGCTGTCAAAGCTCCAGGCTTTGTTTTCCCATACTATCTCCCCACATTATCACGTTCAAAGTCAAAGAGCAAGTGGAAAACCTGGGAGGTGAGATAGAGAGATAGATAGATAGATAGATGATAGATAGATAGATGATAGATAATCTTGGCCTCTCTTCTCTTTCCATCACAGAGGGAAAATGTCTTCCCTTAAAATCCAGAGAAAATTTCTCCTACTGTCTTAATGGCCAGAAGGACTAGGTCATATGTCCATACATGAACCAAGCACTACAAAAGGAATTGGGCTCCAAAGTCTGCTTGGAACAGTTATGATCCCTCCACCCTCTGTTGCCAACCCTCCCTGCTCCACGTTAGGGTTGGCCACTGTTGTCTAAACACCAGTGAGATTTGTTGGACATGAAAAGGAGAAATGTCTATTGACTGACATTATTTGCCACACTTGTATCCAGAAATTTAGTAGGTTGGTAACTGTCCATAGGGGAGAACTGGCCCATGTTTCAAGACCTGATTTGTGCCTGTGAACTGGGCTCCTAAAAATGACCTGAGTTCTCAGAAGTGAAGGCACATGATACTGTTTAGTGCTATTAGCAGTATAGAAGTTAAACCTGTCCTGTATAAAAAAACAAATAACAGAGGATTCTGTCCCTAAGCTGAAGCAAGCTGTCAAACAACATTTCTTTTTAGAATGTCCTACATGTCTTCATCATGGGTTTTGAATTGAGTTCACAGCTGGTGTTAAATCTTAAAAGGGTTAGCTCTATTTTTCACATATTTGTTAACAAGGCTTAGGCAGGAAGCTGGAGACCACAAGTAACTAGATGCCCATGAAGACCTATTAATGCAGAGAGTACAATTTTTTTTTAAAGATTTTATTTATTTATTTATTTGAGAGAGAGAGAATGAGAGAGAGAGAGCATGAGAGGGGGGAGAGTCAGAGGGAGAAGCAGACTCCCTGCCAAGCAGGGAGCCCGATGCCTTGGTCCCATGGCCCTGGCAGCACCACAGGAGGGCAGGTGGAAACACATAAGGCCTCTTGGGACCTGGCTGGGAGTTGGAATATCATCACTTCTGCCTTATTCTCTTGGCCACACTAGAGGCAAGGGGCAGGGAAATACCCCCCACCATTTTAGTGGGGGAACTTCAAGTTGTAGGTGAGGTCATGGTTGTACCTTCTTGCTACTGAGAGGGAGGTAGTATGATGGATTGGATAGTTCCAATGTCAGAAGTGCTAGTCAGCAGAAGAGAGGAATAGTCACCTGTTTATACACAAGTTGGGAAGGATGTTAACAAATATTGTTGAGCTGTAATGGAGTTCTAGGGGTTCTGTGTTCCAGTCACTCGTCTGTTGCTCCTCATCACTTCTATTTGGAGATGTTTGACACCAATGGCAGACACTAAGGGAGTAAGGGAATGGGTACACAGGGGAGGTAGTGCAGCTCAGTGGTTAAAGGTGCTGGCTTCAGGTCAGAGGGGCTTAGTTTTAGCATCTGGGCTTTGCAGCCTCTACTGGATGACTTCAGGAGTTTCAGTTTCTCCAAGGCTCAGTTTTCCCAGTTTGACCTGAGAGGGAGCTGGGTGTGGCATGTAGAAATGGTCCAGTTAATGATTTACAGCCACTGTTGCTTCCATGAGGTCCCTCCGGAGACCTCCAGGGCCTATGGTGGACATGAGCCCTGGATACAGCAATAACGATTCCGTAACCCAAACCAAGTCCATCTGCCCGATGTGCAACAGTGCCAATCACTGAGACATCAGGTTTGCAGCAAGGAAAGAGTTTATTTGAGAGGCAGCTAAGTGAGGAGACAGGAGGCAAGCTTTGAGTCTGCCTCCCTGAAGGGGGAGAGAGTCCATTTTTTTTATGATCATTGGCATTGAACTTACATTCATAAGATGGAACATACACATTGAGCAAACATGTATGTAACATACATCCCGTATTCACTTGGGGAGGAGACAACATCAGAATGAGGCAAAATTCAGCGCTTGATGTCAGCAGGTTATTTTAGGACGAGGAGAAGGGGCCATGGGCAAGCTCTGAGAGCCTGTATAAACTGGATAGGGTCTTGGGCTTGTTATCTCAGGTAAGGGTAAGGAATGCAGGTTCTTGCTTATTCCTAGGCTGGAATCATATCAGTTGACCTTGAGTCCAGGCTTCTGCAGACACAGCAAGTGAGCTTGTTAGTGGGGTCCAAAAAGAACAAGAGCTGATTAGGGAGACACAGTTGTCTGAAAAATAAGCTTTAATATTTCTGCTAGTGAACTTCATTAATCCTATGGGGCACAGTTTTGCTTCCACATCGGGCTCTGGCTGGGTCAGCCTCTGTTGTCCAGTGTTGCACAGGACCACCAGAATAATCTCCTGGTTCTGCTTCTCTCCTCTGACAATTCCAATCAAGAGCCCACGATGGACCTTATTGCTTATTATATCAGGTCCAGATTTTTTATTCAGTTTGACTTTGTGCATAAGCAATGTTGATAATGTCCAGAAGAGAATGTGCATGTAAAGAAATGAGGCCCTTTTGTTCTTCAAAAAATCAATACATCATACAGAATGCCTTAAGTAGATTGGTAACAATATAATGAAGTTGATAGTTTACATATGTACTTTGATTTATAATGTTGACCACATGTATTGCGATTGATTATGAAACAGAGCTGGCAAGGAGTGGGACAGAACTTTAGACTGGCTGCCACCCTTTTAGCACTTCCTACAGGTGAGGCTTTGCAGCACCCTACGGGTGCCTGAGCAGTTCCCTTAGCCCCTGTCCTTCCTAGGTCTTTGACTCTGCTGCACAAACATGGCTTCACACTTGTGCAGATCCTGGTTCTCATGTAAACAAGGCTGTGGGCCGGAAAGGTGGGGACTGTCCATTTTTATATTTGGTTACAAAATAGATGTTGATGGCTTCAAAATGCTAAGTGTCCAGCACCAAAGGCCAAGGGCATCAGCCTTCTCCATGTCTCAAGTCAGGTGGTGGTTACCTGGTTTTGCTCTCCTCTCCTTTCCCCTCCCCTCCTCTCCTTTAAAATAGCTTTATTGAGATACAATTTACACACCATACAATTCACTTATTTACAATTCAATTATTTTTTGGTATATTACATTATTTTAAAAAGTTACTAAAAATATATATAACATAAAATTTTCCATTTTGGGGCACCGGGGTGGCTCAGTCAGTTGAGTGTCTGCCTTCGGCTCGGGTAATGATCCCAGGGTCCTGGGATTGAGTTCCACGTGGGGCTCCCTGCTCAGTGGGAAGCCTGCTTCTCCCTCTCCTGCTGCTCTCTTCTTTCTCTGTCAAATAAATACATATTTTTTAAAAATTTGCCATTTTAACCATTTTAAGTGTACAATTCAGCATTAATCACATTCACAGTTCTACACCATTGCTACAATTCTTTCATCATCCCAAACAGAAACTCTGTAACCACTCAGCAGTGACTCTCCACTCTCCTCCCCCAGCCCCTGGCAACTTGTCCTCTGCTTTCTGTCTCTACAAACCTGCCTACTCCAGATCCATGGTATAAGTGGAGTCTATAAGATATTAGTCCCTTTGTGTCTGGTTTATTTCACTTAGCATAGTGTTTTTGAGGTACATACATGTTGTAGGATGGATCAGAACCTTGTTCCTTTTTGTGGCTTAATAATATTACATTGCATGTAAATACCACATTTTGTTCTATTGATGGGGTGTTTCCATTTTTCAGTTATTGTAAATAATGCTGCTATAAACATGAAGGTACAAATATCTGCTTGAATCCAGGTTTTCAGTTCTTTTCCACATACACTTACAAGTGGAATTCCTAGATTACATGGAATCCACATGCATTTACAAGTGGAATTCCTGGATTACGTATTTTTGATTTTTTGAGGAACTGCCAGACTGTTTTCCACAGCAGCTGCACCATCTTACATTCCCACCAGCAATGCACAAAGGTCTCAGTTTCCCCATGTTCTCACTGACACTTGTTATTTTCTGTTTCTTTAAATTAATTGTTTAATAATAGCCATCCCAATGGGTATGAAGTGATATCTCATTGTGGTTTTGATTTCCATTTCTCTAATGATTAGCATTGTTGAGCATCGTTTCATCTTTTCTGTTTATTGACTCTGTGTAATTTCTTCAGAACAATGTCTATTCAAGTCCTTTGTTCATTAAATTTTTTTTTTTCCCCTGGGGCGCCTGGGTGGCTCAGTAGGTTGAGCATCTAACTCTTGATCTTGGCTCAGGTCATAGATCTCAGAGTCCTGAGATCCAGCCCTGCCTCTGGCTCTGTGCTCAGCGCAGAGTCTGCTTGAGATTCTCTCTCTCTTCCTCTCCCTCTGCCCCTCCTCCACTCATGCTCTCTCCTGTGCTCTCTCTCTAAAATGAATAAGTAAAATCTTAAAAAAAAATTTTTCTTGTTGAGTTATAGGAGTTCTTTATATATTTTGGATATTAATCTCTTATCAGGCATATAATTTGCAAATATTTCTCCCATTCTGTGAGTTGTCCTTTTATTTTGTTGATTGGGCCTTTTGATGCACAAAAGCTTTTATTTTTTATTAAGTCCAACCTAGCTATTTGTTGTTCTTAGCGTTGCTTGTGTTTTTGATGTCATATCTAAGAAATTGTCATGAAATCCATGTGATGAAGATTTTTCCTTATGTTTTCTTCTAAGGATTTTATAGCTTTAAGCTTTGCATTTGGGTCCAGAATCCATTTTGAGTTAATTTCTGTAGATGTGTGAGGGTCCCACTTCATTCTGCATGTGGATACCACTGTTCACGTTTGACAGGAAGGAAGGAAGAAGATGTGGGGAATCATATGCTCTGGGGCTTAGTGAATCTTTGTGTAGTTTTTCTATTCAGTCAGGGCTTGGCTAGCACCTTGTTTGACTCCATTGTGTGGTCATATGTCCAAAACTATTCCAAGGTTTTGTCACCCACATGTTCTCTGTCTCTACTCAAGTTACCTCCCAGACTCCAGGGCTCATGGCTGTGGGAAGGGATAGAGTCCCAGCTACCAACATGCTTGTCCTTAAAAATGTATTGATGGTGAAACAGAGAGAACTAATCAGTGGCTTCCAGGGGTGGGGGCTGGGGTTGGGGCTGACCCCAAAATGGCTGCATGAGGGAGTTTTTTGGGTGATGGGACTATTCTAAGTCTTGACTGTTGAGGTGGTTCCATGACTGTGTACAGTTGCCCAAACTCATAGAATTGTAATCCAAAACAATGACTTTTACTGTGTTAGTATAAAACATGGACATTAAAGAGTGAACAATGTGCTCTTGAGAGGCAGCAGAGCAAGGGTGAGGACAGCCTCTGGAGGCAGACTGTCTGGGTTCAAGTCCAGGCTCCCGCACCTCCCAGCTTTGTGACTTTGGCAACCACGGAGTGTTTAGGTCTCCCTTTCTGTAAGAGGAGAGTGGTGGTCATTATTGCATGGAGCCGGAATGAGGATTGAATTTATGTGGCCATGCAGACCTCGTGGGACAGGTTGGTGTGCCATGTAAGGGGTCGCTATCATCACAGGCATCTTCAGGCCCCAGGGGGGTGTGTGTGTCCATGGTGGTGGGGGAAGAAGCTGATGGGGTGAAAGTTTCTGGTCCTTGTGAAGTACTCTGTTGTCACTTGGTTTTATTCGTTCACGTCACACTGTAGTACTACAGCCATGTTTGAGTGGGATGCTCTGTGTCGCCCGTGGCATCTCTCATGGCCTGGGCACGTGACCTGAGGAAGCAGCTGGGCAGGGCTGGGCTGTCCCTCCTGAGCCCCAGTGGTGGCAGGTGGCCTCGGATGACTTCAGCCCTGACCCCCAGCCCTTGGGGGCCTCAGCCCCATGGCCCCAGTTAGGTGGGACTGTTTCTGGATGTCAGTGCTGCTTTCTTTATAGTGTAACCTCTTTAGCTGGTCATTGGTCCCAAGGAAGAGAGAACGAGGCAAAGGAGGTGAGAGTGGTCACCTCAACTTGGAAAAACTTCCCTCTGCTTTCTGTTATTCCAGGGGCTTCTCTGTCCAAGGAAAGAAAATACAATGTGTTCTGGCCAGATAGGAGCTGTTCCTTATGGGTCTTCCTGGTTAAGGGGCAGGGAGCCAGACCCCCCCCCCCCACCACCTGTGGGTGTGACTGCGGTGTTCTTTCCAGTTGCCTCTTCTCAGATTGACCCCCCCCACCACATGGTTGGGCCCAGGCCTCTCTGGGTCCTTCCAGGCACGCTCGCCCCCATCCGCCTGTATTTTGGGATGCAGCTCCCCACCCTCTGTTGCATCTACCAACGCATTTCCATCTGCTTTCTGTCTCCCAGAAATTGATTGAAATCTTGTGCCTGCTTGCTGATGGTCTGCTTCCAATTCTTTTTGTGGTAACAGGTTTATTCCCTTTTAAATTTATTTTCTGGCTTGGAAGGGAGGAGAAACAAGCTTGTGTGGTAAGCCTGGGGCCAGAGTAGTCCCCTTTTAGAAGGCAAATATACATGGGAGTCAGGAAGCTGAGCAGTCATGACATCCTAGCATGAATGGTGCTGCTCAGAGTGTCCTTGAGAGTGCATTTTGGAGCGTGGAGAGCTAGAGAGGGCCAGCTGTGTCAGAACAGGAAGGCAGGAGCCAGTGTGAGGGCAGTGAGGAGAACACTGGGAACACTGGGAGGTGTGGGTGGTGCCCAGTGCAGGAGCAGCGGATGAGACCTCGGATTACCTTGTAAATGAGTCTTGGAACTTGCTTCATTCTCTGTGGGACCTTTGGGGGCAGCTCTGTGGTGGGGCTGTTGAGACGGTGTTCGGGGGTGTTCTAGGGGAACTTTTGGCCGGGTATCAAGGCATTTTCTTTTTCTCCTTGCCAGGCCCCCAGCTGATGCATAAATCGATTCTATGAGATGAAAAATAAAACGTTTAGAACTCTAACAAGCAAATGTCAGCCAGTAAAGTTTTCACCCAAGCCCTTTATTCAAGAAAGCAAAAGGTAACACAGCTCTCAAGCTAGATTCTCACAGTGAAGGGGGAGGCAGAGCAGGTGGAGGTCAAGGACCACCGATGACAAAAAGCTGTGAACTTGGAGTAGAATGAACTCGGCAGTGTGGTCTCCACACCCCATAAAGCCCTTCTTCTGGCACGAGGTCATCACTGATCTGTCCACACAGTCCTCTCCTCCTCCCTCCCTGCTCCATTGTTGGAAGAGAACCTATCTGGTCTCAGGGCTCCTGGTATCCACTCAAGGATACCAGGAGTGGAGTCTGGGTCATTGCCACCTTTCCTTCCACCCCCAGACTTAACACTCAATATTTCATATTTTTTGATACCTGTATGGGTCTGTTTTCCTGCTTCTTTACATGCTTGGTATTCTTGATTGGGTGTCGTAGGTTGCAAATTTTACCTTATTGAGTGCTAGATATTTTTGTATTTCTTTTTTTTTTTTTTAAAGATTTTATTTATTTATCTGACAGATAGAGAGACAGCAAGAGAGGGAACACAAGCAGGAGGAGTGGGAGAGGGAGAAGCAGGCTTCCCGTGGAGCAGGGAGCCCGATGCGGGGTTCGATCCCAGGACCCTGGGATCATGACCTGAGCCGAAGGCAGACGCTTAACGACTGAGCCACCCAGGCGCCCCTATTTTTGTATTTCTGTAAATGCTTTTGAGCTTTTCTCTGGATACAATTAAGTTATTCAGAAAGAGTTTGATGCATTTGGGTTTCACTTTCAAACATTGTTGGAGGGAACAAGAGTGCCTTTACTCTCGGGCTAGGGCTCCCTGTGAATGAGGCCAGGTTCTTCTGAGCACTCCGTCCAGTGCCCTGTGAATTATGAAGTTGCCAGGGTGGCTAGTGGGAGCACGCACCACTCCTGGCCCTGTGTGGGCACCTGCGACACCCTCTCCACCTGGCTTTGGGTAGTTTTCCCACACACATTTACTCAGCCTCTCTCAGGTGAGGACTGGGGACTCTGCAGATCTCCACTGGCCTCCGCACTGCTCTCTCCTCACTGAGCTTTGGTCCGCAGGCTCCCCTGCACTGCGGCTGCACCACGCTCCCCTGGCACCGAGCTTCTTTCCTATCTCAGCCACTGTGTCTTTGCTGCTTGATGCTCAAGTTTTAAAAATAGTTATTTCATATATCTCATCCTATTTTTCCCTTGTTTCACACATGTGTGCATGAACAACTTTTATTTTGGAACAATTTTAGATTATGGAAGAATTGCAAAGATAGTTCAGAGAGTATCTATGCCCCCCACTCAGTTATCTCTAATGTTAATATCTTAAGTTACCATGGTACATTGGTCCAAACTAAGACCATAATGTCCACTGATACATCACTATTAACAAAGAAACTCCAGAAACGGAATACCCAACTAAGCCACTTGCGATTCCTGCCTCCCAGAAACTGTGTGACATATTACATGTGTGATGTTTTAAGCCATCAATGTTGGGGCAAACTCGTTACACAGCACTCGATAACCTATACATACACTTAATGCATACCCTCCTCTAAGCCTTTGCACACACTGTTCCCTCCATCTATGCTTCCCGTTCCCTTCTATTTCCATGTGCCAATTCAACCGCCATTCAAGGCTCAGCTTCTCTACAAAATGCCCCTTGATTCCCTTTGATGGAAGAATTTTTCCTTTATCTGAACCGTATAGCCCTCTCTGCATACCTTTCAAAGACATCCCTCTTCCCCCTGTATCAGCTTTCATGTGTGATTTTGCCCTCCCTACTGCTCTGTGACGCCCGTGGGCAGGATCTGGGTCAGCAACTCGAGTGTTTGTGATTCTATGGCTGACTTGTCCCCTGCAGGGTGTCGTTTTATCCTCACTCACATCTGAATGTGCTTCCACACCTGGCCTCCATGGGCTCATCCAAGTCTGTACATAGTGTTGGTGCTATAGGTTGCCCGTGCCATGGGTGGGAGAGATGACATTCCACACCTGGAGTCTTTCAGGATATGGGATCAAAGAGCTTTGGGGGCAGAAGACTCTGGGAGAAACAGATCAAGTGCTTTCTCATTTGCTAGGAAAGTCTCTTGGAGTTGTTCTGATGAAGCCACAAATGTGTCTCCTGGAGCCAGCAAGCTGCCAGGGAGAGGAAATGAGCAGCTTTTCCACCCGAGGGTGTCCCTGCAGAAACAAAACCCCAATTCTTTGGTTTGTGGGGTCTTAGACCTTTTAAGAAACTTAGCAGAAAAGATGATCAGGGCCCCTTTGCTGTTAACAAGTTGTCCTTTACCCCATTTCAAGAACAGCTCTTGATCCCACATATTCTGTGCTGCCCATCAACACGGGGCCAAGGGTACTCTAGGAAAGCATGGGGAAGCCAGCCGGTGAGGTCATTTCGCAAATGCCCTGGTCCGACAGGGCTAGCAGCTGCTGCAGTTATGGGCATCTGCCCCAGAAGGAAGGACAGAACCTACTGGGACCAAAGGTGAGTGAGGACCACCACTTCACCGATGAATGGAGCAGTCTGGGGCCTTGCACAAGTCACTGCACTTTCCAAGATGGAAGACAGAACCACTGCAGAAGGAGACAGAGGTGACAGAGGTCAGGGCTGTCTTTCTCCTTCCTGATTTTGCACCCAGCCCCATGTCTCCACATCCTCCTCTGTCCTAACCACATGGCCTGTCCCCTTCCCAGAGGTGACCTCTGTCTGAAAAGACAACTTTCAACCTGCCTTCTCTCCAACTCCCCTTTTTGAGAAACAAAAATGAGATTATACTGTTCTGCAATTTGCCTTTTTCCACTTCACAACACACTGTCTAAATCTTTCCATGTTTGTATAAGGGTCAATCCTGTCTTTTTTTTTTAAGGGGGGAGGGAAGGGCAGAGGGAGACCAGAGAGAATCTCAAGCAGGCCGCATGCCTGGTGCAGAGCCCAACGTGGGGCTCGATCTCATGACCCTGAGATCGTGACCTGAGTCGAAATCGAGAGTCAGACGTTTAACCCTCTGAGCCACCCAAGCACCCACCCCATCCTTTTTTAAAAAACAGCTTTACTGAAATATAACTGTCATAAAATAAGATGTACATATTTGAGATATACGATCTCCTTTTTAAAAATAATCTCAACCATTTAAAAGTGTACGGGTAAGTACTTTGGCATTACTGACTGTATCTAGTCCATTTATTCTTATTTTATTAACTTATTCCTTCATTTTTATTATTTCCTTCCATTTTTTTTGAATTTATCCTTTGTTCTCAACTTCCTAAGTAGGATGCTTAGCTAATACTCCTCTAAACATTGAAGGCATAAGCTTTTTCATAAGTGTCACTTTGCCTGCATGCTGCAGGACTTGCTGTGCAGTATTTTTGTTATTATTCAATGCGAAGTGATTTGTTAGGTCCGTGGTGATGTCTTCTTGCACTGATTTATTACTTCCTTTTTCCACGAGTCATTTAGAAGATGTTTTAAAATTTTCAAACGTATGGTGTTGTTTTGGATATATATATTTTTTCAATTCATATAGCAATAAGGATGTACATTCTGAACATACAAAAATCTTCTACAAGCTAAAAAGAAATAGACTGGCAATCCAGTAGAGACAAGGACAGTGCGTTTGAGGTGATGACTCCTGGAAGAGGAAGCCAGTACACATGTGGACAGGTAGTTGACTTTGTGAGTCATCAGGTAATGCAAATAAACTCTCAAGAAACACATTCATCCCATTTGATTTGCAGAAATAAGCAGTTAATACAAAGTATTGATAGGGATGTAGGCAAATGGAAGTTCTTACACATGATTTGTTGAGGTTAGTACAAATGCTTAGAAGAGCAATTTGGCAATCTGAACTAACTCATTGACTTGTGTTATTTAAAAGTGTATTAATTTCCAAACATATGGAAATTTTCTAATTATTTTTTTTTAAAGATTTTATTTATTTATTTGACAGAGAGAGACACAGCGAGAGAGGGAACACAAGCAGGGGGAGTGGGAGAGGGAGAAGCAGGCTTCCTGCTAAGCAGAGAGTCAGATGGGGGGCTCTATCCCAGGACCCTGGGATCGTGACCTGAGCCAAAGGCAGACGCTTAACGACTGAGCCACTCAGGCTCCCCTTTCTATTTATTTTTAAATGATTTTTTTTTTAAATGATTTTTTTCTAGCTTACTTTCACAGTAGATGTACCCTGTTTGATTTCAGTCCTTTGAACTTTGTTGCCCCTGTATGGTTTGTTTTTATAAATGCTCTATGTGCAGTTGGAAACAATGCATACATCACAGTTATTGAGAGTCAGGTCAAGTTTGTTTATTGTGTAGTGTCTTCTAAGTCAATACTTTTTTGGGGGGGTGCTGCTTGTTCTACCAGTTATTGAGTGAGATAAGTTAAAATCTCTCTCTATGATTATGGATTTGTCTATTCTTCAGTACCATCAATTTTTACTTTGTGTGTCTTGAGGCCATGTTATTATGTGCTGCAAGTTTAGGACTGTTGTACTTTCCATTTGGTTGGCACCTTTGATCATTCTGGAATGTCTCTCATCTGCACTACTGCTTCCGGTCTGATATTAGTACTTCTGTACCAGCTTTCTTTCTGTTAGTATTTGCCTAATGAGTTTCTTCTATAATCTCAGTTTCAACTTTTCTGCAGTCTTCTATTTTAATGTGTCCGTTGTATTTTATTCTTGCATTAATTATTTGACTAGTTTCCATCACTAAATATTTGCTGATGACTGCCATGGCAAATACGTCCTTGGGAGACTGGAGAAAGCAGGCATGCAGCTCCCTTGCTTGATGTGTGGCTGACACACAGGCATGGGACTTCTGGCCAAGGCTTGCACAACTTTAAAAAAAAAATTTTTTTTTAAAGATTTTATTTGTTTGTTTTAGAGAGAGAGAGAGCATGCGTGTACCAGCGAGCTGGGAGTGGGGAAGAGGGGCAGAGGGGGAGGGAGAAGGAGGACTTTGCCCTGAGCAGGGCTCGATTTCACAACCCTGAGATCACGACCTGAGCTGAAACCAAGAGACACTTAACCGACTGAGCCACCCAGGTGCTCCTTGCACTACTTCTATGACACAGTGTGTTGCTGTCTCTAAGCACATCACCTCTTAATGGGGAAAGTATTATATACCTCAAAGTTTATGTAAGGGCTGCATTAAGTGAGAGCCTTTGTGAAAATCATTCAGCACAGTGGCTGACAATAGACTGTCAGGAAAGGATGACAGCTGTCCCTGTTGTCAGCCAGTGGGTTTCCAAGCGTGGTTCCTGACCAGTAGCATCAGCATCACCTGGGAACTGTTATAGATGCACATTCTTGGGTCTACCCCAGGCCTACCGAACTATAATCTCCGGGGGTGGGGCCTGGCAATTTGAGTTTAAAAAGCCCTCTGGGTGGTTCCGAGGCATGAGAATTTGAGACCCACTGTTACAAATAATAGAAGTATAATGTTACTGACTTTGATAATACTTTGCTATGTTGGCAGCTCTGGGGAGCAAATGGTTTGGTTAACCTAGAGCTGGGATTGGTCCAGTGATCCTGCAGATAGATGGAATGCTGGCAGAGCTGTGAAGGTCAAGGGTTTGTGCCTGACCACAAGCGCTGTGTGACGTGACCTGTGTCAGCATCATCATCACCATCATCATCATCATCTTCACCATACCTTTCAGTACATGCTGCTTTCAATCCCTCATTCTTTTCTTCTTGCATAGCAGCCTTAAAGGTCACTCTGCTGAAGCTGATTGGGTTTTTATTGAGGCTCCTTGTTTGTCTATTTATTTGTGTGTTTGTATCAAAATGACTGTCTGTAGTCACTTGCTTTTATCCTGAAGAACTTCCTTTTGTATTTCTTGCAAGTGACTTTGCTAGCAACATATGTTTTTGCTTATCTGGAAATGTCTTTATTTCACCTGCAGTTTTGAAAGATAATTTTGCTGGATATAATAGTCTTAGTGGGTCATTTTTTTCCCCTTTCTTTCAGCACCTTGAATATATTGTTCCAGTGCTTCCGGCCTCCACTCTTTCCAATGTGAAGTCTGCCTTCAATCTTACTGAGATGCCCTTGTATATGATGAGTCATTTTTCTCTCACTGCTTTAAAGTTTTTCTTTCAGCATGTTTAATATGATGTGTTTTGGTGTGACTCTCTTTGTATTTATCCTATGGAGTTATTGAGCTTCTTGAGATTAATGTTTTTCATCAGAGAAGTTTTTAGCCGTTGTTTCTTTGGATATTTTTTCTTCTCCTTCATCTCTTCCCTTTCCTTCAGGTACACCTGTTAAACACATGTTGGTGTGCTTGATGGTGTTCCACATTTCTTGAAGGCTCTCTTCATTTTTTTCCTTTTCTGATCTTTGGGTTGCATAATTCCTATCATTTTGTAAGTTCACTCATTCTTTCTTCTGACAGTTCCCATCTACACTTGAGCCCCTGGAGTAATTTCTCATTTTGGTTTGTGTATTTTTCCTACTCTAGAATTACTATTTGGTTCTTTTTTAAAAATCTCTGTCTATTCATATTCTCTATTTAATGAGCACTGTCACCATATCTTCCTTCATTTTTAAAGCATGATTTTCTTCAGTTCTTTTTTTTTTAAGATTTATTTATTTGACAGAGAGAGACACAGAGAGAGGGGGAACACAAGCAGGGGGAGTGGGAGAGGGAGAAGCAGGCTTCCTGCGGAGCAGGGAGCCCGATGTGGGGCTCGATCCCAGGACCCTGGGATCATGACCTGAGCCGAAGGCAGACGCTTAACCGACTGGACCACCCAGGCGCCCCTCTTCAGTTCTTTAAACACATTTATAATAGCTGCTTGGAAGTATTTGTCTGTTATATTTGGTATCTGGGCTCTGTCTTAGCCAGTTCCTGTTTCTTAATTTTGCCCCCATGTAGGGACCACACTTTCCTTTTCTTTGCACATTATATTTTTGTTGTTGTTGAAAACTGGGCATTAGGTAAATGTAGCAACCTTCAACACTGATACCCCTCTACCTCTCTGGAGTTTGTTTTGTTATTGTTGTTTGTTTGTTTAGTAATTCAGCTAGACTCTTTCAGTCTATCTGGAAGTCTATTTCTCCTTCAGTGTGAAGCCTTTGGTGCTGTTTCTCACAGGGCTCAGCTTTGGGCACGTGCAAATCACCCTCGGATGACAGTGGTTGAGCAGATTCTCTTTGGTGATCTCTTTCCAAGCTCTGTCTGGTAACCTAGCTGGCCTACGGTTTAGCTTATTGATTTCAGAGTGCTACCAAATTGCTCTTAATTACTTGCACCCAAAATCTCCATTGTTTTCTAGAGCACCTTTAGACTTGGTGCTTGTTTCACATTCAGTCACTTCCTTTGGGAATTGATGTGAAGCTTTCTGTCCTTGTGGCTCCTCTCTCCTTCTGGGCATAGTCTCTGAGTCACTATTCTGGAGGTTGGGTGAGAACCTTAGTGTCTGGTCTTGGCTTACCTCTCCCAGCAGGAAACCTCTATCCTATGAGTTAGCTGCAGGGAGGGTGGTCAGGTCCCAGTATTCTAACCCTCCCGCTCTGAAGTTAGGATCTTTACCTTATGAATGGAGGATAAGTGGAGGAAGGGAGCTCTTGAACTCTCAGCCACACTCACCAGGAATTTAGCCTCCGCAACTCAGAGTTGGATGGGGTGAGATAGGCTGGTTTTCTGCCCCTCCCAGTGATACCATATTCTTTGATATGCTATCATATCCATTGATTGGAAATGAAGTGATAGGGAACCCCATCTCCATGGCCACACCCTCTGGAGTGGAGCTTCCATCAAGCTGAGGCAGGGTGGGGGAGGGAGAGAGTTGGTTGTAGCTTCAGTTCCACAGGTTATGGCAATTCTCACTGAGATTTAGTAAATTTTCTTGAGCAAATATTCCGTCAGTTGCTCTATGCCCTTAGGGGAAATTTCCAGAGACTTCAAAATGGTTATTATTTAAAAAAATTAAAACTTGGTACTGTTTTCATCAATTATGGTTGTTTCACTGGGAAACAGTTCTGCAGGGCTCCTCGCACTACTATTCCAGAGGAATGTTTTTCCTTATCTTTTTACTTAATGTATCAATTTCCACTTTTAGTGCTTTCTTATTTTGAATTTCTGTTTCTTTCAGGTGTGAACTCTGTGTAATTTTGCTAGTTCTGCCTTCCAGCCGGCTAATTTTCCTTCAGTGAAGTCTATTCTGCTATTTAACCTGTCCATTGAGTATTAAATTTCAATATTATTAGTTTCATTTTCAGAAATTCCATTCAATACTTTAATAAAACTATATGGTCAAGTTTGATCATCTGCTATTCCTTCATTTTTTATTTTTGTAAGCATATTAAGCATATTTATATTTTTGAATTTGATAATTCTTACCTCTTCAGTGTGTGCAGTGCAATTCTCTCTCCTCACTTTATTGTTATTAATTTTATTTTATTTTTATTTAATTTTTTATTATGTTATGTTAGTCACCATACAGTATATCATTAGGGTTTTTTTTTAATTATGTTATGTTAGTCACCATAGAGTACATCATTAGTTTTTGATGTAGTGTTCCATGATCCATTATTTGCATATAATACCCAGTGCTCATTACAACATGGGCCCTCCTTAATATTATTATTTTTAAACCTGAAGTATAGTTGACATACAATGTAAGTTAGTTTCAGGTGTACAACAAAGTGATTCCAAACTTATATACATTATGAAATGTTCACCACAAGAGTAGTTACCATCTGTCACCTTACAAAGTTATTGCAATATTATTGACTATATTCCCTATGCTGTACTTTACATCACTGTGATTTATTTATTTTATAACTGGAAGCTGGAATCTCTTAATTCCCATCACCTATTTTGCCCATCCTTCCACCACTGTCCTCTCTGGCAACCACCATTTAGTCTCTGGATTTACAAGTCTTTTATTATTTTGTTTTGTTTATTGTTTTGTTGTTAAGATTCCACATATAAGTGAAATCATATGGTATTTGTCTTTCTTAGGCTGACTTATTTCAGTTAGCAAAATACCCTCGAGGTTCATCCATGGTGTTGCAAATGGCTGAGTTAAGTGTGTGCGTGTGTGCACGTGTGGGTATACACATCTTCTTTATTCATCTACTGATGGAAACTTAGGTTGCTTTCATATCTTGGCTGTTGTAAATAATGCTGCAATGAGCATAGAGGTGAATATATCCTTTTAAATTAGTGTTTTTGTTTTCTTCAGGGAAATACCCAAAGGTGGAATTGCTGGGTTATGTGGTATTTCCATTTTGAATTTTTTGAGGAAACTTGGTACTGTTTTCCACAGTGACCACAACAATTTACATTCCCATTAAGAGGGCATGAGGGTTCCTTTTTCTGCACATCCTTGTCAACACTTGTTATTTCTTACCTTTTTTGACACTAGCCACTCTGACAGGTGTGAAGTGGTAGCTTATTATGAGTTTGATTTGCAGTTCTCTGGTGTTTAGTGATGTTGAGGATATTTTCATGTGTCTGTTTGCCATCTGTATGTTTTCTTTGGAAAAAAGTCTATTTAGGTCTTCTGCCCATGTTAAAATTGGATTATAATAATAATAATATTATTTTTTGGTGTTGAGTTGTGTAAGTTCTTTATATATTTTGGATATTAACCCCTTACTGAATATATCATTTGCAAATATATTTCTCCTATTCTGTAGGTTGCCTTTTCATTTTTTTTTTTTGATGATTTCCTTTACTGTGCAAAAGCTTTTTAGTTTGATGTAGTTCCAATTGTTTATTTTTGCTTTTGTTGCTTTTGCCTGAGGAAACAGATCCAAAAAATATTGCTAAGACTGATATCCAAGAGTTTATTGCCTGTTTTCTTTTAGGTGTCTTATGGTTTCAGGTCTTATATTTAGGTCTCTAATCCATTTTGAGTTTATTTTTGTATTCAGTGTAAGAAAACAATCCAGTTTCATTCTATTGCATGCAGCTGTCCAGTTCTCTTAACCATATATTGAAGACACTGCATCTTATCCATTGTATATTCTTGCCTCTTTTGTCATAGATTAATTGACCATATATGAATGGTTTTATTTCTGGGCTGTCTGTTCTTTTCCATTGATCTATGTGTCTATTTTGTGCCAGTATAATACTGTTTTGATATTTTGCAGTACAGTTTGAAATCTGGGATTGTGATACCTCCAGCTTTGTTTTTTTTTTTTTCAAGATTGCTTTGGCTATTTGAGGTCATTTGTACAATTATACAAATTTTAGGATTTTTTGTTCTAGTTCTGTGAAAAATGTTGGTATTTTGATAGGGATTGCATTGAATCTGTAGATTGCTTTGGGTAGTATAGACATTTTAACAATATTAATTCTTCCAGTCTATGGCATATCTTCCCATGTCTTTGTGTTGTCTTCAATTTCTTTCATCAATGTCTTACAGTTTTCAGAGGACAAATCTTTCACCTTTGTAAAATTTATTGCTATGTGTTTTTTTCTTCTTGATGCAATTGTGAGATTGTTTTCTTAAATTCTTTTTTTCTGATAATTCATTGTTAATGTATAGAAATGTAATAGATTTCTGTATATTAATTTTGTATCCTGCAACTTTACTGAATTTATTAATTACTTCTAATAGGTTTTTTTGTGTGGAGTCTTTAGGGTTTTCTATATGTAGTATCATGTCATCTGCAAATAGAGACAGTTTTAATTTTCCTTATCAATTTGTATACCTTTTATTTCTTTTTCTTATCTGATTACTGTGGCCAGAACTTCTAGTACTATGTTAAATAAAAGTGGCAAAAGTGGGCATCCTTGCCTTGTTCCTGATCTTAGAGGAAATGCTTTCACCTTTTCACCACTGAGTATGATGTTAGCTGTGGAGTTGTCATATATGGCCCTTATTATGTTGAGGTATATTCCCTTTATACCCACTTTCTTGAGAGTTTTTATCATTAATGAATGTTGAATTTTGTTACATGTTTTTTCTACATCTATTGAGAGGATCATATGGTTTTTATCTTTCATTTTGTTAATGTACTATATCATGTTGATTGATTTGTCCAGAATAAATCCTACTTGATGTGGTTCATGATCCTTTTTTAAAAAAGATTTTATTTTATTATTTATTTAAGACAGAGAGAGAGCATGAGTGAAGGGAGGGGCAGAGGGAGAAGCAGACTCCCCACTGAGCAGGGAGCCTGATGTGGGGTTTGATCCCAGGACCCTGAGATCATGACCCAAGCCAAAGGCAAATGCCCAGCTGACTGAGCCACCCAGGTGCCCTGGTGCATGATCCTTTTAATATATGAATTCATTTTGCTAAGATTTTGTTGAGAATCTTTACATGTATGTTACTAGGGGATATTGGCCTATAATTTTTTTTTTTTTTTGGTAGTGTCTTTTTCTGGTTTTAGTGTCAGGGTAATGCTGGCCTCATAAAATGAGTTTGGAAGTGTTCCTTCCTTTTCAATTCTTTTGGAATAGTTTTACAAGAATAGGTATTAATTCTTTAAATGTTTGGTAGATTTCACCTGTGAAGCCATCTGGTCCTGGACTTTGTTTGTTGGGAGTTTTTTGATCACTGATTTAATTTCATTACTAGTAATCAGTCTGTTCAGATTTTCTATTTCTTCCTAATTTGGTTTTGGAAGGTTTATGTTTCTAGGAATTTATCTATTTTTCTAAGTTGTCCAATTTTTTAATGTATAATTTTTCTTAATAGTCTCTTACAATTGTTTGTATTTCTGTGGTGTCAGTTGTATCTTCTCTTTCATTTCTGATTTTATTTATTTGAGTCATCTTTTTTTTTTCTTTGTTCAATCTGGATAAAAGTTTATCAATTGTGTTTATCTTTTTAAAGAACCACTTCTTAGTTTCATTGATCGTCTCTATCATTTTTTTCTTCCTCTTTGTTTCATTTATTTCCACACTGGCCTTTATTATTTTCTTCCTTCTACCAACTTTGAGTTTTGTTTGTTCTTTTTTTCCTAGTTCCTTTAGGCATAAGGTTAGATTGTTTATTTTGGATTTTTTTGTTTTGTTTTGTTTTTCTTGATGTAGGCCTGTATCATTATAAAGTTCCCTCTTAGAACTGCTTTTGCTGAATCCTCATATTTTGAGATGTTGTGCTTCATTTTCATTAGTGTCCAGGTATTTTTTCGTTTCCTCTTTGATTTCTTCATTTACCTATTGGTTGTTTAGTATCCTGTTGTTTAGCCTCCCAATGTTTCTGTTTTTTTCCAGATTTTTTCTGCTTGTAATTGATTTCTAGATTCATACCATCATAGCCAGAAAAGATCATGCTTGGTATGATTTCAATCTTTTTGAATTTATTGAGACTTATTTTGTGGCCTAACATGTGATCTGTCCTAGAGACTATTTCATGTGCATTTGAAAAGCATGTGTATTCTGCTGTTTTTGGATGGACTGTTCTGTATGTATTTGTTAAGTCCATCTGGTCTAATGTGCCATTCAAAGCCACTGTTTTTTTTTTTTTCCCTGTAGAGATGATTTATCCATTGATGGTGGTGGAGCATTAAATTCCCCTACTATTATTGTATTACTGTCAATTTCTCCCTTTATGTCTATTAATATTTGTTTCATTTATTTAGGTGCTCCTATGTTGGGTGCATAGATAGTTATAATTTTTATAGTCTCTTGTTGGATTGATCCCTTTATCATTATGTAATGCCCTTCATTGTCTCATTACAGTCTTTTTTTAAAGTCTATTTTGTCTGATATAAGTATCGCTACCTTTTTCTACATTTACATATACATAGAGTATTTTTTCTATCCCTTCACTTTCAGTCTGTGTGTGTCTGAGATGAATCTCTGGTAGTCAGCATATATATGGCTCTTGTGTTTTTTATCCATTCAGTTACCCTATGTCTTTTGAGTGGAGCATTCAGGTCATTTATATTTAAAATAATTATTGATAGGTATGTACTTATTCCCAATTCGTTATTTGTTTTCTGGTTATTTTTGTAGTTTTTTTAAATTTAAATTCAATTAGCTAACATATAGTACATCATTAGTTTTTGATGTAGTGTTCAATAATTCATTAGTTGCGTATAAGACCCAGTACTCATCAAATCACGTGCCCTCCTTAATGCCCATCACCCAGTTATCCCATCCCCCCACACACCTTCCTTCCTGCAACCCTCAGATTGTTTCCTGGAGTCAAGAGTCTCTCATGGTTTGTCTCCCTCTCTGATTTCTAGTAGTTTCTTTCTGTTCCTTTTTTTTTCTCTTGCTCTCTTCTCTTGTGATTTGATTATCTCCTTTAGTGTTGTGCTCATATTCCTTTCTCTCTTTTTTTTGTGTATTTATTATAAGTTTTGGTTTGTGGTTACCATGAATTTCATATATAACACGTTATGTAAATAGTAGTCCTTCTAATTTGAGGGTTGGAACACATTTTAAAAGTACTACATTTTTACTTCCCTTACCCATGTTTTATGTATTTGATGTTATATTTTACATCTTTTTATTTTGTGTATCCTTAACTAATTTCTATAAATACAGTTTATTTTACTATTTTTATTTTTTAACTTTCCTACTGGCTTTATGTGACTTTTACTATGTGTTTGCCTTTTTTTTTTTTTTTTTTAGTGATAGATATCTTTTTTGTGTGTGTGTGTGTGTGGTTTTTTAAAATTTTTTTCTTGTTATATTAATCACCATACATTACATCATTAGTTTTAGATGTAGTGTTCCATGATTCCTTGTTTGTGTGTAACACCCAGTGCTCCATGCAGAACGTGCCCTCCTTAATACCCATCACCAGGCTAACCCATCCTCCCACTCCCCTCCCCTCTAGAACCCTCAGTTTGTTTTTCAGAGTCCATCGTCTCTCATGGTTCGTCCCCCCTCCGGTTCCACCCCTTCATTCTTCCCCTCCTGCTATCTTCTTCTTCTTTTTTTCTTAACATATATTGCATTATTTGTTTCAGAGGTACAGATCTGAGATTCAACAGTCTTGCACAATACACAGCGCTTACCAGAGCATATACCCTCCACAGTATCTATCACCCAGTCACCCCATCCCTCCACCCACCCCCAATCCAGCAACCCTCAGTTTGTTTCCTGAGATTAAGAATTCCTCATATCAGTGAGGTCATATGATACATGTCTTTCTCTGTTTCACTTATTTCACTCAGCATAATACCCTCCAGATTCATCCACGTCATTGCAAATGGCAAGACCTCATTCCTTTTGAAGGCTGCATAATATTCCATTGTATATATATACCACATCTTCTTTATCCATCATCTTTTGATGGACATCTTGGCTTTTTCCACAGTTTGGCTATTGTGGACATTGCTGCTATAAACATCGGGGTACATGTACCCCTTTGGATCCCTACATTTGTATCTTTGGGGTAAATACCCAGTAGTGCAATTGCTGGATCATATGGTAGCTCTATTTTCAACTTTTTGAGGAACCTCCATACAGTTTTCCAGAGTGGCTGCACCAGCTTGCATTCCCACCAACAGTGTAGGAGGGCTCCCCTTTCTCCGCATCCCCGCCAACATCTGTCATTTCCTGACTTGTTAATTTTAGCCATTCTGACTAGTGTGAGGTGGTATCTCATTGAGGTTTTGATTTGGATTTCCCCGATGCCGAGTGATGTTGAGCACTTTTTCATGTGTCTGTTGGCCATTTGGATGTCTTCTTTGGAAAAATGTCTGTTCATGTCTTCTGCCCATTTTTTTTAAATTATTATTTTATTATGATGATTACTTTAATTGTGTTGTGCAAAGCTCTATAGGACAAATCCCCTGGAAATGACCAATGACCTCATGGGGAGGGAGCAGCCCCTGCTGGATCTGGAGCAGCCCTATGCCCCTCATTTCTTACTTCCCTCCTTGGAACTGTGAGGCAAAGTGAAGAGATCTTGACATCTCCAGAAATGTTTAGTGTTGGATCTACCCACACATCTATCCATTCATCCCACCCATCCATCTATCCATCCATTTATCCTTTGAACAAAATTTTTTTTTATTCTTATGTTAATCCCCATACATTACATCATTAGTTTTAGATGAAGTGTTCCATGATTCATTGTGCATAACACGCAGTGCTCCATGCAGAATGTGCCCTCCTCAATACCCACCACCAGGCTAACCCATCCTCCCACCCCCCTCCCCTCTAGAACCCTGTTAGTTTTTCAGAGTCCATCGTCTCTCATGGTTCGTCTACCCCTCCGATTTCCCCCGCTTCATTCTTCCCCTCCCGCTACCTTCTTCTTCTTCTTTTTTTTTTCTTAACATATATTGCATTAGTTGTTTCAGAGGTACAGATCTGAGATTCAACAGTCTTGCACAATTCACAGCGCTTACCAGAGCACATACCCTCCCCAGTGTCTATCACCAAGTCACCCCATCCCTCCCACCCCACCTCCCACTCCAGCAACCCTCAGTTTGTTTCCTGCAATTAAGAATTCCTCATATCAGTGAGATCATATGATACATGTCTTTCTCTGTTTGACTTATTTCACTCAACATAATACCCTCCAGTTCCATCCACGTCGTTGCAAATGGCAAGATCTCATTCCTTTTGATGGCTGCATAATATTACATTGTATATATATACCACCTCTTCTTTATCCATTCATCTGTCGATGGACATCTTGGCTCTTTCCACAGTTTGGCTATTGTGGACATTGCTGCTATAAACATCGGGGTGCACGTACCCCTTCGGATCCCTACTTTTGTATCTTTGGGGTAAATACCCAGTAGTGCAATTGCTGGATCATATGGTAGCTCTATTTTCAACTTTTTGAGGAACCTCCATACAGTTTTCCAGAGTGGCTGCACCAGCTTGCATTCCCACCAACAGTGTAGGAGGGTTCCCCTTTCTCCGCATCCCCGCCAACATCTGTTGTTTCCTGACTTGTTAATTTTAGCCATTCTGACTGGTGTGAGGTGGTATCTCGTTGAGGTTTTGATTTGGATTTCCCTGATGCTGAGCGATATTGAGCACTTTTTCATGTGTCTGTTGGCCATTTGGATGTCTTCTTTGTAAAAATGTCTGTTCATGACTTCTGCCCATTTCTTGATTGGATTCTTTGTTCTTTGGGTGTTGAGTTTGATGAGTTCTTTATAGATTTTGGATACTAGCCCTTTATCTGATATGTCATTTGCAAATATCTTCTCCCATTCTGTCGGTTGTCTTTTGGTTTTGTTGACTGTTTCCTTTGCAAAAGCTTTTTATCTTGATGAAGTCCCAATAGTTCATTTTTGCCCTTGCTTCCCTTGCCTTTGGTGATGTTTCTAGGAAGAAGTTGCTCCGACTGAGGTCAAAGAGGTTGCTGACTGTGTTCTCCTTTAGGATTTTAATGGACTCCTGTCTCACATTGAGGTCTTTCAACCATTTGGAGTCTATTTTTGTGTGTGGTGTAAGGAAATGGTCCAGTTTCATTCTTCTGCATGTGGCTATCCAATTATCCCAACACCACTTGTTGAAGAGACCGTCTTTGTTCCATTGGACATTCTTTCCTGCTTTGTCAAAGATGAGTTGACCATAGAGTTGAGGGTCCATTTCTGGGCTCTCTATTCTGTTCCATTGATCTATGTGTCTGTTTTTGTGCCAGTACCATGCTGTCTTGATGATGACAGCTTTGTAATAGAGCCGGAAGTCCAGAATTGTGATGCCGCCGGCTTTGCTTTTCTTTTTCAACATTCCTCTGGCTATGTGGGGTCTTTTCTGGTTCTATACAAATTTTAGGATGATTTGTTCCATTTCTTTGAAAAAAGTGGATGGTATTTTGATGGGGATTGCATTGAATGTGTAGATTGCTCTAGGTAACATTGACATCTTCACAATATTTGTTCTTCCAATCCATGAGCATGGAACGTTTTTCTATTTCTTTATGTCTTCCTCAATTTCTTTCATGAGTATTTTATAGTTTTCTGAGTACAGATCCTTTGTCTCTTTGGTTAGATTTATTCCTAGGTATCTTATGGTTTTGGGTGCCACTGTAAATGGGATTGACTCCTTAATTTCTCTTTCTTCTCACTTGTTGTTGGTGTATAGGAATGCCACTGACTTCTGTGCATTGATTTTATATCCTGACACTTGACTGAATTCCTGTATGAGTTCTAGCAGTTTTGGGGTGGAGTCTTTTCAGTTTTCCACATAAAGTATCATATCATCTGCAAACAGTGACAGTTTGACTTCTTCTTTGCCAATTTGGATGCCTTTGATTTCTTTTTGTTGTCTGATTGCTGTGGCTAGGACTTCCAATACTATGTTGAATAGCAGTGGTGATAGTGGACATCCCTGCCGCGTTCCTGACCTTAGCGGGAAAGCTCTCAGTTTTTCCCCATTGAGAATAATATTCGCTGTAGTTTTTTCATAGATGGCTTTTATGATATTGAGGTATGTGCCCTCTATCCCTATACTCTGAAGAGTTTTGATCAAGAAAGGATGCTGTACTTTGTCAAAAGCTTTTTCTGCATCTATTGAGAGGATCATATGATTCTTGTTCTTTCTTTTGTTAATGTATTGTACCACATTGATTGATTTGCGGATGTTGAACCAACCTTGCAGCCCAGGGATAAATCCCACTTGGTTGTGGTGAATAATCCTTTTAACGTACTGTTGGATCCTATTGGCTAGTATTTTGGTGAGAATTTTTGCATCCATGTTCATCAGGGATATTGGTCTGTAATTCTCCTTTTTGATGGGGTCTTTGTCTGGTTTTGGGATCAAGGTAATGCTGGCCTCATAAAATGAGTTTGGAAGTTTTCCTTCCGTTTCTATTTTTTGGAACAGTTTCAGAGGAATCGGTATTAATTCTTCTTGAAATGTTTGGTAGAATTCCCCTGGGAAGCCATCTGGCCCTGGGCTTTTGTTTGTTGGGAGATTTTTGATGACTGCTTCAATTTCCTTAGTGGTTATAGGTCTGTTCAGGTTTTCTATTTCATCCTGGTTCAGTTTTGGTAGTGGATACATCTCTAGGAATGCATCCATCTCTTCCAGGTTATCTAATTTGCTGGCATAGAGTTGCTCATAATATGTTCTTATAATTGTTTGTATTTCTTTGGTGTTGGTTGTGATCTCTCCTCTTTCATTCATGATTTTGTTGATTTGGGTCATTTCTCTTCTCTTATTGATAAGTCTGGCCAGGGGTTTATCAATCTTGTTAATTCTTTCAAAGAACCAGCTCCTAGTTTCGTTGATCTGTTCTACTGTTCTTTTAGTTTCTATTTCATTGATTTCTGCTCTGATCTTTATGATTTCTCTTCTCCTGCTGGGTTTAGGCTTTATTTGCTGTTCTTTCTCCAGCTCCTTTAGGTGTAGGGTTAGGTTGTGTACTTGAGACCTTTCTTGCTTCTTGAGAAAGGCTTGTATTGCTATATACTTTCCTCTTAGGACTGCCTTTGCTGCATCCCAAAGATTTTGAATAGTTGTGTTTTCATTTTCATTGGTTTCCATGTATTTTTTTAATTCTTCTTTAATTTCCTGGTTGACCCATTCATTTTTCAGTAGGATGCTCTTTAGCCTCCATGTATTTGAGTTCTTTCTGACTTTCCTCTTGTGATTGAGTTCTAGTTTTAAAGCATTGTGGTCTGAAAATAGGCAGGGAATGATCCCAATCTTTTGGTACCGGTTGAGACCTGATTTATGACCTAGGATGTGATCTATTCTGGAGAATGTTCCATGGGCACTAGAGAAGAATGTCTATTCCGTTGCTTTGGGGTGGAATGTTCTGAATATGTCTGTAAAGTCCATTTGGTCCAGTGTGTCATTTAAAGTCTTTATTTCCTTGTTAATCTTTTGCTTAGACGATCTGTCCATTTCAGTGAGGGGGATGTTAAAGTCGCCCACTATTATTGTTTGTTGTCGATGTCTTTCTTTGCTTTTGTTATTAATTGCCTTATATAATTGGCTGCTCCCATGTTAGGGGCATAGATATTTACAATTGTTAAATCTTCTTGTTGGATAGACCCTTTAAGTATGATATAGTGTCCTTCCTCATCTCTTATTACAGTCTTTGGTTTAAAATGTAATTTGTCTGATAAAAGGATTGCCACCCCAGCTTTCTTTTGGTGTCCATTAGCATGGTAAATGGTTTTCCACCCCCTCACTTTCAATCTGCGGGTGTCTTTGGTTCTAAAATGAGTGTCTTGCAGACAGCATATCGATGGGTCTTGTTTTTTTAATCCAGTCTGATAGCCTGTGTCTTTTGATTGGGGCATTGAGCCCATTTACATTCAGGGTAACTATTGAAAGATAGGAATTTAGTGCCATTGTATTGCCTGTGAGGTGACTGTTACCGTATATTGTCTGTGTTCCTTTCTGGTCTATGTTGCTTTTAGGGTCTCTCTTTGCTTAGAGGACCCCTTTCAAGATTTCCTGTAGGGCTGGTTTTGTGTTTGCAAATTCCTTTAGTTTTTGTTTGTCCTGGAACTTTTTATCTCTCCTTCAATTTTCAATGACAGCCTAGCTGGATAGAGTATTCTTGGCTGCATATTTTTCTCATTTAGTGCTCTGAATATATCCTGCCAGTCCTTTCTGGCCGCCAGGTCTCTGTGGATAGGTCTGTTGCCAATCTAATGTTTCTACCCTTGTAGGTTACATATCTCTTCTCCCGAGCTGCTTTCAGGATTTTCTCTTTGTCTATGAGACTCGTAGGTTTTACTATTAGATGTCGGGAAGTTGACCTATTTTTATTGATTTTGAGAGGGGTTCTCTGTGCTTCCTGGATTTTCATGCCTGTTTCTTTCCCCAAATTAGGGAAGTTCTCTGCTATAATTTGCTCCATTATACCTTCTGGCCCTCTCTCTCTTTCTTCTTCTTCTGGGATCCCAATTATTCTAATGTTGTTTCGTCTCATGGTATCGCTTATCTCTCGAATTCTGCCCTCGTGATCCAGTAGTTGTTTATCTCTCTTTTTCTCAGCTTCTTTATTTTCTATCATTTCATCTTCTATATTACTGATTCTCTCTTCTGCCTCATTTATTCTAGCACTTAGCGCCCCCATTTTCATTGCACCTCATTAATAGCCTTTTTGATTTCTACTTGGTTGGATTTTAGCTCTTTTACTTCTCCAGAAAGGGTTTCTCTAATAACGTCCATATTTTTTTCAAGCCCAGCTAGTATCTTTAAAGTGATGATTCTGAACTCTAGATCTGACATTGTACTAATGTCCGTATTGAGTAGGTCCCTGGCAGTCGGTACTACCTCTTGTTCTTTTTGTTGAGGTGATTTTTTCCGTCTCGTCATTTTGTGCAGAGGAGAATAGATTAATGAGAGAACAAAATGCTAGCAGAGTAACCACGTCCCCAGAAAATATACTTTAAACAAATCAGAAAAGACCTGAAGCAGTGGGATAAGAAAGGGAAAGAGAGAAAAAAGAAAAAGAAAAAAAGGAAGAAGAAAAAGATAAAGATGAAAACAAAAACAAACAAAACAAAACAACAGCAACAAAAGAAAAACCAGAATGTGATCAAATATGATCTATATGGTATATAGATCAGTTCCACACACTAGATTTGGGGTGTATTTTGGTCTTTCAGAAGAAAGTGCCTCCCAAAATTTTAAAGAAAGAAAAACTTATATATGTACAAAAATAAGGGTTGATATGATGAAGGGATGGAATATGACTGTAAAAATGGAAATTATAAAAAATTTTATAAAAGGAATTGATAAGAAGTTGTTTGAAAAAAGAAAGAGGAGGATTTAAAAAAAGAAAAAAGAAAAAGAGAAAAAAAAAGGGAGAGGATGTGATCAGGCAGGGGAATAGAAAACACCATATACTAGAGATTTAGGGTATATTTTAATCTGTTAGAAGAAACTATCTCAAAATTTAAAGAGAGAAGAACTTATATATATAAGCCAAAAATATGGGTAACTACTATGAAGGGATAGAATATGACTCTAAAAATGAAAAATAAAAATGTTTTTTTTTTTAAAAAAAGGGATTGATAAGATGTTGGTTGAAAAAGGGAAAAAGAAAAATTCAAAAATAAATAAAAAGACAAAAAAGACAGTTAAAAAAAATTAACTTTAAAAGACTAAAGAATCATGGTAAAAAAGCCGTGAATTCTATGTGCAGTATTCCCCTAGCGCTGGAGTTCTGCCGTTCTCATTGATCGGTAAACTTGGTCTTGGCTGGCTGTTCTCGCTGATCTTCTGGGGAGGGGCCTGTTGCCGTGGTTTCCAAATGTCTCTGCCGGAGGCGGAATTGCCCCGCCCTTTCCCCCTCCCGGCTAAGTAATCTGCTCGGGTTTGCTCTCCGGGCTTTTGTTCCCTGCGAGCTTTCCGTGCAGCTTTGGAGGCGGAGAGTGAAAATGGCGGCCTCCCAATCTCCGCCCGGGAGGAGCCGAGAACTCAGGGCCTTGCTCCTCAGTGAGCCCCCAGAGAAAAGCCGTCAGTCACTCCCGTCTCCCCGGTCTCCGGCCACACTCCGTGCTCGCCCGGCCTGTGACCGCGCGCCTCTATCTCTGGCACCCGACCGCGGGTGGAGTCTCCAAACCCAGCAGATCCCTGCGGTGCACTCCCGCGCGGCTCCTCCCGGGGGAGGAAGGTGAGTCTCCCTGGATCTGCCGCTTGTTGGGTCCCTGCTGGAGGAGCAGGGGCCCGACTGTGCCACGGATCACAGTTTATGGCAACCCCGAGCTGAGAGCCTGCGCCTGGGCTCCGCCTCTGCATCCAGCTTCCCTGCTCTGATACCTGGGAGCTCTGCCACACTCAGGCACCCCCGGTCTTTCTGTGACCCTGAGGGTCCTGAGACCACACCGTCCCATGAGGGTTCCACCCCCCGCTTAGCCACTGGAGTGACATCCCTCAGCGGAGCCGACTTCTAAAAGTTCCGATTTTGTGCTCCGCGGCTCTATCATTTGCCAGAAGCAGCCATGGGAGGCTCCCTCCCCCGCCGTCTATCCTCCTGAATATCGCCTCGGATTCACTTCTCCGCATGTCCTACCTTCCAGAAAGTGGTCGCTTTTCTGTTCAGAGAGTTGTTGCTATTCTTTTCTTCGATTTCCTGTTGAGTTTGTAGGTGTTCTATGTGTTTGCTTTTACCAGTAAAATCTTTTTTCATAATTTTTTTACTTCTAGCTATGAAATTTTCTTACTTTTAGTTATGACTACTTCTTTTTTGCCTAAGCAAAAAAGAAATAGTCATAACTTTTTTAGTGGTGGTGAACTTACAAAGTCTGTAAAAAGTCTTTCAATGTCTTGTAAGTTCATCACCACTAAACTGGCCTTAACATATTTATCTTTTATTTGTCTGGGAAACTCTTTATCTTTCGTTCAATTCTGAATGATTGCTTTTCTGGGTAGAGTGTTTTTGATTGTAGGTTTTTTCTTTTCAGCACTTTGAATGTATCATGCTACTCCTTCTGGCTTGTAAATTTTCTGCTGAAAAATCAGCTCATAGTCTTATGGGTATTCTCTTATGTAACTAGTGGCTTTTCTCTTGCTAATTTTAATATGATGTTATTTTTAATTTTTGACATTCTAATTATTATGTGCTTGGTGTGAAACTCTTTGGGTTCATTTTGTTTGGGGCTTTCTGTGCTTCTTAGACCTGGATGTCTGTTTCCTTTCCCAGCTTAGGGTAGTTTTCAGTTGAAGCTTATTTCTTCAAATACATTTTCTGTGCCTTTTTCTCTTTTTCTGGGACCCCTGTAATGCACATTTAGTATACTTGATGTCCCAGAGGTCCCTTGACCTATACTCATTTTAAAAAATTCTTTTTTATTTTTGCTGTTAGGCATGGATGATTTCCATTACTGTCTTCCAGATTGCTGATCCATTTTTCTTTATCATCTAATCTGCTGTTGATTCCCTTTGGTATATTTCCTATTTCAGTTATTGTATTCTTTAGCTCTGAGTTCTTCTTTTTTATGTTTTCTATTCTTTTTAAAATTTTTTTTATTATGTTATGTTAGTCACCATACAGTATATCATTAGTTTTTGATGTAGTGTTCCATGATTCATTGTTTGCGTGTAACACCCAGTGCTCCATGCAATATGTTTTCTATTCTTTTGTTGAAGTTTTCACCTGATTTCATCCACTCTTCTCCCAAGTTTGGTGAGCATCTTTATGACTATTACTTTGAACTGCTTATCAGGTAAATTGGTTATTTCCATTTCATGTAGTTCTTTTTCTGAGGTTTTATCTTGTCTTTCATTTGAAACACATTCTTCTGGGTCCTCATTTCGTTGACTCTCTGTGTTTGTTTATATGTGTTAGGTAGTTGTATTGTGTAGAAGGTGCCCATGCGGCCCAAAAGCCCAATCTCGCCTGGTCACCCGAACCAGATATTTCAGGGGTTTTCTCTGTGTGGGCTGCATGCGCCCTCCTGCTGTGAGTGGGCTGTGACTGCTCTGGGCATGCTGCTGGACAGTGTTGGTCCCCAGCCTGGTTGGCTGTGATGCCCAGTCACAACTACTGGTGGGTGGGTGGCCCCTGCTGGGGCTAGTTGTGAGGCTTTGGACAGTTGTGGTACTATGTCAGGCATCCTGGTGGGCTGGGCTGACTCCCCTCCCCCACCACAGTAGGAGTTGCTTTGGAGGAGTGCTGGTCTGGGAAGAGGCTGCTCACTGGGTGTCATGGGGCAGGAACTGATTTGGGGGGTGCCTGATGGGGCAGGCAGATTGTGCAGAGTGTGTTCATAGGGCAATGTCAGCACAAGAAGTGCTAGCAAAGTAGATGGAGATTGTCAGAATAGGTGCCCACTGGCGTCAGCCCACCTAGGCTAATGGAGGGAAGAAAGATGGTGTCCACCAGCACTTCCATTCCTGGAAAAAAGTTCTTCCAGATCCCTGCCCACCCCCCCAACACACACCCTAAAATTAGTGAATAAGCCTTTTTCGTGTATGGCCAGGTGCTTTTTGAACCGCTGCCTCTGCGTGGGGTCTCAGAGTGCGTGATGCTATGTGCTGGCCCTTTAAGAGCAGATGCGTGTGGCCCTCCTGGAGTTGTGCCCCTCTGATTGTCAAAGCAGACATTACAGGGACACATCTTCCTGGTGCAGTTCCCCAGGACCAGGGTGCTTGATGTGAAGCCTGATCCCCTTGCTCCTCAGGGAGGACTTTCATGTCTGTGACAATCCCTCCTGCTTATGGGTCACTGCACTGGGGGTTTGGTTCCTGAACAGACTACACCTCTGCCCCTCCTACCCTTCTTGATGTGGCTTTTATTTACATATATAGCTGTGGAAGGCTGTGCTACTAATCTTCGGGGTATACTCAGAGAATGCTGCTCTATATGTATCTGCAGACTTGGTGTGTCTAGGGAAGAAGGTGAATGAGCTCAGGGTCTTCCTTCTCCACCACCTCACCCTTGCTTTCTCCCCTCACTGTATTGTTTTGTTTTCATTGACTCTAGACTGGAATGGCTTGTTTTCTCATATATTTAGTGGCTTTTTAAAGATTCAAGTTTATCTGTGGGGAATTCTTTGTCACCTGAGTTTAAAATAACCTCCAGAAAAGATACAAGTTTGCTTCTGTCAGGGGCCTGGAAATTGCAAATCTAGGTCTACTTTTACCTGGATTTTCAGCTTTTATTTTCCTATAACAGAGACGTGACTTCTGGCCCCAAATCACTGAGTATGTTGTCTTCTTAAGGGAGGTTCCTTTATTTTTCAAAGCCCTAAGGTCTCTCTCCAGCATCAGAGATGCCTCAGTTCCACCTGCTATGAGGTGGAGCCTCTGACCTTGTTGTTGGGTACGTTCTGGTATTAGATGGGCCCTTTGCCTTCCCCACAACTGCCTGTGGATAGCCTTCCACCTCAGCCAGACCCCATAGTCCTGTCCTCTCACCTCAGGGACTTTGCAGCTGATTCTCCTCTTGCAACTTAACTCTTCTCTGACATGCACTAAGTACAGGCTTGCATTCTTGCTTCATGGCTCCATACCTGTGTGACCTTGAGATATAGTTTTAAAAAGTTCTTTAAACCTCAGTTTCCTCATCTGTAAAATAGTCACATATCAGTACCCTAATGTCAGTAAATATGTCTTGCCTCTCCCTTTCTCTCTTCTTTTATATCAATTTTCCCCTCACTTAGAGTGACTATTATGCTAAGGCCATTGGAAATCTTGAAGTATGTATTAAATCAGATCAAAGATCTCCTTATAATATAATAATGGTTTCTTTGAAAATATTTCACCTTTTGATCTGGTCTGCTGTTGTCTTATTACCTGTCTGATTTGCTAAGAGGGCAGACAACAAAACAAAAAGCCTCAACATAAAAATGTCTCTTGATAGCTGATGTAATAAATCTTCAAACAGAATTCAAGTAACTCTTGCCTTTGAGTCATTATGAGAGATAAGTAAATAGCATGGCACAAAATGACAACCCACACAAATGCAGCCCTTTGAAGGTGTTCTGAATGTTGGCATTTAAACACTGCTAGAATGTCTTCAGATCACTGGAATCTTCCCAAGACTGAAGTGTCATGTCCTTTGAATGTTCCTCAAAAGATAAAATACACTGATTGCCCATATATCTTGAGTCCTGTACATGTAGTGGATGCCTTTGCTTCTATTGCTAGATTCTCTAAAAGGGGATAAGATTTTAATTAGAAGTCAATAAAATTCCCTCCCATTTTTCACTGTAATGGATTTGCAAGCTGTTACTGCTACCTCCTCATTATTCAGCATGGTTTAAAATGTCAGTGGTTACTTGCCGGTCACAGGCTATGAAAAGTTCAGAGAAGTTTGTTTGCCACTCCTCTTCTGGATGGCAGTCTCCTCTCCCATTTTCCCCCAAGGCATTTTTTTCCTGTAAGAGATGATGATATGATGGCTTCTGTCTGAGCCTGAGGACTTCTTTCAGGAATTCGTATGTGGCTCAGTTATCCATCCTGAAAAGCTCCCTTTTCCTTCTGGCAGCTGGTGCTGTAGCTTCCAGAAGCAGCTTGTTAGGAGGCGGGCTTGTTTCAGCAGAGGATGCTCTCTGGGAAGTGCCTTTGGCAGAAGGTGAGGGAGAGACACGGGAAGGGTGTAAGACAAGGTCCTAGTGTCTAATGCTGGGGCCACTGGGAGACCTAGAAAATGGGCTGCAGGCAGGATGGGTGTGGGTGTGAGTGTGGCAGGTAGATGGAATTTTCCTTGGAAAACAGAAAAATGGAGTCCCCCACGACTCCATTTTTCTGTTTTCCAAGGAAAATTCCATCAACCACTTGTCTGTTCTGCCCATGTCCACTTCCTCACTTCTTCCCAACCTACCTAGAACCATGCAATCAGGGTTTGCTTCCCTCCCCACCCTGCAGAAACCACTCAGGTCAAGTCACCCACTGCCTCCATTTCCAAATCTTCCAGGCAGTCCTCACTCCAAGATTCGTTACCCAATTCCTGAAGGCAGTGGTTGTCCCTCCCCTCTTTTCTGGAAATGTTGGGTTCCCTCTTCCCTCCCCAGCCTCTTCTTGCTGCTCTCCTCTGCTGGCTCCTGCCTGAGACTCATTCCTCAACTCTCCTACCCTCCTTCACCCTCCAGGTGGTCTAACTGCTTCATTGTTGTAAACATTCTTGGAATGTTGTTGGATCTCACATCATGTTGGCCCCATTCCTGGAGTCAGCCTGCATCTGCTGCTTGCTCAGCATCTTGCTTGATGTCTGACCAGCTTCTTGAACCTAACTTGGCCAACACAGAACCTCTGCTTTGCCACACCTCACCCCCTCCCCCAGAGCCCCCGGCCCCACTCCTGCCATCGGCTTCCTCATCTCAATATGAGATACTACTGATTATCCAGTACTTCATATCAAAAGCCTGGGAGTTAGCCTTGATTTTTTCACGTTGTCCTCACCACTCCCTCAATCCACAAGCATCTCCCTGAATGCTGCTTTCAGAATTCCTCATGCACCTGACCTTCCTCTGGTTCCTGCCGGTGCCTTCACAGCCACCAAGCCATTGAGTCTCTCCTGAAGGTGCTGTAATACCACCCACATTTCTGTCCTTGCTCCCAATCCTCCCTCTGCAGCCAAGACTGAGTTAATAAAACCACCGATCTGTTGATTCACTATCCTGTTATGTTCCCACCCCCTATGGCCTCCCATCACACTCAGATCAACCCTAGTTTCATTGACAGCATCAAGTCCTGTATGATCCAGTGTCTGCCCACCTGCAGCCCCATCCCATCTCCCTCCCATCCCGATTACAATCTCAGCCACACAGGCCTGGCTGTTTCTTCACGTGCTGAGCGTGTTCACACTGGGGGCAGTAGTACTGCTTCCTCCCACCGCTTCTTCCCTCTTTCTCTGTATGGCTGAGTCCTCTTTCTAACTCCAGTGTCCACTCCCATGCCACCCCCTTGGAGAGGCCTTCTTAGCAGACACTGGGTGCCCTGCCTGGGCCTATGGATTAAATAGACCACATAGTAGGGGCTCAGCAAATGTTCTTTGGACAGATGAACAGATGAGTGAGTGCTGCCTTTTGTTCTTTTTCAGCACAGTGGAGATGCCACCCCAGTGTCCCAGATGCAGCTCCAGCTCCCTGGAGTATTCAGGACACAGGTCACTGCTAATAGGGTGTGTAGGGGCAACTTTGGGGCAAAGCACTGATGACGGGTTCTTCCCAGACTCATAGATGTGCTTGTGCCTGTGTGGTTGATTTTCTGATGCAATCCTGTGGGCAGCAGCCTCATTCAGGATCTGGAGAACAAAACAAAGATGATGGTGCTCATGTCTATGAATTCTGTAAAATGCAGTTGGCTTATTGAAAATCTGTCTTCAAGTGTCATCTAATAGGGCAAGATGCTCAGCACTGCTCTGCTGTGACCTACTTGGGGAGGTGAATGAGGCTCTGTGGGACTTCCAAGCCTCCCCAGACCAGAAGCCAGGGTCATAAGTCTGATTGGGTCTGGGCCTGGCCAATGTCTGCCTTCAGAAGGGTGTGATGAAGGGAATGTGGCTAGTTCTGGTCCATCTGGTTGGTGAGGGGTCTCAAAGCACCTGAGAGGGGTTGACAGCACCCATGATGCTCCAAGCAGCTGGGCGGGAGGGTCCAGAAAGCATGGCACCTGGGATCCGGCAGAGACCTGGGCTTCAAGAGTGTGTCTGTGGGCCGGCATGGGACTTGGTTGGACACACAGGAGAGGTGGCTGTGCAGTCCTCTCTGGCTTGGTCGGTTTGCATCTGCAGGGTGGTTTCCTTGCATCACCTGTGCCTTCTACCTTCCATGGATGCTGGAGGAGGCAAGCTGGGAGGTGGGTGGAGCTCAGAGGTAACAGGGACACCTAAACCCCTGGTTTGTGCCCCTTCTCTCCTAACAGAGATACTGACTCCCAGGTCCCAGGACCCTGGATTTTATGCAGCCCTGGGATGGGGGAGAGGCTTGACTATTTTAGCTGCCAGTTGTCCCTAGGAACCCAGTTTAGCATTTGGATGAAATTCATCACCAGGGATAGGAAGATTTGCTGGGGACACTGCCAGAACAATTGCAGAGGGTCCAGGATTTTTGGAAAGTCATCACTAAGGGGACCAAGATTTTTCTGCTGTCTGCAGCCTTCTGGCAACTGAAGCCTGGCAAGGAGGATGCTCAGGGCAGGGTGGTGGGGTCAGGCTTGTCCCCGACCCTCGAGCTTTGGGATGTGGGAAAATCTCTCATCTGAGCTCACAGCAAATATTCCATGACCGAATCTGCGCAATGTAGTTGATCATGACTTCATTTATTCACACAACAAATCAAGGTGCTGTTCTAGGATCTGGGATAGCTCAGTGAACACCAAAGCAAAATTCCCTACCTGCATCTCCCTTGTCAGAAGGACACATTCAAAGACCTTTGGGAATGTCTGTGCCTCTGGAGGGGAGTGATTTTTATAATCAGATGTCCACATTTATATTGTTTTTTATTTAGATATAAGTTACACAGAAGAAAATACACAGATCTTAAGTTTCCATTTGATGAATTCTGGTAATTCTATATACCTCTGTGTAACCATCATCTAGACAAATTTAGGACATTGTCATCATTCTAGGAGTTTCCCTTGTGACCCTTCGCACTCAATCCCCCAGACCTGCTCTCTACGTAGGTAACCTGTTCTGATCTTTCAGCACAGATTTCTATTGCCTGCTGTTTAACTTCACATACAGCATGTACTTTTTCTGTGTGTCTGGCCCCTTTTGCTCCATATAATGTTTTGTTGACTCATCCATGCTTGGACCTGTCTCAGAATCCCCTTATTTCTGAGACTGAGTAATATTCCAAGGTCTGAATAGATCACCATCTGTTTACTCATCTTGTTGTATGGTTGGGTTATTTCCAACTTTCATGGTTGTGGGTGAGCACTCTGAACCTTTGTTCCAGTCTGTTTGTGGACATGTTTTTACTTCTCCAAGTGTGGAATCATTAGGTCATAGCTGAGACATAGGTTTGACTTTATGAGAAAGTGCCAAATAGTTTCCAGCACAGTTCTGTCATCATGCACGCCCACTCACACAAGAGTCCTTGATCTGTACCTTTGCTAGCATTTGCCAATGTCAGGTTTCATTTTCTTTGCTGCTCTGGTGGTGTGTGGTGGTATTTCACTGTGGTTTTAATTTGCATTTCCTGATCACTAATGACATTGACGCTCCCCTGGTGCTCCTTGGCCATTTTTCACATTTAATCCTAGTCTGGGTTATACTCCTAATCAAATGAAGTAGATAGGGCACAGAAATTAGTGGCAAATTTGTATGGACAGCAAGAAGTTTGGATAAATATGTTAGTACCAGGATTTGGAGAAATTTTAGTCTTAGTGCTCTCTGTACCTTCTCTTCAGTTATTTTTGTTTTTTAAAGACCTATTTGCAGTTGGGACCATTATTCTCTCCACTTTGACCTATGGCTGTACTTAGATGCTTCTAAAATGCCTTGTGGGACATCCATCCATCCATCCATCCACCCATCCATCCAGTGCATCAGTCTATCCACTACCCATCCATCCACCCACTCATTGTCCTTCCAGGTGAGAGGTGGTGCCAGGGCTTTCTCCTTCCTTTCTTCCTTTGTGTCCACTCTCCATGTCCCTGCTGGTTTCTGTATCAGACAGTCTTGGGTGCCCCTCAGATCCTCTAGGTTCCCTCTTTTACTACAGCTGTAGCTGTGATGACCAGTCCCAGCTTCAACCAGCCTTACAAAACCTGAAATGGCCTTGCCTCTCTTGTTTCTTGCTTGGTCCTTCTCTGATGTCTTGGTGTGGGACAACTGGATCCCATGTGGCACCTACACATCCCACCTGGATGTAGAGGAGAGTCACCCTTCAAAGGAGCCAATGGGTAAATACTTCCTTTGTTCCTCCTGAGTGTGTCCTGAAGAGTGTCATGTGTTTCTCACTCAGTGCCCCCAGATTGAGTGACCGTGGGCATTAGCTGAGACCACCTCAGTAAGGCATCCTTGAGTGGATATTTCCCTTCCCTGTCTCACTCCCCATCCCTCACACTTGCTCCTGGGGTCACAGCTCCACATGGCCTTGACTTAGACTCTGTGTTTGGAGGATTCAGGCTCAGACACTCTTGAAAGCATGTGTCTGAAACTGCTTCCATGTTGAAAGCCTTACAATGACAGACCTGATATTCAGAACAATGTGCCAGCATTATAACATAAACTACCAAGTTCTTTCAGGCCCACCCACTGCCTGCTTCTCTCCATCATTGCTCTTACCTGTCTGCCCATCTTCAGCCTTTGTCTGCTTCCAACATTGCCAATGTCTGCCCCCTCCACCATGATTACCCATGCTTTGCTCTATCATAAACCCTCTCTCCACCATCACCCCTGCTGTCTCCCCCCATCATCACCCCTGTTTCCCTCCATCAGCACCTATATCTCCCTTCCTCATGACCCCTGAATCACCCCACCATCATTCTGCCTCCCTCCATCATCACCCCTACCTCCATCATCACCACTGCCTCCCTCCATCACCTCCTGCCTCTTCCACCATCACCCCTCCCTCCACCATCACCCATCCCTCCACTATCACCACTCCCTCCACCATCTCCCCTCCCTCCACTATCAGCCCTCGCCTAACCATCACCCCTCCCTCCACTCTCACCCCCCCCACCATCACCCCTCCCCCATCATCACCCGTTTCCCTCCATCATCATCTCTACCTCCCTTCATCATGACTCCTGAATCACTCCACCATCATTCTGCCTCCCTCCATTATCACCCTCCCTCCATCATCACCTCTGCCTCTTTCCATCATCACCCCTCACTCCCTCCACCATCACTCTGCTCCTTTTACAGAGTCCAAAACTCCCATCAAAGGGGATGGCAGGGAATTCTACCTGGGCTGTGTGTGGCATGGAGCTTGGAGAAGTCTTCTCAGGAGAAGGATACTTGGATTGAGAGGATAGGATGCTTAGAGAGTCTCTTGATTTTTGTCTGCAGAGATGTGGGAGTTATGGACACCGGCTTGGATGTCAGACTGAGATTCAGTTCTAGTTCTGCTTCCTCATGACTGCGTGACCTTAGTCAAATTACTTAATCTTTCTGAGCCACAGTTCCTTCCTCTGTGAAAACAGAGTATTGGTAATATGTTCTGCATAGGATAGCTGTGAGGACTTACAGAGTTGGCTCATGTGGCATGCTAGGCACTTGATAACCACTCAGTAAATATTCATTCTTTTTATGTGCTGAGTTTGTCTGCTGGAATGCGACTCCCAGTGCCCAGATGTTGAGGTCATTCATGCAACAGGGTGTGGAGTCACCTCCTAAGGATCAAGACCTGTGTAAACATGCATGGAGTTTTCACTCTGGTCGGGAAGACTGATGATTAAACAAACAGTAGCAATCACAAGCTGTGATAAGCCTGACAGACTGGTGGGTGGGCCAGGTGTGGTCTATGGGCATGTCTACTGTAGTCCAGCAGTTCTCAAACTGGGGGCCCTGGGACAGCAGCATCAGCAACACCTAGACACTTGTTAGAAACACAGATTTTGGGAGCCCATCCCAGACCTGCTGGATCTTAGGCTCTGGGCTGAGGTCCAGGAAACTTGTAACCATCCCTCCAGGGGGGGTTGATGACAGTGAGACCTCCTGGTGTGGCACGGTTGCCCTAGAGACCCAGATAAGGTAAGGCATCACTTGCTTGGTAAACCAAGTTTCTTGCCCTGCAGGCACCCTGATTTCTGCCCTCACTCTTGGAGATGGCCGTTGACTTTTCATATCTCTTCAGCTGTATTAGATACTCTGTCTGCTCTCTAAGGCCTCTGCCCCATGTCTTCATTCTGAGACCAGAGTGACCACAAGGCCTAGCACATCCAGGAATGAACTTGTGTGGTATGAACGAGGGACTTCTCCCACCTACTCCTCTTACCAAGGAGGCATCTGTTCTGGTTCTGTTTCCTGTTTGCATCCTGCAGAACCAGACTTTTCATGTGTCTGCGCTTCACAGAGTCTTGGGTGGCCCATGGAGGTGTACAAATGATGCAAAAGTCAGAGCCATCTGATTAAAATAAGGAACGATGCACCCTGTGGGGGGAGAGAGATGTGGCTGAGGCTCTTGGCGGGCCTTGCGGGAAGCCAGGGGGAGGCAGGGCAGAATTTTCCAGCACAGTCATTTCTAATTTTACACTTTAGCAATGAAAGTGGCACTAAAAGGAGCTCCCAGAGGACAGAGGGGTGGGGTGAGGTGGGGGGAGAGCCCCATAAATCCCCATCCACATTCAGTTTTCTTCTCTCTGCAGTGTTTTTAACCAAAACATCCCAGCACGCAGGGCCTTGCTCCCCACACCTCTGAATGCCAGGGGGTGCTCCTTTGTTCTCTCCAGAGGCCTGGAGGGAATGGGGGAGCTCCCTCCCTGGAGGGAGAGTGGGGGAATTTCATGGGGCCAATGACACGACACCACAGCTCTGGTGCTGCTGGACAGCAGAGCTCATGCCCACGGCCAGCAGGGCCACAGGGCTGAGCCAGGAGGAGAATTACAGCTGTGGCTGCCCATGGGCACAATCCCTCTAAGGCAGATACAATGTCAGGGACTCTCCATAAGCTTAGCCCGCTGAAGCTGACCCTCAGTAGTTGATATGATGGAGGAGTCCTAGGGAACGGACCCTGAGATGAAGAGTCACACACAGGTGATTTCTAAGGCAGAACAGCCAGGTGAAGCCAGCAGGGAGGGGAGGAGGCGGCGGGGAGGGGAGAGGCTGGCCAGCATGTGGCTGACCCCACGGGGAGCCCTGGGGAAGAGCTTAGGCCAGTCCATCAGGCATGGAAACAGGCTGCTGCATCGTGTGCTCCTCAACTAGTCCTGGCCTGTGAGATGGTCGCGTTGTTTCCAATTCACAGATGAAGAAACAGACTCAGCAAAGGTAGATAAAGAGCCCAGAGTTACCTGGGTAGCTAGTTAGTGAAGGAGTGTGCATCTGAACTAGGACCTTTGGACTCCAAAATCCATGACTGCAGATCCAGGGAAAATAAGAGTCAGCCGTAATGTGTTGAACTGTGGGCTGGGGTGGGGAGGGTGCCGGGCAGTAGAGGGCAGAGTGAGTCCCATGTTTGGTCAAGGATCTTACCGTGCTGGAAATCCCAGGGATCTTCAGTTGAAATACCTTCAGGATCACACCACTGGCCTGAGTCAAGCTCTGAACCTACTATAGTAGCTTGTTTTCCGAGAACAGAGAAGGCCATAGAAGACCTAACCTGGGGGCCAGGGGTCCTGGCTTGTTTCTGTCCTGCCTGATTGGGCTGTGTGACCTGGGGCAAGAAGCCTCCTCTCTGAGCCTCAGTTTCCCAACTATCCTTCCAGGTTCCTTCTGGCTCTGAATTGACCAATTCTGGGAGATAAAAGCTGGTGCAGGAAAGTGGGGTCCTGGCCCACTGAGCTGCCTGTCACCTGTTTTGTCCCATGCCATCATGCTTGGGTCATATCTGTCTCTGGCCACAGAAACACAGTAAAAAAATGGACTCTGGTTCAGTCTTCTTCTGGAAGAGACTGGTCATCTCTTTTCTAACTACTGCCCATCCTCCTCCCCTGCCACAGTGACACAAGTTAATGGCCAACTATGAGAATGATCCCCAAGGTTGAGTTGATTAACACTTACATTTTGAATCTTGGGAAAGAAACCAATAGTAGGCATGAAGATTTAGATGGATGCAGCTTTAATAATAATAATAAAGAAGCAGGGATCCTCCATCCCTCCGAAGCCAACCCACACTGACAAATACACACGCTCTGAGAACTGGCGGGGTGGCTTGTCCAAAAGAAGTGCATTATTGCACGTTGATAATGGCCTGGAGCATCCTTGTGTTCTGGGAAGCCCTCATGGCCAGATGCTGTTAGCAGATGGCTGGACTAGTTTCTGAATAGGGAAGTGGCTCACCTTGGGCTCCCGTGGCTGCACCATATGTGATTTGAGAAAGGAAAACCCAACAATTATCTATGTAGTCATTGAGCCAAGGCTTGTTGCCTACTAAGCAGGATGGTTTCTGGAGAGGATTTAATTATTAACTTTTGATTTTACACATACAAGTTGTTTCATTCAAACAAGGGCAGTAAAAGGCACATTTTTGAAGAAATGGAGGACTGTGTCTGGGGTACAGGACAGAAGAGCAGATGGAGAAGCTGCTGGTCAGGATCAGACTTGCTGCTTTTCTGCAGCAGAAAGCCGCCCCTGGGGAGATGGTTTTGCTCAGCCACTTCACATGTGTTCTCTGGGTCTGATGTTTTGCAGAAGTGCTGAAGGAAACCCCAAAGAGGCTGGGCTGAGGGTGGGTTGGGGGGACAGTTTGTCCTGGGCCCCCAGCCTCGCCCCAACAAGAGCATTTCCTGTAGACTGTTCATATAGGAAAGGTACTCAGCTATTTCAACATTTATATGTTCACGGATTTGTTTGAAAGAATAGTTCTGCTATTAAAAACTTTAGAAAACCACTGAACTCATTTAACCTCTGCATTGACATTGGGGAAGCAGTGGTAGAAAGAATCTTGGTAAAGTACTCATAGGTTACCCAGTGAGATGGTGACAGACACCACGGCCTTCTCAACACCAATCAGGCCTTTACTCTACCTAGATCAATTATTTGATTAAAACACAGCCTTTCAAGATGCTTCTTAATGGCAGAATCATGCCTTTTCCCAAAACTTTCCCAAAACCAAAATCTGTCCTATATCTGTCTTTTGGGCATTTATTCTTGGTTTCTAATTCTCGAAATACCTGCTGTGACGTTTCCATGTGGTCCTAGAGCTGGTATCATTATCATCAGCTCCTTCACGTGGGGGCTGAGATGACTTGTCTTACTTTTCTCCACTGGTGGGTGGAAGAGCTGGGATGCATGCTCAGCTTCTTCCCCGATGTTGCATACTTAGAGCAGGCAGATGAGTGGCTGCTTCCACCATGGCTGTGGAGTGTCTGCTCTGTGTTGGGCACTGTTCCAGACACTGAGGATACAGCACAGAAACAGAGTCCCTGAGCTCAAGGGTGTAACCCAGTCTGTTGGTCTTCAAAATTCCAAGTGTGGTGCATTAAGTTCACAGACTAATTCTGCAAGGTTGGATCTATGAGTCTTAATATAACACTGTCCCATCAGGTCACTGGCCTGGGACATGGTTGATATGCTCTTTAGATACTTGTGTATCCTCACTGAAGCCAATGAAATAAAAATAAAGCACAGGTTTTATTTTAAGGATCCTGGAATGAATCACAGGACCCGAGTATAGGAATGTGGCTGGGCTTCAAACTAAATGAAACAGAAATGGAACTGGAGACAGAGACTCCATCGGTCCTTTGTGTCCATGTATCTTCTTGTTTTATTTGAATGTTGGCTTCCTTCTTCTGTCTTACTGAAGCCGGTTTTCTGCACGTGGCCAGAAAACTGAACACTGAGTGCTGCACATTTTACATCCTGTGGCTTCAGTCACCCAGAGAGCCCAACCATTTTGGGGGCAGGGGCTGCTGACCGCTTTGGACTTGTATGCCCCTCCCCCATGAACACACACACCTATAACACATGTGCACACACGCGTGTACACACATGGATAAAGGGGGTAGGTTAGAGGCACAGGCAAAGTTTCAGAGGAGGGAAGGTGCTGGGAACATGAAACTACTTAGCTACCTCATAAAGCTTATCCTGGATGTTCCACATTGGCTCTTGAATGTCCTCATGCTCAGGATCATGATGCTCCAAAGAGGCATCCAGTGGCCATAGGCCCCGGTGGGCCCAGGCAAAGGCTCAGTGGGTGCTCAACTTCAGGACCGTGACCCTGGGTAAAAAGATGTCACATCGCCCAACACAGTGCTGTTTTACTGGATTGGGCTTCTCTGGAAGATGCAGGAAGCAATGTGGTGCCAATCACTCCTCCACCTCCTTTGTGATTTTTTTTGGGGGGGGGGAACTGTGCAAAGATGAAATACTATTTTTTCTCATGATTCTGAGATGCACATATTTTTTTAACTTTTTTAATTTTTAAAAGTTTTAATTAATTAATTTTTAAAAAAAGATTTTATTTATTTATTTATTTGACAGAGAGAGACACAGCGAGAGAGGGAACACAAGCAGGGGGAGTGGGAGAGGGAGAAGCAGGCTCCCCGCAGAGCAGGGAGCCCGATGCGGGACTCGATCCCAGGACCCTGGGATCATGACCTGAGCTGAAGGCAGTCGCTTAACCAACTGAGCCACCCAGGCGCCCTAAAAGTTTTAATTTAAAGTCCAGTTAAATATACAGTGTGATACTAGCTTCAGGTGTACAATATAGTAATTCAACACTTACATACAACACCCAGTGCTCATCGTGACAGGTGCCCTCCTTCATCTCCATCACCTATTTCACCCATCCCCCACCCACCTCCCGTCTGGTAACCAGCAGCTTGTTCTCTGTAGGTAAGAGTCTGTTTCTTGGTTTGCTTCTCTCTTTCTCTCTTTTTGTCCCTTTGCTTGTTTACTTTGTTTCTTAAATTCCACCTGAGTGAAATATGATATTTGTCTTTTTGTGACTGACTTATTTCACTTAGCATAATATGCTCTAGCTCCATCCATGTTATTGCAAATGGCAAGATTTCATTCTTTTTATGACTGAGTAATATTCCATTGTATATATATATACCACATCTTCTTCATCCACTCATCAGGTGATGGACACTTGGGCTGTTTCCATAATTTGGCTATTATAGATAATGCTACTATAATCATCAGGGTGCATGTGCCCCTTTGAATTAGTGTTTTTGGGTTCTGTGAGTAAATACCTAGTAGTGCAATTGCTGGATCATAGGGTAGTTCTATTTTTTTTTTTTTAAGATTTTATTTATTTATTTGACAGAGAAAGTGAGAGAGCACAAGCAGGGGTAGCGGCAGGCAGAGGGAGAGGGAGAAGCAGGCTCCCTGCAAGCAGGGAGCCTGATGCGGGGCTCGATCCCAGGACCCTGGGATCATGACCTGAGCTGAAGGCAGATGCTTAACAACTGAGCCACCCAGGTGCCCCTGGGTAGTTCTATTTTTAACTTTATCTTATTTTATTTATTTCATTTTTATTAGTTTCAGAAGTAGAATTCTATGACTCATCAGTTGCCTATAACACCCAGTGCTCATTACATCAAATGCCCATCACCCAGTTACCCCTTCCCCCCCAACCCTCTCCTCTCCAGCAACCCTCAGTTTGTTTTAAAAACATATTTTAGCATCTCCAGAATTAAGATAGTCTTTAGAGTTGATGGCATATCATAGCTTTCCTGGTAGGGGATTTCTTACTTAGCGGTACGTAAAATAGTGGTCTTACGCATCAGTGGTGTTTTAAATTCTTTGAAATGGGACGTTGCAGAGGCACATTTCTTTGAAAAAAAGAAAGCAAATAATATGGTAGAACAGACTAGCCTGGCAGCCAGGATAGGTTTCATGGCTTGAAGCAAATGGGTTTCAGAAGTATGGGAAAATTGGCCAGAGGGCACATAAGCTTGTCTCCAGGATCCTAATATTGGGAACTGAGCTAGGCTGGAATTGGAGCACGGCAGATTTGGGCTACACATAAAAAGTCCCTTTGTGTTGTTTTACTAAATATTGAAATGAGGTGTAGAAATTGATTGTGGAGTTCTGTTTTAAAGTGTCTTCTAAAAGTGAGGTGATTCTCCATGGTCTGGGAGGTTGTAAGAACATCTGCCTAACAACAGAAGTGTGGATTAGTGGACTTTCAGTTGTATTGACTTTGGCTGCAAGTCACTGAAAATGCAAATTCAAATTGGCTTAAGGAGGAAGATAATTTATTATCTCACATAAAGGGAAGTCAGTAGTTGGATCCCAGAAATCCTCATCAATCTGTTGAGTTTCCTTTTGCTTTTTTGATTAGCTCTAATTAAACTGTCTTAATTTCTCCTCAGGTAAGACAAAAAGCATTTACTGTGTCTTTTTATTAGAAAGGAAAGTGACTATGTTAACCCTTCCTTGCCCTGGGGCTTGACCAGACCATTCAAGGACCCAAGTCTCTGACCTGGTATTGACCTCTGAGCAGACTGTCTCAGGGCTCCTGGGGGCTGCAGTCCACTCATGAAAATGCCCAGAGGAAGGAAAGGAATATTCTTTCCCACTGTTAACAATTTAGGAGAAGGGACCATTCCTGGACTCCCTGTAGACTTCCTCTTGCATTTCATTGGTCAGAAACAGACTAAAGCCAGGGAATTGGGGCCTGAACATCGATGTTGTCCATCAGCCATTACTGTTGCAGCTGGGGATGAAGTGTGGACCTAAGTAAAACTGTGGCTTTTACCAGAAAGGAGAAAGATTGTTTTCTAAACAGTGTCCACCTCAGGGGCTTTTCAAGGTCACTTGCAGACATAAGGGGTCCTAACAGGTAACATGTACCTGTCAGTTTGCAGTCTTGGAGTAAGGCATGTGGTGAGGACGCCTCTCTGTTCTGATGCACGTTCTGACCCCTTGGCCATTTGAGCCCAACTGGACGGTGGCAAAGGGACAAGCACAGATAAAGCCAACCTGCCAAGCAAAGGTTAATGTCATCATTTTTCATACTGGAAAGTCATTCAGGTGGCATTTTGTTCTTAAGAAAACTTAGAAGAGATTAAATTAAGGCATTAGGAAAAGCAGGAGGAAACAGCGCTTTTTTTTTTTTTTTTTTTTAAAGATTTTATTTATTTGACAGAGAGAGACACAGTGAGAGAGGGAACACAAGCAGGGGGAGTGGGAGAGAGAGAAGCAGGCTTCCCGCCGAGCAGGGAGCCCGGTGCGGGGCTCGATCCCAGGACCCTGGGACCATGACCTGAGCCGAAGGCAGTCGCTTAACGACTGAGCCACCCAGGCGCCCCGGAAACAGCACTTTAACAGACTTCTCTGGAAAATAAAGCTTGAGGTCTAGTTGTCAGCAGGGACAGGAGACTTCACGATGCATCTCAGGGAGAAGAATCAAGGAGCGTGGGAGGGGGCAGGGTGGAGAGGGCACAGGTGCCTCGGTGGGACTGGGATCCCTCCCTTCCCTGGGCAGGGAATGATATTGGAGACAAACTGTAGGAAATTGCCATAGTTCTCTCCTGTTTGACTTACGAAAGTGACGATTTTGTGGAGTTCAACCTAATATTTAGTTAAGAAATGGCCAAAGAGGGAAAACACTATGAACAGAAATGAGTACTGAGTATTTTAAAGTTCCTTGCATTACAAGGAATCCAACCAGAAACATTGCTCCTTTCCAACACCAGTCCCATTTTCCCAGGGAAAATGTCCTTCCCACACCAATCCCTTGCCCTTACCATACCTCCTGGACCTCTCCACCCTCATCCCTCCTTCCCTCCCTCCTGAAGAAGGTTTCTGATATGTGCACCTGATCTTAACAAGCAAGAACAGGAGAATGAAGGAATTCTCCCTCTCCTTCTCTTTTCTTAAGACAAGCTTCACCTGCCATGTTTTACCGAAACACAAGCAGAGTGCAAAATCTACCATAAAAGAGTCTCTTTTCTATGCATCTACAACTAAAATTAAGACAAGTCCCATAGACTAAAATTTTCATCTAGATAAGAATTTAACAGCCCATAAACTTCAGTGAAATCACAAGAAGAGATTTCCATCTATTTTCTACAGAACGGGTGCACAAGCTGGAAAATGCCAAAGGATATAAAAATATGTCCAAAGTGTTGTGATAGAAACACATCCCCAAAGTCTTCTTAATTTCAAAAAGAGACTCATCATGATTACCTCCATTAACGAGCTCAAATAAAATGTGATGGTTTTCTATAATCTAAGCAGTACTCCCTACATCAGGTATATTTACTGAAATAAATGGATGTATTATTGCCCCAGGAGGGAGAAATGTGCTGACTGGTGGTGGTTTGTTGTAGAGTAATCACTAACATTTAAGTGACAGGTATTGTACCGAGTGTTTACACCAGTTTCCTCACCTCATCCTATCCATGATTACACGACAAAGAAACTGGCATACAGTGTTGTCACATACGAGCAAGTGTCAGATCTGGGATTTGAACCCTGGGCACTGTGATAGCCAGCCCTAGGTTTAACCGCTGATTGCCACAGCTCCCCAAAGGGGGTTGTGTGCAATCTTTTCCAATCCACTTACCTTGGTTGTAAGATCCCTGGGGCCTAAATATCTGGACTGTGTTCCACTTTCTGTCTCCCTGATTTATCTCTGGCTGGTCTTCCCTCAAGTTGGGAATCTCACAATTATGCTTTTTTGGCTCATTACCCTTTTATTTTACTTGAATTTTAGAAACTGCAGAGGGTGAAACAGACTTTACTTTCTTAAGCAGCTTCACTGTTGCAGACCAGTGCACTGAGACAGTTTCAGTGCCTCCATTTGAATCTTAACATGAACTAAGAGCATCCTTTCCACCTTGTGCTTCCTGGTAGAGCCCCAGGTGACACCTAACGGTGATGCTCTCTGAAATGGTGACTTCAGAATCTGGGACATCAGTGCCAAGTTCCCTGGTTGCATTTGGGGAAAACTTCCAGGAAGATTGGAATCCAGGGCCATGGTGAAGGGTGTCTAGACCATTTGGCCTTACTTTTCATTATACATTCTTAAACAGAACAGAAGTTGCAGACTCAATGTATTTTGCAGCTTAGATCATAAAAGGACAATGGTGCACCCGCTGGACCATCGGGATTCTGGACCATCACCTGTTTGCTGCACAAGCACAGGGCTGAAGTACGGGTTCTGATCCCACCATAGCAGACACTTCCACCTTTGCAGACCCTCTGTCCAGTCTAGTCTCTGATGGGAGTGAAAGCACTGGTCACAGTCGGGAAGAGCCTTGGGGTAGCAGAGGGATTGGCAAGGTTATAGTCTGAATTCATTTACCTTTTGTCTTCAGGGTAACTTGGTTTCTTTGCAGAATAGGGTGTTTTACTTGAACAAGCAGTGAAGAAATGTCCCTGTCAGTCTGGTCATGCCATGGCCCCGGTGAGGCTGGGGCATCTCCTGACAATTGATGGTACCTCTCTAGGGATGTCCCCATGGCAGCCTCCTCCCAGTCTTCCCCAGCTCACAGAGTTTGTTCTCTACTCTTCTTTCCTGTGTCCTTAACTTAGACATCAGATTTACTTGACATATATTTGTGAATGTCTTCCACCTTCTTCCCTTCTGTGGGATTTGTATTTGTCCTCCAGCCTACCCGGGTAGAGGCCAGCACCGCCTCTTCGCCCTCACACTTCCATGCCTTTGCCTGTTTGGGAGGTTGATCACATTGTCTGGCCATTATTTTTCTGTTTGCTGATTGTCCTCACTATACTATGAGCTCCCTTGTACTTCAAGAGATGTTTGCTGAAGTGAACTTAATTCTTTCATTGAAGCTTATAAGCCACCCTGCAAGGAGGTGGATTCCCTGCTACAGAGGGAGAAACAGTCCCAGAGTATCCAGTGACTTCCATGTGTGCATCATGGGGTTGGGGACAGCTGGGAGTTGAACTGGCATCTGAAGGCACCTGGTCTGTGGTGCTGAGTGGCCTTTGCATTGTCCTCTGGCTCGGTTGGCTTACACCTGCTCTTTGACCCTGGGTTCTGTGCTTTCAGGTGGGCTCACTATAATGCCACCAGCACTAATTGGGTTTCCAACACACCCTGAAGAAGAGTATGGAGTCAGGTGAGTGAGCACCTCCTGTTCTCAAGAACATCCTTGGAGCTGCAAAAAGCTTGGTTTTAGGATGTGTTTATGGGGTCCTCATGCTCAGGGGAGGCAGCCATCCCTGGGAAACTCTAAGAGTCCCAGGTCCTGGGTCAGCCCCCCTTCCTGTCCTTGGGGCATTGATCACACAGCTGAGGGTGCCCAGTTGCCATGACAACACCATGGCTTCCCCATGGGGCCTCTTCCCACATGACAGTCCCAAATCACAGTCCTGCTTTGGTGCATTTAGAGGGCTGGCCCATAACGCCCTGCTTCCTTGTCTATGACGAGGCAGGGACATGTTGGACTTTGGATTCCATGTTCAAAGGCAAAAATCTACCCAGAGAGAAGCAATGCAAATAAGGAGGGGGGTGAGTGACTTGGGGAGTCATACATGTGCGGATGACAGACATCCACCAGCTAGCTGCCTTTCTTCCTCCTCCCCTCCTCCACCTCGTTTCCTTCTCCTCTTCATCCTTGTCCTCCTCCTCCTTCTAAGCAAAGCTAAGGATTTTGCCGGCTCCAGTTGCAGGTTGTTCAGGTTGTCCAGGTTGTCCTGGGTGCACTGTTGTGGGACGCTGGGCAGGATGGGAGGATCGAAGATTCCTGCGGTTGGGGCTCAGTTTTGGGGAGCATTTTGGCTTCCCAGGCGCAAATGCATGGCAGCTAGGTGTCACAGCTCCCAGCTGCCTGTGAGAACAATAGGAGTCCTCAGGGGGATCTGAGGAGATGATGAGCCAGTTGGGGCATCTTCTTGCTTGTTGTAGGATGTGGATGTTCAGAGGTGGTAAGTCACAGTGGGCCATTTCATGGAAATTACTTTTGACACAAAATGTGTTAAAGAAATTTTAGGAAAAAAGGAAGAGAATTTTATTTGAGCCCAAGTGAGGACAGGTGCCCAGGATACATAATCTTCACACAGAAGAGAGTGCTCTGGGGAAGGATGTTTAATACAGGGTTACATATGTTATTGTTACACCAAGAGCTACAAATCATCATAATGAAGGACATTTCAGAAAATTACAAACTTCATCTTAGGCTTTTAGAATGTACAAATTTGCGGGCTTCCGAGGTATGGGATGGAATTTAGAGAGATTTTTACTCTTATCTTTAGTCTGAAATGTTTCTTTCAGGTTATTTGCTAATGAAGCAGATGTACAATGTGTGCTTGGGGCAGAAATAGAGCCCATGCTTTGAACTTTGGTGAAGTCATTCTGACCTTGGTAAAAGTTAAAGTCTAGCTTCCCTGGGAGCCCAGGAGCAGGGCCCACAAACATTAAAAGCTGAAAATGTCCTTTATCATTATCTTCTATAAAGTAGGTTGCTGTGTTAGCCTGAAATCTGCATTAGCTTGGGCCTCTGTAACGAATTTCCACTGCTGCAGTGGGTACCTTAACCAACAGAAGTCTATTTCTCGTGGTCTGGAGGCTGGGAAGTCCAAGGTCATGATGCTGGCTGATTTGATTCCTGGAGAGGACCCTCTTTCTGGTTTGTAGACAGCTGCCTTCTCTCTGTGTTCTCGCATGGCAGGGGCGGGGGGCTCTTTTGTGTCACTTCTTTCAAGGGCACCGATTCCCATTATGCCCTCATTTAACCCTAATCACCCTCTGAAGGCTCCATCTCCAAAACTAGGGGGTAGGGCTTCAACATAGGAACTTTGGAGGGACACAAACATTCAGTCCGTAGTAGTCATGATGCTGTGGTGTGGATGTAATGTCTACATCCTTTGGAGCCAGACTGCCTGAGGTTCAAATCCTGCCTCTGTCCCTTGCATGCAGCAGGACCCTCGACAAATTTTTAAATCTCTCTAGGCCTTAGTTTCCCCATCTGTAAAGTGAGGACGGTAAAAAAATTTCCTACATTGAAATAAATAGTAAATGCCAAATGAGGCTCTATTAGATAAACCATAACATTTACTCACATAGGTTTTCACAGTCAATAAACTTCCGTAAGATGCTCTGAGCCAACCTGGCCTTTATCTTCTTCCTTTCTTCAGGAAGGCAGGAACTCTGGCACTGGTAACCCTTCATGCCTAGAAGCCAGGGCGCCAGGACAGGACGCTCTCAGCTCTTACCTTGGCAATATAAAGACCTGTCTGCAAGTCAAGCCCTATTATTTTTTTCATGGAGGATGCACAGTTTGTTAACAGTGAAACACATCTGTGTGTGTGTGTGTGTGCGCGCCTGCTTATACACACACCTCGCCAAATAAGCCTGCATGGAACCATGCTGTGGGCCTTGCCCCCACCTGCCAGGCTGCTGGAGAAGGCCTCATCCTGGGGCGGGGGGCAAGGGAAAGGTTTACCTGATGCTTGGATCTGCTCCCCTCTCCTTACCTTCTTGGCTGTGGGTTGTCTGGTATTTGACCTGTGATGCCCACGTCTGTGTCCAACACTGGTCTGGTGGTCCTGAGCCTCAGGGCCAAGATACTAAGCACCACAGTCTCCTCCCTGCAATGCTCAGTGTGCATTTTCTCAACAACTGGCATCCTATTACTTCTGATAGTTCTATATTTTACACAAATTTTTGCATCACAGGAACTGCAGGGAACATGGTCCTGTAGGTGACTTCCCTCGAATAAATTGGGACCAATGCCTACTGGTCCCTTTGTCACTGTGATAGCCCCTGCCCCCTGCTCATACCCATGAAAGCCTTAAGGAGGGTGTGATTTTCAGGGAACAGTGTATTAGATTCCCGTGGCTTCTGCAACAAATTACCACAAGTTTAGTGGCTTAAAACAATGCAAATTTGGGGGGCGGAGCAAGATGGCAGAGGAGTAGGAGACCTGGATTTCGTCTCCTCTCAGGAATTCAGCTGGATAGGGATCAAACCATTCTGAACACCTACTAACTCAACAGGGGATCGAAGAAAAGAAGAGCAACAACTCTCTCATCAGAAAAGCGACCACTTTCTGGAAGGTAGGACGTGCGGAGAAGTGAATCCGAGGCGATATCCGGGAGGATAGACGGCGGGGGAGGGGCCTCCGTCGGCCGCTTCTGGCAAGTGATAGAGCCACGGAGCACAAAATCAGAACTTTTAAAAGTCTGCTCCGCTGAGGGACATCACTCTGGTGGCTAAGTGGGGGGTGGAACCCTCCGGGACAGTGTGGTCTCAGGACCCTTGGGGTCACAGAAAGACCGGGGGTGCCTGAGTGTGGCAGAGCTCCCAGGTAATGGAGCAGGGAAGCCGGCTGCAGAGGCAGAGCCCAGGCGCGGGCTCTCAGCTCGGGGTTGCCATAAACCATGATCCACGGCACAGTCGGGCCCCTGCTCCTCCAGCAGGGACCCAACAAGCGGCAGATCCGGGGAGACTCACCTTCCTCCCCCGGGAGGAGCCGTGCGGGAGTGCACCGCAGGGATCTGCTGGGTTTGGAGACTCCACCTGGGGTCGGGTGCCAGAGATAGAAACGCGCGGTCACAGGCCGGGTGAGCACGGAGTGCGGCCGGAGACCGGGGAGCCGGGAGTGACTGGCGGCTTTTCTCTGGGGGCTCACTGAGGAGTGGGGCCCCGAGTTCTCGGCTCCTCCGGGGCGGAGCTTGGGAGGCCGCCATTTTCACTCTCTGCCTCCAAAGCTGTAGGGAAAGCTCACAGGGAACAAAAGCCCCGGAGAGCAAACCCGAGCAGATTACTTAGCCAGGAGGGGGCAAGGGCGGGGCAATTCTGCCTCCGGCAAAGACATTTGGAAACCATGGCAACAGGCCCCTCCCCAGAAGATCAGCGAGAACAGCCAGCCAAGACCAAGTTTACCGATCAAAGAGAACGGCAGAACTCCAGCGCTAGGGGAATACTGCACATAGAATTCATGGCTTTTTTACCATGATTCTTTAGTCTTTCAAAGTTAATTTTTTTTAACTTTTTTCTTTTTTTTTTCTTTTTGAATTTTTCTTTTTCCCTTTTTCAACCAACATCTTATCAATCCCTTTTTAAAAAAAAAACATTTTTATTTTTCATTTTTAGAGTCATATTCTATCCCTTCATAGTAGTTACCCATATTTTTGGCTTATATATATGTTGTTCTCCCTTTAAAATTTTGAGATAGTTTCTTCTAACAGATTAAAATATACCCTAAATCTCTAGTATATGGTGTTTTCTATTCCCCTGCCTGATCACATCCTCTCCCTTTTTTTTTCTTTTTTGAAATCCTCTTCTTTCCTTTTTCAAACAACTTCTTATCAATTCCTTTTATAAAATTTTTTATAATTTCCATCTTTACAGTCATATTCCATCCCTTCATCATATCAACCCTTATTTTTGTACATATATAAGTTTTTCATTCTTTAAAATTTTGGGAGGCACTTTCTTCTAAAAGACCAAATACACCCCAAATCTAGTATGTGGCACTGATCTATATACCAGCCTGATCATATTTGATCACATTCTGGGTTTTTTTTTTTTGTTGTTGTTGTTTTGTTTTGTTTGTTTTTGTTTTCATCTTTATCTTTTTCCTTTTTTTCTTTTTCTTTTTTCTCTCCCTTTCTTTTCCCACTGCTTCAGGTCTTTTCTGATTTTTTTAGAGTATATTTTCTGGGGACGTTGTTACTCTGCTAGCAGTTGTTCTCTCATTAATCTATTCTCCTCTGCACAAAATGACAAGACGGAAAAAATCACCTCAACAAAAAGAACAAGAGGTAGTACTGACTGCCAGGGACCTACTGAATACGGACATTAGTATGATGTCAGATCTAGAGTTCAGAATCATCACTTTAAAGATACTAGCTGGGCTTGAAAAAAATATGGAAGTTATTAGAGAAACCCTTTCTGGAGAAGTAAAAGAACTAAAATCCAACCAAGTAGAAATCAAAAAGGCTATTAATGAGGTGCAATCAAAAATGGGGGTGCTAAGTGCTAGAATAAATGAGGCAGAAGAGAGAATCAGTAATATAGAAGATGAAATGATGGAAAATAAAGAAGCTGAGAAAAAGAGAGATAAACAACTACTGGATCATGAGGGCAGAATTCGAGAGATAAGCGATACCATAAGATGAAACAACATTAGAATAATTGGGATCCCAGAAGAAGAAGAAAGAGAGAGAGGGGCAGAAGGTATACTGGAGCAAATTATAGCAGAGAACTTCCCTAATTTGGGAAAGGAAACAGGCATGAAAATCCAGGAAGCACAGAGAACCCCTCTCAAAATCAATAAAAATAGGTCAACTCCCCGACATCTAATAGTAAAACTTACGAGTCTCATAGACAAAGAGAAAATCCTGAAAGCAGCTCGGGACAAGAGATCTGTAACCTACAAGGGTAGAAACATTAGATTGGCAACAGACCTATCCACAGAGACCTGGCAGGCCAGAAAGGACTGGCAGGATATATTCAGAGCACTAAATGAGAAAAATATGCAGCCAAGAATACTCTATCCAGCTAGGCTGTCATTGAAAATTGAAGGAGAGATAAAAAGCTTCCAGGACAAACAAAAACTAAAGGAATTTGCAAACACAAAACCAGCCCTACAGGAAATCTTGAAAGGGGTCCTCTACGCAAAAGAGAGCCTAAAAGCAACATAGACCAGAAAGGAACACAGACAATATACGGTAACAGTCACCTTACAGGCAATACAATGGCACTAAATTCCTATCTTTCAATAGTTACCCTGAATGTAAATGGGCTCAATGCCCCAATCAAAAGACACAGGCTATCAGACTGGATTAAAAAACAAGACCCATCGATATGCTGTCTGCAAGAGACTCATTTTAGACCCAAAGACACCCCCAGATTGAAAGTGAGCTGGTGGAAAACCATTTACCATGCTAATGGACACCAAAAGAAAGCTGGGGTGGCAATCCTTATATCAGACAAATTAGATTTTAAACCAAAGACTGTAATAAGAGATGAGGAAGGACACTATATCCTACTTAAAGGATCTATCCAACAAGAAGATCTAACAATTGTAAATATCTATGCCCCTAACATGGGAGCAGCCAATTATATAAGGCAATCAATAACAAAAGCAAAGAAACACATCGACAACAATACAATAATAGTGGGGGACTTTAACACCCCCGTCACTGAAATGGACAGATCGTCTAAGCAAAAGATCAACAAGGAAATAAAGACTTTAAATGACACACTGCACCAAATGGACTTCACAGACATATTCAGAACATTCCACCCCAAAGCAACGGAATACACATTCTTCTCTAGTGCCCATGGAACATTCTCCAGAATAGATCACATCCTAGGTCATAAATCAGGTCTCAACTGGTACCAAAAGATTGGGATCATTCCCTGCCTATTTTCAGACCACAATGCTTTGAAACTAGAACTCAATCACAAGAGGAAAGTCGAAAAGAACTCAAATACATGGAGGCTAAAGAGCATCCTACTGAAGAATGAATGGGTCAACCAGGAAATTAAAGGAGAATTAAAAAAATACATGGAAACCAATGAAAATGAAAACACAACTATTCAAAATCTTTCGGATGCAGCAAAGGCAGTCCTAAGAGGAAAGTATATAGCAATACAAGCGTTTCTTAAGAAACAAGAAAGGTCTCAAGTACACAACCTAACCCTACACCTAAAGGAGCTGGAGAAAGAACAGCAAATAAAGTCTAAACCCAGCAGGAGAAGAGAAATAATAAAGATCAGAGCAGAAATCAATGAAATAGAAACTAAAAGAACAGTAGAACAGATCAACAAAACTAGGAGCTGGTTCTTTGAAAGAATTAACAAGATTCATAAACCCCTGGCCAGACTTATCAAAAAGAAAAGAGAAATGACCCAAATCCACAAAATCATGAATGAAAGAGGAGAGATCACAACCAACACCAAAGAAATACAAACAATTCTAAGAACATATTATGAGCAACTCTATGCCAGCAAATTAGATAACCTGGAAGAGATGGATGCATTCCTAGAGATGTATCCACTACCAAAACTGAACCAGGATGAAATAGAAAACCTGAACAGACCTATAACCACTAAGGAAATTGAAGCAGTCATCAAAAATCTCCCAACAAACAAAAGCCCAGGGCCAGATGGCTTCCCAGGGGAATTCTACCAAACATTTCAAGAAGAATTAATACCGATTCCTCTGAAACTGTTCCAAAAAATAGAAACGGAAGGAAAACTTCCAAACTCATTTTATGAGGCCAGCATTACCTTGATCCCAAAACCAGACAAAGACCCCATCAAAAAGGAGAATTACAGACCAATATCCCTGATGAACATGGATGCAAAAATTCTCACCAAAATACTAGCCAATAGGATCCAACAGTACATTAAAAGGATTATTCACCACGACCAAGTGGGATTTATCCCTGGGCTGCCAGGTTGGTTCAACATCCACAAATCAATCAATGTGATACAATACATTAACAAAAGAAAGAACAAGAATCATATGATCCTTTCAATAGATGCAGAAAAAGCTTTTGACAAAGTACAGCATCCTTTCTTGATCAAAACTCTTCAGAGTAGAGGGATCGAGGGTACATACCTCAATATCATAAAAGCCATCTATGAAAAACCTACAGCAAATATCATTCTCAATGGGGAAAAACTGAGAGCTTTCCCCCTAAGGTCAGGAACACGGCAGGGATGTCCACTATCACCACTGCTATTCAACATAGTATTGGAAGTCCTAGCCACAGCAATCAGACAACAAAAAGAAATCAAAGGCATCCAAATTGGCAAAGAAGAAGTCATACTCTCACTCTTTGCAAATGATATGATACTTTATGTGGAAAACCCAAAAGACTCCACCCCGAAACTGCTAGAACTCATACAGGAATTCAGTCAAGTGTCAGGATATAAAATCAATGCACAGAAATCAGTGGCATTCCTATACACCAACAACAAGACAGAAGAAAGAGAAATTAAGGAGTCGATCCCATTTACAATTGCACCCAAAACCATAAGATACCTAGGAATAAATCTATCCAAAGAGACAAAGGATCTGTACTCAGAAAACTCTAAAATACTCATGAAAGAAATTGAGGAAGGCACAAAGAAATGGAAAAACGTGCCATGCTCATGGATTGGAAGAACAAATATTGTGAAGATGTCAATGCTACCTAGAGCAATCTACACATTCAATGCAATCCCCATCAAAATACCATCCACTTTTTTCAAAGAAATGGAACAAATCATCCTAAAATTTGTATAGAACCAGAAAAGACCCCGCATAGCCAGAGGAATGTTGAAAAAGAAAAGCAAAGTCGGCGGCATCACAATTCCGGACTTCCGGCTCTATTACAAAGCTGTCATCATCAAGACAGCATGGTACTGGCACAAAAAGAGACACATAGATCAATGGAACAGAATAGAGAGCCCAGAAATGGACCCTCAACTCTATGGTCAACTCATCTTTGACAAAGCAGGAAAGAATGTCCAATGGAACAAAGACGGTCTCTTCAACAAATGGTGTTGGGAAAATTGGATAGCCACATGCAGAAGAATGAAACTGGACCATTTCCTTACACCACACACAAAAATAGACTCCAAATGGTTGAAAGACCTCAATGTGAGACAGGAGTGCATCAACATCCTAAAGGAGAACACAGGCAGCAACCTCTTTGACCTCAGTCGAAGCAACTTCTTCCTAGAAACATCGCCAAAGGCAAGGGAAGCAAGGGCAAAAATGAACTATTGGGACTTCATCAAGATAAAAAGCTTTTGCAAAGCAAAGGAAACAGTCCACAAAACCAAAAGACAACTGACAGAATGGGAGAAGATATTTGCAAATGACATATCAGATAAAGGGCTAGTATCCAAAATCTATAAAGAACTCATCAAACTCAATACCCAAAGAACAAAGAATCCAATCAAGAAATGGGCAGAAGTCATGAACAGACATTTTTCCAAAGAAGACATCCAAATGGCCAACAGACACATGAAAAAGTGCTCAATATCGCTCGGCATCAGGGAAATCCAAATCAAAACCTCAACGAGATACCACCTCACACCAGTCAGAATGGCTAAAATTAACAAGTCAGGAAACGACAGATGTTGGCGGGGATGTGGAGAAAGGGGAACCCTCCTACACTGTTGGTGGGAATGCAAGCTGGTGCAGCCACTGTGGAAGACTGTATGGAGGTTCCTCAAAAAGTTGAAAATAGAGCTACCATATGATCCAGCAATTGCACTACTGGGTATTTACCCCAAAGATACAAAAGTAGGGATCCGAAGGGGTACGTGCACCCCGATGTTTATAGCAGCAATGTCCACAATAGCCAAACTGTGGAAAGAGCCAAGATGTCCATCGACAGATGAATGGATAAAGAAGAGGTGGTATATATATACAATGGAATATTATGCAGCCATCAAAAGGAAGGAGATCTTGCCATTTGCAACGACGTGGATGGAACTGGAGGGTATTATGTTGAGCGAAATAAGTCAAACAGAGAAAGACATGTATCATACGACCTCACTGATATGAGGAATTCTTTTTTAAAAGATTTTATTTATTTATTTGACAGAGACAGAGACAGCGAGAGCAGGAACACAGCAGGGGGAGTGGGAGAAGCAGGCTTCCCGCTGAGCAGGGAGCCCGATGTGGGACTCGATCCCAGGACTCTGGGATCACGACCCGAGCCGAAGGCAGCCACTTAACGACTGAGCCACCCAGGCGCCCCGATATGAGGAATTCTTAATCGCAGGAAACAAACTGAGGGTGTCTGGAGTAAGGTGTGGGGTGGGAGGGATGGGGTGACTGGGTGATAGACACTGGGGAGGGTATGTGCTCTGGTAAGCACTGTGAATTGTGCAAGACTGTTGAATCTCAGACCTGTACCTCTGAAACAAATAATGCAATATATGTTAAGAAAAAAAAAAAAGAAGAAGAAGGTAGCGGGAGGGGAAGAATGAAGCAGGGGAACTCGGAGGGGTAGACGAACCATGAGAGACGATGGACTCTGAAAAACAAACAGGGTTCTAGAGGGGAGGGGGGTGGGAGGATGGGTTAGCCTGGTGGTGGGTGTTGAGGAGGGCACATTCTGCATGGAGCACTGGGTGTTATGCACAAACAATGAATCATGGAACACTTCATCTAAAACTAATGATGTAATGTATGGAGATTAACATAAGAATAAAAAATAAATAAATAAAACAATGCAAATTTATCATCTTACAATTCTGGAGGTCAGAAGTTCACAATCAGTCTCAGGGGGCTAAAAGCAAGGCTGACTCCTTCTGGAGGCTATAGAGAAGGATCTGCTTTGTTGTCTTTCTCAGCTTTTGAAGGCCGCCTGTGTTGCTTGGCTCATGGACCCCTCCCCACCGTCACAGCCAGGAGGAGGCTACCTTCCTCGCTCTCTTCTCTGCCTCCATGGTCGTAGCTCCTCTCACTCTGACCCTCCCACCTCCCTTTAAAGTATAAAGACCCTTGTGGTTACATTGAGCCCACCCATATAACCCAGGACAATCTCCTCATCCTCAAATCCTTAATTTAACCCCACCTGTGTCAAAGTCCATGAAGGGAAACCTCGCTAGAGTGGACTTGGGATGCTACAAAGGGGACTGGTATGGTGAGCTGTGCCACTGAAGAAAAAGTGTCAATTTTATAGGAAATTTTATGGGAAAAATTGTCAGTCATAGGCCCCAACAGAAGAATCTCAACAGGAAAGACTCATCAATGACAGGCCCCAATGGGGTCAGATGGACATGGCATCTCCTACAAGTTGTTGACCACTCCTACCACTCAGCCAATGAGAAGCCCTCATCACCCAGAGCTCCTGCTTTTCTCCCAGGGACTTTGGTTCAAATAACCCCTCCCAGCTTCCTCCTCCTTCTCCATAAAATAATGTTCCTGTGTTTTGTTTGTCGGACTCGCCTGTGGTTTTTCTTGCTTGTCCTGGATTGCTGTTCTCTGCTATTCTTGAGTAAACCCACTTTTTGCTGGTAAAATAACTGGCCGTTTCATTTTTAAGGTTAATGCCTGCGAAGTCCTCTTGCCATCATGTAAGGCTACAGAGTCACAGGTTCTGGGGGTTAGGACGTGGACAACTTTAGGGGGCACGGTGGTGTCTCTTCAGTCCTACCGTTCAGTCCTGCCATTGTCACAACGGCAAGCCGTTGGTGCTGTGTGTCAGGCTCTGTCCAGGGCTGCACATTAATCCTTTAATCCTGACAAGGGTCCCACAGGGTGGGCATGTTCTTACTCCCAATACGCTGATATAGGAGTTGAGGCTTAGGGAGGTCCGCTTCATGCAGGGGTGAGGTCGGAGATCAGACACCCTGTGGTCTGTTTTAAGAGCTTCTTTTCTGAACCACAGGCTCTAGCCAACCCCCCCACCCCCAAAACCATGCTGCAGCCCATGGCCAGCCAGCATTCCCAGAAGGTCCCCTCTCAGGCTGAGCCTCTGTCCTGTCACCTCTGGGGTGCCTCACTGCCCAGGGCCAGCTGCAACTCCTCAGTTGCCCATGCTGCATAACAGATGACCACAAGCCTAGCACCTGAAGCAACAGCCTGTCACTGTGGGTCAGAATCTGGGTTTAGTGGGGTTCCCCCACCCAGGTCTCATGAGGCTGAAATTGAGTGTCAGCTGGGTGGGGGTTCTGCAGAAAGAATCTGCTCCTGGGCTCCTTTAAGCAGGTTGGCAGAACTCAGTTCCTGGCAACTCAGGTCCCCATTTTATTTGCTGGCTGTCAGCAGGGGGTGTCCTCAGCTCCTGAACACCATCCGCAACACTCCATTGTCACGGTTTGTAAAAGCATGTGGATGTTTAATGCTTGGACTTCTGTTTCTTCCACCAGCTGGAGAAAATTGTCTGCTTTGAAAGCGTTCATGTGACTGGGTCAGGCCCACGTGGATATTCTCCCTTTTGTCATTGAAACTAACATCATCACAGGGGTGGTATCTCATCATAAGCGTGAGGGAGGGGTCCCTGGAAGCCACCTCAGAATTCTGCCTTCCACAGGGGCTTGTCAGCATATCCAGACCCCATCCCCTCTACTGCACCCCATCTCAGTTCCCTGCACTGGGACCTTGCCCCTTCACAAGGCTTAGCACCTGGCTGGGAGGTGTGGGGGGTGTACAGGTAATTGAGAGAGAAGCACAGACTTCCTGTGCTGGCCCCAGGGGAGGGTGCAGGCAGGAAAATGTCCGAATATGGAAAAGACTCCGATGGGCTGTGGGGTTAAGAGGTGGTTTCTTGGACACAAGGATGGTTTCAAAGGATGGTTCCAGAAGACTGTGAATCCTCTTAGAACATGTCTGTGGAATCTGGGGTTGGAAGTGAGGGCTCTCAAAAGCCATTCCATAGTGTACATTTTACCCATTCCTCGAAATAGTCACTGTAGCATTTCTAGCTGTGTGATGGTGGGCAAGCTAGTAACAGCTTTGTGGCTCAGTTTCCCTATGGGTAAAGTACAGATGATTATTGTCTTTACCACACAGGGCATCTCCTACAAGTTCTGAGGATCGTGAGATCGAGCCCTACATCGCGCTCAAGATGCAGCCGAAAAGTGTTATAAGTTTATAGAATGGGATGGATCCTTTACTGTGAAAGCAAATTAAATGTCTTTAATGATGGGGAACGTTCAGGTGAATCAATGGGGAGCATTCAAGTTGAGCGACTGTCCCGAGGCAGGTGGAGCACGATGCCCACTGGTTTCCAAGGTGCAGGGAACGTCATCTTTGTGGATGGACATGACACGGCACTTTGGGGGAGGCCATGAAGGCACTCCCTTGACCAGCTTTGGCTAACCCCACAGACAGAAGGAGTTGGGGAGCAGCAGGAGAAGCAGGAATGCGGAGTGAGGCCTTGAACAGGGCCCTGTGGCCATCCTAACTGCTCCTGTCTTTCCCACATAATGAACTTTTCCTCCTAAATTCACTTGGACTGTTCAGGATTTTGGGGCTCCCTGGAATTTTATTGAGAGCTTCAGATTTTTCCAGCAACTTCTGCTGGCTTCATAAGCAGCTATTTGGGTCAAAACTAGAGATTTATGTGGCTTCATTCCTGAGACTCTTCTATACCTGTATTCAGGACTACCTGTTTTGCTTTGGAAAATTTCTGGGCTAAAATATTTTTGGCTGTTAGGAAGTGGAGAAATCATAAACATGAGCGTTCCTATGCTGAAATCACAATTGTGTGTGTACTCTGTGAATGTGTGCACATATGTGTATATTTTTGTGTGTATGACTGTGTGCATGTATGTGTGTGTGTATGCGTGTGTGTAAACCTGGTCCCATCTGTATGTTCTTCCTTGTCCTGAGACAGTCTAGGGAAAGCGAGAGGAGCTTAACTGCTATAAAGCCACTGGTCTGAGGCAGGGGTTAAAAGTTTCCGTATGCTTGGGGACAAGTGTCTCCTTCCGGGAACAAGAACAAATGAGAGGTAACAGCCGTCAGGGAGTACTGGTTGTCTGGGGAAAATTAGAAGTAACAATTTAAAGCCTCCTTGTACAAATATTTCTGTTTTCCGGGAGCCCTAAAAAGAAGAAAGGCATCCTGTGATGTCTGTGTCCACTAGCAAGTGACAGCCACAAGATAACAACGGTAGGACTGAAGGATGCTTCCCTACTCCCAGCCCCTCCTCCTTGGGAGAAGTGCCTTTATAAGCCTGCACACTACACCCTGAGAGAGACAGTCCTTTCTTGTTGGCTTCCTTGTGTGCAAGCTACCTCAAACTCCACCTGCTTTCCTTCTCTCCAGCTCAGTGTTCATTTCTATGACATTGAGGTTCAAGAACCTGGGGTTGAGGGTCTGGTAAAGGTCCCACCTCGGTTAAGGGTGGTTGGCCTGGTAAGGGCTTTGGGTAGTCTTGTCAATTTTCATAATAGTCTGTCTATCGAACCATGCTCATTTAGAAAGTTTAGGGGTGAGGGGGTGCCTGGGTGGCACAGTTGGTTAAGTGCCTGACTCTTGGTTTTGGCTCAGGTCTGATCTCAGGATCGTGAGATCGAGCCCTACATCGTGCTCAACGGAAAGTCTGCTTAAGATTCTCTCCATCTCCCTGTGCACCCCCCAAATAAATAAATAAATCTTAAAAAAATAAAAAAATAAAAATTTTAGGGGAGGGCTATAGAGAATACCTGTCTGCAAGATCCTTGGAGGTGAGAGCCTGGACTGTCAGTCATCCACTGTGGGTGAGAGAAAGGGTCTCTGGAAGGTGTTTGCGGGACACAGAGCCTCCACTCCTGGGAGTGTGTTGGTTGAGTGTGCAGTTCCTAGACTCCTGCAGGTCCCTATTCCCTGATCTGTGTTTGGTGCTGGCTGTACTCACACTGAGGGTGGGGCGGGGCAGGAAATAACGGAGACACCCCGAGTCCGCCTGTGCTGCAGGGGCGCTGAGGGGGTTTTATCACAGCAATCAGGGCTCACAAGACAAATTTTTCTCTGGCTTCTGGCTGTGTGAGTTGGGAGAAGAGTTGATTTTTCTAAGGAGCCGGCTCTACTTCTGCACAGCGTTAACTGTGTAACTGATTGTGTTTCTCTTTTTGCTTTGTTCAGCCGGGAGCTGAGAGTAAAATTTATGTTCAAGTTTAGGAACTGGGTTAGACAGTAGAGCATGGACTTCTAACCTTCCCTTAGACTTGATTTTCTATGCTAATCTAGAGTTTGAGAACATTTATTTACATTTTTCCCATTTTTGTGTGCTAGTGAGCTCTATCAAATCCTTAGTGGAACAAGTCAACTGCAAATGATAAACATTAAAAACAAAAACAAAAACAAAAACCACCCTGTGATATTTACTAATAGGCCAGTGGGCTGCAGACACCCCCCTCCACCCGGAGGAGGACACGGATAGAGTACTAAGGTGAGGCTGGGCTGTGCACAGATGGGGCGATGGAGGGTTGCAGCTTGGGGTCAGGAGCCTGGGAAAGGCACCCAGGCACTTGGGGGGGCCCACAGAGAGGTGAAACTAACCATGCCTGCTCAGTTCCTGAGTTAGGAGCATGAATTGCCGGTTCTGACCCCACCTCTTCCCAGCTGGTTTCATGTACTGGCTCTGCTCCCTGGGGCACGTTGCCTAACCTCTCTGAGCCTCAGTTTTCTTCTCTGCAGAATGGGATCAGTAACAGAGTCAGCTTCATGAAAGATAGTGAGTCTGAAGTGAGATCAGTTTGTCAGGTGCTGAGCAGAGAGCCTGGCATTAGGGACTAGCTGTCATGATTATTATTATTACTGCAATCAGAAGGTCCAGAAATTGTGTGTTGGGGAATGCTGGAAAAGTGATGTGCTTCATTTTTTGACTTTTGAGCTTCCAGTAAATGTTGCTTATTCCCTGGGTTGGGGGATGCAGATTCAAAGATGTCCCCAAACCAAATTTCCCACCCTAATTCCAAGACTGTGACTATGGCAGATATTAGTCCTGAATGATGGTGCTTTAGATGACATACATATGCAGATGTGATTAGGGTTACTAATCCTTTGACATTAAAATTAAGAGGTGATCCAGGTGGGCCTAAGCAGAGAACAGTCTCTTGCTGATGGTGGAAGTCTGAGAGATGTAAAGGTGAGGGGGGATTGACTCTAGGAAGGCTCTCGTTCCCAGCCTTCACATACAGGGGTCATGGGTAGGGACTGAGAGCACCCTCCAGGAGCTCAGCACAGTCTCTAACTGATGGCTGTCCAGGAAACGGGGGTTGTCAGTCCTACGACAGCAAGGAACTGAATTCTGCCAACAACCAGACTGACCCTAGAAGCAGGCCTTCCCCAGGCCCTCCAGATAAAGCACAGTATGGCTGACACTTGATTTCGGTCTGTGAGAGCCCAGTCACACCCTCCAAGACTTCTGAGCTTCAGAAGTGTACGATAATAAATGGGAACTGTGCAAGGCTGCCAAGCCTGCGGCGTTTGTTACACAGCAAAGGTTATCTACCACACTGGGTCCCTTGCGCATGGAGCTGTCTACCTTACAGCCACCACCAGAGTTGCTGCTGGGCAGGGGGATGCACCACGAGATGGCTTCTTGTCCACCTCTGGGAGACAGTCTTCGCAGCCCGGAGCGCTGTCCATGGCTGTGCTGTGAACCAGCGATGCCATGGGTGCCCTGGATGCAGATGCCACCCCGCAGGGAAGGCACACGTCTGTGCCTGGGAGGTCAAGAGCATAAGGAGATGTGACTGTGGGATGCCCCGGGAGAAGGTGCTCTGGTTTCTCCCAGGAGGATGAGATGTGACAGATGAGCCTGGATAAAGACAGCCAGCTGGAGGGATATAAGGTCCTTATAGCATTGCTTTAATTCAGCTTTCAATTTGATCAGTGACGCCCTTCTGGTGAAATGTGTGCAGCTTAAACCCAAGACTGTAAACCTAATAGGAATTTGGTTCGCTTCACGAATCAAGATAATTGTACTTTGAAAAATGTTTTCAACATAACATTAATTTCGACCTTTACGTAAAGTGTGAGAGAAGTGTGTTTTTAAAATGGATATTCATGCATGACACATTTTCCATTATCATCTTATCAGATTTCCTGAGTTGCTGCAGCAGGAGATAGTTCAGGTGTTGAAAATAAGCAATCACTTATTTTTATGTTCTTGCAGGGACATGTTATGGCGATTGAATGGAATTTGCTTTCTCTTTTTCCTTACAGAAGCCTCAAGAACAAGGGCCATGGGACAGTGTTGGGTCCTGCCACCCAGAGCTCGCCAACAGTGATTGAAGTTGATTAAAAATGAAGAACAAGCAAAGCATTAGCCCATCTCGTGTCCTCTCCGTCCCTGGAAGGATTCTCCTGTATCCTTGGATTTAAGATCCTTACTGTGACATATTTAAAAAGCAAGCTAGATAATGGAGACAGGTGACTTTATGGATAGAATTATTTGGTAAGTGTCTTAGTCCCTTTGATTCCTGGCTACCTTATTTATAAAATAGAATAATATATTCTTTGCAGAGTTGTTGATTGGGGTTTAATAGATGATAGATATAAATCACCTGGAACAATAAATACTAACTCACTTTAAAAAAAAAAAAAAAAGCAAGCTAAAGATTTATATATGAATTCCCACTGGATCCCACTGGCTTCCAGAGTCGATTCGACACCTTTTCCCTCCCACCTGTGCAGAGGCAGTAAGTTCACTTCCCTAACCTCAGCGGTCTTGTTTGGACGAAGGAGCCCTGGCCAGATGCTGGCCCTGCAGAACTTTTAAAAAAATTAACCAAATAGAGTTTTTAAAAAATTAAGGCAAAATTCATACAACACAAAATTCACCATGTTAACTGTTTTCAAGTGTACCATCTCGTGGCTTTTAGTACATTTACAATATTCTGCAAACATCACCACTATCTAAATTTGGAGCATTTTCACCAGAAAACAAACTCTGTATCCATTAAGCATCACTCTCTGGATGGATATGGATCTGCTTCTTCTGGACATTTCATATACATGGAATCATACTGTTATAGGATCGCAGGGTTCTTGTCTCACGGAGTCGAAGGATGAATCTCCCGGACACAAAAGGGTGAAATGAAGTGAAAGTTTATTAAGTGGAGGTGAAAGCAGAAAGGAAAGAAGCAGCTCTCTAGAATGAGAGGGGACCCGAATGGGTTGCCACTGAGGGCTTCTAGTGGCAGTCTTTTATTCAGAACTGATTGGGAAGCTTGTGGCCTTGAGTTTCTTGTGCCATCTTGGTTTGAGTGCGGACTTCTGATAACCCCTTAATGACTCAGGTCTTTGAGGTTCGGTCATTTTCTGTGATACACTGTAGCCACCAGAAAAAAGTACTCTGGACATTCCTTCCGAGGCCAGGTGGTCTGTTTCCTTATCTCTTGTTCACTCTGTCTTAGCTTCTGCCTGCCAGGAATAGTCTCAGAGCCCAGCTGGGGGCCCCTTACCTCTCCCTGCCTAGACCTTAACCTTTTCCTTGCCTTTTGTGACTGGCTTATTTCACTTAGCATGTTTTCAAGATTCATGCATGCTGTAGCAGGTATCAACACTTCACTCTTTTTTATAGTAGAATAATATTCCATCCTATGGATATACCACATTTCTGTATCCATCCATCTGTTGATGGACGTTTGGGTTGTCTACTTTGGGGCTATGATGAGTAATGCTGCTATGAATATCTGTGTATAAGTTTTACTTTAAGCAAGCCCCTGCAGAATTTTTGGTATGAGCTAATGATTGGGTCTCATTTGAAAATAGTGTTGTTCCCTTGGTGAGTGCCTATTAGTAAGACTTTAATTCATTGATTGGTTGCCCAGAGCTTTGTTTTGCTTCAGAGAAGACTGTATTTTGTTAAATGCAATGGATTACTGAAAAGGTGTTCTTTAAGGGCCTAATACCGCAATGCCCACCCTACACTGCCTGAAAGTCTTCCCATGTTTTGTCTTGGCCAAGAATCCTCCCATGTGGGTATGGATTCTCTGATATTTTCTGAATTCTACTACTCTCTTCATTTCCTCCAGACCCATCCCCTGTTCTCTGTCTTATTAAATCTAATGTCTTGGAGATTGAATTAAAGATGTCAGGCCCCTTTGCTGAGAACTCTTTAGTAATCATGATTTCTGAGAGAGAGGGATATGCCAGAAAACACGGGAACAAACCCCACGGCCTCCTGTCATATCATGAAGTGTAAGTCCAGCCATTTGGGGGTGCATTTGCTCTCACTAAGATGGATTTAGGCTGAGAGGTTTTTGAGCTGCATTGCTGGAAGTGTGAGGGTCTGAGGAAGACTAAGAGCTGGAGGTTAGGCACGGAGTCCACGTGTGGGACAAATGCTCCACACCTCTCACAAAGTCCCTTCTGCTCAAGGGCTCCCATGCTTGACTCTCTGTACCAAGCTCCACACTGGGGAGCGCACCACACAGCCTGAGCAGCGGAGGGCGTCCCTGGCCGGCTCTGTGTCCAGTTGCTCCCAAATCACATATCTGCAAACACTGGAATTACAGCTTGGCAATTAGAGCTCAGCAAAACAACCTCGCTACCGAAAGCACAGAACTGCTGTGTCTGATCCAGGGAACCACAAAATTTGTGTCTCAGGCTTTTCTGGGGGTATGAGTTTGCTGGGTAGAGATTTTGATGACAATGACTGCCCTTATGACATGGTATTTTTTCTGGGTCCTACTTTTTAAAAATTTTGACCAATGCAAATCATTGAACTTGGGTGCGTAAACTGTACTTAGGATGGGATCTCCCAGCTCTCTGAGGGGTAGTGTAGTCCAGAGCCCTGATCCCTCAGAGCGTCTGCAGTTCCAGAGACATGAAGCAGAGACTCTTGCTATTTTGGCAACCCCAAGGTTTTTGCTGCCATCCCTCTGCTGGCTTATCCAGACACATAGACCATTGTAATTCTCAGCCCCTTTCCCTGCTCATTGGTTGGTTTCATTAGCTGAGCTCCAAGAGGCCCAGGAATCAGGACAGTCTCATGATGGGGAGCAATCCTGACCTTTGCAAACCTCTCTTTGTATCAGTACACATGCACACACACATATATATACATGCATGTGTATACGTGTGTTTGCTTATTTCCTTATTTGTTTCAAGACTTCTCTGAAAATAGTAGAAAAAGGAGAGGGAAGAGAAAGGCAAAGAGATTGACATCAAAAGTATAACTAGGAGACCCCACTCTCTGTGAGCTTCTTTTTGTTACAGGGAAGTCCCTAACAGATAAAGAAGGCATTAGCTCACACTTTTCTCCAACAACTTTTTAAAGAGATGCAAGTAACCTAGTGCATGTCCTGCAAAGCCTTTGAAATGTGAAGGCAAGCGAAACTGTGGTTAATTAAATGCTTTACATTTGTCATAGTTAGCATATTATATGAGATCAGCTAAATGTGTCACTCAGGTGAGCTGAGATTTTATGGTCCATACATACCTTTCCATGGTGCATTCTCCATGTTCCATCAGCGTTCACGGTACATTTGTTTCATGTTTATAGGGCTTTTATTTGCAGGCAATGTGGCATAGCAGAGGGCACTGGGGTGAGAAGGAATGGGAGAGGGGGCAGCTTTGTAGTTCTGGCTCTCTGGTGGCTTTCGAAAAAGTCATGCCCTTGAGCCAGATCTTCAGGGGAAACTGGGGCAGTTTCTATCGTCCCACTCTTTGAAATTACTGTAGCGCTTCAGAGGCATTAATATTTTTACTTTTTAGAGTAAATGTTTGGCACACCCTTAGTTTTCAATTACTGTTGCAGAACTGACCACCCCCACATAGCAGCGCCTATTTACTATTGTTATTTGTCATTGAGTGGGCCAAGAATCTGGAAAAGGCACAAAGTGCAGAGCTTCTGCTGGAAGACTGGGGAGTCACTGGAGGGTTTCTTCTCTCATGTGTTTGGTGTCTGCACCTGCATCACCACATGTGGCCTCTGCATAGCCGGGCTTCCTCACAGCATGGCTGCCTCAGTGCAGGGCGATGTCTACCCCACTGAGTGGCCCGCTTTAGGCTCCAGGCAGGAGTGTCCCAGACAGCGGCGAGCAGGTGGTATCACCTGTGGCCCAGCTCTGCCACACCGAATCCTTTGATCTCCTACCTACCTCTTCTCTGTTCCTCAAGGCCACGACCACATTTCGCCCTCTAGTAGTCTTCTGTGTACTTGTCCTGGAGTGTCCCGGTTAGGACTGTGGACTTAGGAGCTGGATCGAAATATTCTCCCTTATGCAATAAGAATATTAGCCCCAGGCACCTGGGTGCCTCAGTCGGTTAAGCGTCTGCCTTCGGCTCAGGTCATGATCCCTGGGTCCTGGGATTGAGTCCTGCATCGGGCTCCCTGCTCAGTGGGGAGTCTGCTTCTCCCTCTGTCCCCACCCTGCTCGCACTCTGTCTCTCCTTCTTTCTCTCTCACAAAATAAATATATAAATAAAATCTTCAAAAAAAAAGAGAGAGAGAAAGGTAGCTCCTATCCCTGAGGACCAGAGAGTAAATTCATGCAAAGACTTAGAACATAGCCTGGTGCAAGGTGCTTCCTTGATGAATGGCCACGACTGTTTTCTCCTGCAATGTGGTAGAGGTCCTGCCAGGACAGCTCTGCATCTTAGTCACTTCTGCCTTGCATTTTCTGTAGCACTTGGTGAACAGAACACAATTGGCACAAGCTCAGTATTTGCTCCTTCCGTGGCCTTGATGTTTGCAGGGACACAGCCCCCCATGACTCTTGTTCCCTCTGGGGTCTTCGGCTGGGTCTGTCTTCTCAGCTTACCCCACCATCTCAGAGTGCCATCTCTGACCGTCCCCCATGGGAGCCGTCCTTGTCCCCACGGCATCCTGTTTCATTTTGTTCATAGCTACTTGCTTCTCTTAGACCAGGATGTGAGCTCCATGAGTGCCAGATTTCAGTCTGTCATGTTTCCTGCTGTGTCCTCAGTGCCTAGAACTGGGCCGTGGAAGGGGGAGGGAAGGGGAAAAGAGACTGACTTCATGCTGATTTCAGAAACCTGTTGGAGAGGAGAGCTGCATCCTATACCGGACTAGGATTTACTTCCCTTTTAAGCACTGAAAAAAATCTCAATGACATCCATTCAGTCTTACTATATTTAGGTAAAATCCATTCATAATAAAAATAAAACTATATCTTCCCAACGGCAACTTAATTTTGAATGGAAATATTTTTTGGGCAGGTCTTTTAAAAAAATTTTTAATTAGGTTATGTTAATCACCATATATTACATCATTAGTTTTTGATGTAGTGTTCCATGATTCATTGTTTGCATATAAGTACTCCATGCAGAACATGCCCTCTTTAATACCCATCACCAGGCTAACCCATCCCCCCACCCCCCCTCCCCTCTAGAACCCTCAGTTTGTTTTTCAGAGTCCATAGTCTTTCATGGTTTGTCTCCCCCTCTGATTTCACCCCCTTCATTTTTCCCTTCCTACTGTCTTCTTTTTTTAATGTATAATGTATTACTTGTTTTGAGGTACAGCCTGTGATTCATCAGTCTTACACAGTTCACAGCACTCACCATAGCACATACCCTCCCCAGTGTCTATCACCCAGCCACCTCATCCTTCCCACCCCCACCACTCCAGCAACCCTCAGTTTGTTTCCTGAGATTAAGAATTCCTCATATCAGTGAGATCATATGACACATGTCTTTCTCTGATTAACTTATTTTGCTCAGCATCATACACTCCAGTTCCATCCATGTTGTTGCAAATGGCAAGATTTCATTCCTTTTGATGGCTGCATAATATTCCATTGTATATATATACACCACATCTTCTTTATCCATTCATCTGTCGATGGACATCTTGGCTCTTTCCACAGTTTGGCTATTGTGGACATTGCTGCTATAAACATCCGGGTGCACGTACCCTTTCAGATCCCTACATTTGTATCTTTGGGGTAAATACCCAGTAGTGCAATTGCTGGATCATATGGTAGCTCTATTTTCAACTTTTTGAGGAACCTCCATACAGTTTTCCAGAGTGGCTGCACCAGCTTGCATTCCCACCAACAGTGTAGGAGGGTTCCCCTTTCTCCGCATCCCTGCCAACATCTGTCGTTTCCTGACTGGTTAATTTTAGCCATTCTGACTGGTGTGAGGTGGTATCTCGTTGAGGTTTTGATTTGTATTTCCCTGATGCCAAGTGATGTTGAGCACTTTTTCATGTGTCTGTTGGCCATTTGGATGTCTTCTTTGGAAAAATGTCTGTTCATGTCTATGTTGGGCGGGTCTTAATATGGACACTCAAAGTGCTTGGTCAATTTGTAGCTGTCCCCAGCTCTGGCTTTGCCCTGAGTCCACTTTCCTCCCTCCTGGAACCCATGACTCCTGGCAGAGTTACTTGGAGTCCACTAACTTCTCAGACCACTGCTGGGTCACCCTCACCCTCGCCCTCAGCCCTCAGTCACAAGGTGGGATGGTCCATGCTGACTCCAGTAGAGACGACTTCTTGCTGCTCCACCCAGTGCAATTCTCAGAACAAAAGAGAGAAGACAGACTCCTCTTTATTTTGTGTAAACATGGTTTTGAACGTTTGTTAGTTTTCCTTCTTGTAACTTGAGTTGAGAGCATCCATCTGAGTAGTTTATAGGGTTCTGGATTAATTACTGGAACCTGGAAATTATTGGCTTTGTTTTATTTTAAACATAAAAATTTAGGTTTGCTATGCACCATTCAGTATGAAAGTTCTTAGTTTTCTTGTTTGGTGTATACTCTAGAGCCTGGCTTTGGAACTTCCAGATGTCTGCTGGATGGGTGGGGTTGCCTGTGTGATTCTCATTTCCGTGATCCTGTCTTCCTCGGGTCTCTCTGTCTCTCACTTCCTGCAGAGATGAACTTCTGCCCATGTCTCTCTGTTTGCCTCCGTGACATCTGGGCTATGTGGTGAGGGTTATTATGACTTTAATGATCTTATCATGCACCCAGGGGCTGCCCTAATTCTTAATTGGAGAATGTGGGGTACACAGGATAAAGTCTGACCGTGTGCACATCTTGAATGCCTGAATGGAAGTTCTCAGGCTTGGCCACTCACTGGAATCACTGGAACCTGCAGGGAGCACTGGGGCCAGGTGCTCCCTCCCAGTGGGGGACTTAACTGGCCTGGGGTGTAGCCTGGGCACTGGGGTTACGGATCTGCAGGGGTGCTGACTAGAGCCAGGTTTGGGGACCCTCGGGTTCTCTGGTTTGTCAGTGGAGGCAGGTGCTTGGTGGGCTCTGGGAAGGTGGTGGGGAGCAATCAGACAGCATACCTCTGTCACAGAGCCTGCTTCTCAGGGGCTGCATGCTGTTCTGGATGAGTAAATGATCAATAAGTTGGATTATTTATTGGAGAAAGATGTCCACAGGGAAAAGAACGGCTGAGGTTGGATGACTGTGTTGAAATGTAATCATGGATAGATTTGGCAGTTTGGATGTATTTAACACTGAGACATTATGGTGTCACTTTACCAGTCATTTTTATTAATTGTCCCCAGGTTCAAGTTTGGGACTTAGGTCAAGTTAGAACCGCTTCATCTGCCAGCACCTGGCTGCCTGGGAGGGAAGGCCTTGTGGGCATATGGTGAGATGAGGTGGAGTCAGGCAGGACCTGCTTGAACCCGGGCCGGGTGTGCTCACTTCATTCCAGGCTCACAGAAGGTAGATGGGGAACAAGTGGAAGAGCTCTGAAAGCCACCAGGCCCGTGTGGTCCCTGGGACCCAAGTCCCTGAGGTGCAGGGACAGTGGACGAGCCAACCCACGGCCCAGGACCTCCTCCCGTGCTCTGCTGCTCTCAGCTTGGCTGCAGGATGTGCACAGGGTCTCTGGTCTGTCCTTTTCTTGTCCTACCCTCAGGGAGAGTCCCCCACCCTTTGGCTCAGTTCCGATGGATTCCTCACGGCTTCCTCCTCACGTCAGTGCCATTTGCCCCAGCACCCTGCGACCCCTGCCAGAGGAGGACGTGAAGAGGGATGGGGCCCGGGGGTGACACGTCCTCCTGGGGGGATGCTGTGGAGTGTGCTGTCCTGCTTTGCTCTTGGGGCTGGCTGTGCAGTTCCTCCATTCTGCTCTGTCCCCATGGGGCCCGCGTAGTGTCCCCAGTCCTGGGTGAGGGTGCTGGCAGAGGCCACCTCATGCGTCCGAGTCTGGGTCCCTCTGAGGCCACACATGGGGCTGGGGGAGTGCGCCGCATGATCCTGATGAACTTACAGTCAGTCTCAGGCTTTCGTCCTTGCCTCCTGCCCGGGAAAGACAGCACCAATGACAACCACTTTGAGAATCACCTTAGATTGGAGAGGGGAGATTGTTTTTCCTGAGAGGCACTGAAGAATTTCCCACTAAACATGTGGCCTTCTGCTGTGGTAACGCATGATGTGGGTGGATCCTGAGCAGCCCATCTGGGGACAAGCTCTTTGGGGTTTGTGGGACTTCAGGACAGTGGAGAAGCTAGCTGCCCTTGTCCCAGGGACAGTCTGTGATGAGCACAAGTGCTTCTTTGGGGTCTGGTGAGACAAACACGTCGGCCTGGAGCCCTTTATCCTGAGAGCAGAGGTGGACAAAGAAGTGGAAGTTGCCCCTTAACCTTGCCGTGTGACCTCTGATGAGGGAAGGAATCGCAGGCTCCTGTCAGGATACAACCTGTTGGGAGGACGGCCCTCCACTGAGCAGAGCCGGCGTGTGGCTGTCAGGGCATGAGGGTGGTGGCAACGTGAACATGCCACCTCTCAATGCACAGGATAGACAGACACAAAGGCAGAGGATGGAGAAGTAAGAACCTTAGGTCACAGTAAGAGTCCATGAGAAATACTGCATTTATTTTTTGTAAGTGAACTAAAGTTTCACACCCACCTCCCTGGATTCTGGTTTGTAAGAGGGGTTCTTTTTGTTTGTTTGTTTGTTTTTATTATGTTAATCACCATACATTACACCATTAGGGTTTATTTTATTTTTTTATTTTTTAATTTTTTTTATTTTTTATTCTTATGTTAATCCCCATACATTACATCATTAGTTTTAGATGAAGTGTTCCATGATTCATTGTTTGTGCATAACACCCAGTGCTCCATGAAGAATGTGCCCTCCTCAATACCCACCACCAGGCTAACCCATCCTCCCACCCCCCTCCCCTCTAGAACCCTGTTTGTTTTTCAGAGTCCATCGTCTCTCATGGTTCGTCTACCCCTCCGAGTTCCCCCGCTTCATTCTTCCCCTCCCGCTACCTTCTTCTTCTTCTTTTTTTTTTCTTAACATATATTGCATTATTTGTTTCAGAGGTACAGATCTGAGATTCAACAGTCTTGCACAATTCACAGCGCTTACCAGAGCACATACCCTCCCCAGTGTCTATCACCCAGTCACCCCAAAGCTCCCACCCCACCCCCCACTCCAACAACACTCAGTTTGTTTCCTGCGATTAAGAATTCCTCATATCGGGGCGCCTGGGTGGCTCAGTTGGTTAAGCAACGGCCTTCGGCTCAGATCATGATCCTGGAGTCCCGGGATTGAGTCCCGCATCAAGCTCCCTGCTCGGCAGGGAGTCTGCTTCTCCCTCTGACCCTCCTCCCTCTCATGCTCTCTGTCTTTCATTCTCTCTCTCTCAAATAAAAAAAAAAAAAAAAAAAGAATTCCTCATATCAGTGAGATCATATGATACATGTCTTTCTCTGTTTGACTTATTTCACTCAACATAATACCCTCCAGTTCCATCCACGTCATTGCAAATGGCAAGATCTCATTCCTTTTGATGGCTGCATAATATTCCATTGTATATATATACCACCTCTTCTTTATCCATTCATCTGTCGATGGACATCTTGGCTCTTTCCACAGTTTGGCTATTGTGGACATTGCTGCTATAAACATCGGGGTGCACGTACCCCTTCGGATCCCTACTTTTGTATCTTTGGGGTAAATACCCAGTAGTGCAATTGCTGGATCATATGGTAGCTCTATTTTCAACTTTTTGAGGAACCTCCATACAGTTTTCCAGAGTGGCTGCACCAGCTTGCATTCCCACCAACAGTGTAGGAGGGTTCCCCTTTCTCCGCATCCCCGCCAACATCTGTTGTTTCCTGACTTGTTAATTTTAGCCATTCTGACTGGTGTGAGGTGGTATCTCGTTGAGGTTTTGATTTGGATTTCCCTGATGCTGAGCGATATTGAGCACTTTTTCATGTGTCTGGTGGCCATTTGGATGTCTTCTTTGGAAAAATGTCTGTTCATGTCTTCTGCCCATTTCTTGGTTGGATTCTTTGTTCTTTGGGTGTTGAGTTTGATGAGTTCTTTATAGATTTTGGATACTAGCCCTTTATGTGATATGTCATTTGCAAATATCTTCTCCCATTCTGTTGGTTGTCTTTTGGTTTTGTTGACTGTTTCCTTGGCTTTGCAAAAGCTTTTTATCTTGATGAAGTCCCAATAGTTCATTTTTGCCCTTGCTTCCCTTGCCTTTGGCGATGTTTCTAGGAAGAAGTTGCTTCGGCTGAGGTCAAAGAGGTTGCTGCCTGTGTTCTCCATTTGGATTTTGATGCACTCCTGTCTCACATTGAGGTCTTTCAACCATTTGGAGTCTATTTTTGTGTGTGGTGTAAGGAAATGGTCCAGTTTCATTCTTCTGCATGTGGCTATCCAATTTTCCCAACACCATTTTTTGAAGAGACCGTCTTTGTTCCATTGGACATTTTTTCCTGCTTTGTCAAAGATGAGTTGACCATAGAGTTGAGGGTCCATTTCTGGGCTCTCTATTCTGTTCCATTGATCTATGTGTCTGTTTTTGTGCCAGTGCCATGCTGTCTTGATGATGACAGCTTTGTAATAGAGCTTGAAGCTCTGTAATAGAGCTTGAAGTCTGGAAGTCTGGAAGCAAAGCCGGCTTTGCTTTTCTTTTTCAACATTCCTCTGGCTATGCGGGGTCTTTTCTGGTTCCATACAAATTTTAGGATGATTTGTTCCATTTCTTTGAAAAAAGTGGATGGTATTTTGATGGGGATTGCATTGAATGTGTAGATTGCTCTAGGTAGCATTGACATCTTCACAATATTTGTTCTTCCAATCCATGAGCATGGCACGTTTTTCCATTTCTTTGTGCCTTCCTCAATTTCTTTCATGAGTATTTTAGAGTTTTCTGAGTACAGATCCTTTGTCTCTTTGGATAGATTTATTCCTAGGTATCTTATGGTTTTGGGTGCAATTGTAAATGGGATCGACTCCTTAATTTCTCTTTCTTCTGTCTTGTTGTTGGTGTATAGGAATGCCACTGATTTCTGTGCATTGATTTTATATCCTGACACTTGACTGAATTCCTGTATGAGTTCTAGCAGTTTCGGGGTGGAGTCTTTTGGGTTTTCCACATAAAGTATCATATCATTTGCAAAGAGTGAGAGTATGACTTCTTCTTTGCCAATTTGGATGCCTTTGATTTCTTTTTGTTGTCTGATTGCTGTGGCTAGGACTTCCAATACTATGTTGAATAGCAGTGGTGATAGTGGACATCCCTGCCGTGTTCCTGACCTTAGGGGGAAAGCTCTCAGTTTTTCCCCATTGAGAATGATATTTGCTGTAGGTTTTTCATAGATGGCTTTTATGATATTGAGGTATGTACCCTCGATCCCTCTACTCTGAAGAGTTTTGATCAAGAAAGGATGCTGTACTTTGTCAAAAGCTTTTTCTGCATCTATTGAAAGGATCATATGATTCTTGTTCTTTCTTTTGTTAATGTATTGTATCACATTGATTGATTTGTGGATGTTGAACCAACCTGGCAGCCCAGGGATAAATCCCACTTGGTCGTGGTGAATAATCCTTTTAACGTACTGTTGGATCCTATTGGCTAGTATTTTGGTGAGAATTTTTGCATCCATGTTCATCAGGGATATTGGTCTGTAATTCTCCTTTTTGATGGGGTCTTTGTCTGGTTTTGGGATCAAGGTAATGCTGGCCTCATAAAATGAGTTTGGAAGTTTTCCTTCCATGTCTATTTTTTGGAAAAGTTTCAGAAGAATAGGTATTAATTCTCCTTGAAATGTTTGGTAGAATTCCCCTGGGAAGCCATCTGGCCCTGGGCTTTTGTTTTTTGGGAGATTTTTGATGACTGCTTCAATTTCCTTAGTGGTTATAGGTCTGTTCAGGTTTTCTATTTCATCCTGGTTCAGTTTTGGTAGTTGATACCTCTCTAGGAATGCATCCATCTCTTCCAGGTTATCTAATTTGCTGTCATAGAGTTGCTCATAATATGTTCTTATAATTATTTGTATTTCTTTGGTGTTGGTTGTGATCTCTCCTCTTTCATTCATGATTTTGTGGATTTGGGTCATTTCTCTTTTCTTTTTGATAAGTCTGGCCAGGGGTTTATCAATCTTGTTAATTCTTTCAAAGAACCAGCTCCTAGTTTTGTTGATCTGTTCTACTGTTCTTTTAGTTTCTATTTCATTGATTTCTGCTCTGATCTTTATTATTTCTCTTCTCCTGCTGGGTTTAGGCTTTATTTGCTGTTCTTTCTCCAGCTCCTTTAGGTGTAGGGTTAGGTTGTGTACTTGAGACCTTTCTTGTTTCTTGAGAAACGCTTGTATTGCTATATACTTTCCTCTTAGGACTGCCTTTGCTGCATCCGAAAGATTTTGAATAGTTGTGTTTTCATTTTCATTGGTTTCCATGTATTTTTTTAATTCTCCTTTAATTTCCTGGTTGACCCATTCATTCTTCAGTAGGATGCTCTTTAGCCTCCATGTATTTGAGTTCTTTTCGACTTTCCTCTTGTGATTGAGTTCTAGTTTCAAAGCATTGTGGTCTGAAAATAGGCAGGGAATGATCCCAATCTTTTGGTACCAGTTGAGACCTGATTTATGACCTAGGATGTGATCTATTCTGGAGAATGTTCCATGGGCACTAGAGAAGAATGTGTATTCCGTTGCTTTGGGATGGAATGTTCTGAATATGTCTGTAAAGTCCATTTGGTCCAGTGTGTCATTTAAAGTCTTTATTTCCTTGTTGATCTTTTGCTTAGACGATCTGTCCATTTCAGTGACGGGGGTGTTAAAGTCCCCCACTATTATTGTATTGTTGTCGATGTGTTTCTTTGCTTTTGTTATTGATTGCCTTATATAATTGGCTGCTCCCATGTTAGGGGCATAGATATTTACAATTGTTAGATCTTCTTGTTGGATAGATCCTTTAAGTAGGATATAGTGTCCTTCCTCATCTCTTATTACAGTCTTTGGTTTAAAATCTAATTTGTCTGATATAAGGATTGCCACCCCAGCTTTCTTTTGGTGTCCATTAGCATGGTAAATGGTTTTCCACCAGCTCACTTTCAATCTGGGGGTGTCTTTGGGTCTAAAATGAGTCTCTTGCAGACAGCATATCGATGGGTCTTGTTTTTTAATCCAGTCTGATAGCCTGTGTCTTTTGATTGGGGCATTGAGCCCATTTACATTCAGGGTAACTATTGAAAGATAGGAATTTAGTGCCATTGTATTGCATGTAAGGTGACTGTTACCATATATTGTCTGTGTTCCTTTCTGGTCTATGTTGCTTTTAGGCTCTCTTTTGCGTAGAGGACCCCTTTCAAGATTTCCTGTAGGGCTGGTTTTGTGTTTGCAAATTCCTTTAGTTTTTGTTTGTCCTGGAAGCTTTTTATCTCTCCTTCAATTTACAATAACAGCCTAGCTGGATAGAGTATTCTTGGCTGCATATTTTTCTCATGTAGTGCTCTGAATATATCCTGCCAGTCCTTTCTGGCCTGCCAGGTCTCTGTGGATAGGTCTGTTGCCAATCTAATGTTTCTACCCTTGTAGGTTACATATCTCTTCTCTCGAGCTGTTTTCAGGATTTTCTCTTTGTCTATGAGACTCGTAAGTTTTACTATTAGATGTCGGGGAGTTGACCTATTTTTATTGATTTTGAGAGGGGTTCTCTGTGCTTCCTGGATTTTCATGCCTGTTTCCTTTCCCAAATTAGGGAAGTTCTCTGCTATAATTTGCTCCAGTATACCTTCTGCCCCTCTCTCTCTTTCTTCTTCTTCTGGGATCCCAATTATTCTAATGTTGTTTCATCTTATGGTATCGCTTATCTCTCGAATTCTGCCCTCGTGATCCAGTAGTTGTTTATCTCTCTTTTTCTCAGCTTCTTTATTTTCCATCATTTCATCTTCTATATTACTGATTCTCTCTTCTGCCTCATTTATTCTAGCACTTAGCGCCCCCATTTTTGATTGCACCTCATTAATAGCCTTTTTGATTTCTACTTGGTTGGATTTTAGTTCTTTTACTTCTCCAGAAAGCGTTTCTCTAATAACTTCCATATTTTTTTCAAGCCCAGCTAGTATCTTTAAAGTGATGATTCTGAACTCTAGATCTGACATTGTACTAATGTCCGTATTGAGTAGGTCCCTGGCAGTCGGTACTACCTCTAGTTCTTTTTGTTGAGGTGATTTTTTCCGTCTTGTCATTTTGTGTAGAGGAGAATAGATTAATGAGAGAACAAAATGCTAGCAGAGTAACCACGTCCCCAGAAAATATACTCTAAACAAATCAGAAAAGACCTGAAGCAGTGGAACAAGAAATGGAAAGAGAGAAAAAAGAAAAAGAAAAAAAAAAAAAAAGAAAAAGATAAAGATAAAAACAAAAACAAACAAAACAAAACAGCAACAACAACAACAAAAAACCAGAATGTGATCAAATATGATCAGGCTGGTATATAGATCAGTGCCGCACACTAGATTTGGGGTGTATTTTGGTCTTTTAGAAGAAAGTGCCTCCCAAAATTTTAAAGAAAGAAAAACTTATATATGTACAAAAATAAGGGTTGATATGATGAAGGGATGGAATATGACTGTAAAGATGGAAATTTTAAAAAATTTTATAAAAGGAATTGATAGGAAGTTGTTTGAAAAAAGAAAGAAGAGGATTAAAAAAAAAAAGAAAAAAAAAGGGAGAGAATGTGATCAGGCAGGGGAATAGAAAACACCATATACTAGAGATTTAGGGTATATTTTAATCTGTTAGAAAAATCTATCTCAAAATTTTAAAGAGAGAACAACTTATATATATAAGCCAAAAATACGGGTAACTACTCTGAAGTGATAGAATATGACTCTAAAAATCAAAAATAAAAATTTTTTTTAAAAAAGTGATTGATAAGATGATGGCTGAAATAGGGAAAAAGAAAAATTCAAAAAAAAAAAGAAAAAAAGAAAAAAGACAGTTAAAATAAATTAACTTTGAAAAACTAAAGAATCATGGTAAAAAAGCCATGAATTCTATGTGCAGTATTCCCCTAGCGCTGGATTTCTGCCGTTTTCCTTGATCGGTAAACTTGGTCTTGGCTGGCTGTTCTCGCTGATCTTCTGGGGAGGGGCCTATTGCCGGGGTTTCCAAATGTCTTTGCCGGAGGCGGAATTGCCCCGCCCTTGCCCCCTCCCGGCTAAGTAATCTGCTCGGGTTTGCTCTCCGCGGCTTTTGTTCCCTGCGAGCTTTCCATACAGCTTTGGAGGCAGAGAGTGAAAATGGCGGCCTCCCAATCTCCGCCCCGGAAGAGCCGAGAACTCGGGGCCCCACTTCTCAGTGAGCCCCCAGAGAAAAGCTGTCAGTCACTCCCAGATCCCCGGTCTCCGGCCGCACTCCGTGCTCACCCGGCCTGCGACCGCGCGCCTCTATCTCTGGCACCCGACCCCGGGTGGAGTCTCCAAACCCAGCAGATCCCTGCGGTGCACTCCCGCTTGGCTCCTCCCGGGGGAGGAAGGGGAGTCTCCCCGGATCTGCCGCTTGTTGGGTCCCTGCTGGAGGAGCAGGGGCCCGACTGTGCCGCGGATCATGGTTTATGGCAACCCCGAGCTGAGAGCCCGTGCCTCGGCTCCGTCTCTGCAGCCAGCTTCCCTGCTCCGATACCTGGGAGCTCTGCCACACTCAGGCACTCCCGGTCTTTCTGTGACCCCAAGGGTCCTGAGACCACACTGTCCCGGAGGGTTCCACCCCCCACTTAGCCACCAGAGTGATGTCCCTCAGCGGAGCAGACTTTTAAAAGTTCCGATTTTGTGCTCCGTGGCTCTATCACTTGCCAGAAGCGGCCGACGGAGGCCCCTCCCCCACCGTCTATCCTCCCGAATATCGCCTCGGATTCACTTCTCCGCACGTCCTACCTTCCAGAAAGTGGTCGCTTTTCTGATGAGAGAGTTGTTGCTCTTCTTTTCTTCAATCTCCTGTTGAGTTTGTAGGTGTTCAGAATGGTTTGATCCCTATCCAGCTGAATTCCTTAGAGGAGACGAAATCCAGGTCTCCTGCTCCTCCGCCATCTTGCTCCGCCCCCCACATCATTAGTTTTTGATGTAAGAGGGGCTCTGTTTCCTGTCCCCTCCTCACGGCCTCTTCAGGGTCATCTCAAGGACTTGGGCACAGCCAAGGCACAGAGGAGACCTCTGACCATAGGTGGTCCACACTGGGTCCTGCAGCCTCCTAGTTCCTCTGTACTGTGCTCTGAGGAGGCTGGGAACTCCACAGAATCTCCTCCCAGTGTAGGCTACCTTCTCCCCAGGCAGGGGAGCTGAGGTGGCTCTGCCTTTGGGTCTCAGCCTCTCCTCTCCTTTAAGGCCAGGGGATGGTCTCTTTTATCTGAAGGAAGCCCCTGCCTCTTGCACCTCCTGAGCCCCCTACCTCTTCCCTCTAGACCGGACTTGGAATACTAGAAAATGAAAGCCAGGAGGTGTCCACAACCACGTCTACTGTCTGCCCTGCCACAAGCCCCCTCTAAGGTACCACAAGCACTACCTGCCTTAGGAGAGGAAGGAGAAGGGAGAGAACCCAGAAGATAACATTACAGTCGTTCAGCCACCACACATGGTGGGCCCGCTGCAAGGTAATCTGGATTCTTCTCTTAGTGATAAGTTTGAAGAGTGTCACTTGGTGGACAAGAGTTGAAGTAACTGTGGCCAGAGATGGGGCAGGGATCTGGGTCTTGGGCAGGCAGAACTTGGCCTGAGAGGTCAAGTCCAGCCAGACAGTGGTTGGTCTCAGGGGACACTGCAGGGCCCAGGTTCCCTCTGAGCCACCCAGGCGGCCCTGTCTAAATCATCTTTCTCTCACTATACCAGCATTTTGTTGTTTGAGGTTTTCTTTTTTAAAATTTTATTTGTTCAATTTATCAAAATGTGTTAATTCAATAAAATATTATTTTAAATATGATAAAAATAAAACCCTTTCTGGCATATGGTTCTAAGACTGATACATAGAGTCATGAAACCATCACCACAACTGAGCTACAGATCAGTCCCCTTTCCACCAAATTCCTTTGTGCTGTTAAACTCTCCCTAGTCCTCACCTGGAAACCACGGATCTGTTCTCGGTCCCTATCATTTTTTGCCTCCTGAGGATTCCTTTTTAAACATCAAGAAAATATCACAGATATAACATGATAGTGTTTTGAGGTTCCAGAAAATAGTGATCAAAAGCTATCCTGGATTCGGGTATGTTTTAGAATGAGTTTGCATTAATGAGTCACTGCACTATCGACATCCTTTTGAAAAATAGCACTATTTGTGTGTGTGAGGCATTGCTCTGGGTTATTCCTGGGACTTATCGACCCACAATCTCCCTGCAATAATTTACAACCTACAGGTTGGCAACCACAGTGGTTCTGCTAAACCAAGGGAGACTCGCAGGCTTCAAAGAAAGCAAGGACAGACCTGGGCTCCTCCTGCCATCCTGGCAAGCTTTTCCGACAAAGCTGGAGCAGCTTTGACAGCCCAGTGTGTGCCCTCAGTCCCAGTACAAACAGCAGAGAGTGAAGAGAGAGATTAAAAGATCTTCATTGGTTTGATTTTGTCTTTTCAGATCAAACATTGCTCTGTTTTGCACAAGGAATATTAAAAACAAATGATATGTCAAGTTGGTGAGAGAACCAATCTTACTGGAAGTTCTTTGTGTTTATCTTAGTGTTAAAATGGATGAGAGCTTTTTGAAAAGAATTGCTCTGGAAGAAGAATTCATATACTTGTCCAATGAAGGGATCCTCGTGCTGTGATCACATCTTCCATGGCGGTGGTGGTGGACATCGGGATGTGGGTCAACCTGCAAGGTCCAGCTGGTGCTGGCTGTCTGGCAGGATGATAGTGGGCAGCCTTCTCTAAACAGCTTGGCTAGCCCCTGTATTGACAGATCCTCCTCTGGCTGGAGAAGCAGAGAACATATTTAAAAAAAATTTTTTTTTAAAGATTTTATTTATTTGACAGAGACACAGCGAGAGAGGGAACACAAGCAGGGGGAGAGGGAGAAGCAGGCTTCCCACTGAGCAGGGAGCCCAATGCAGGGCTCGATCCCAGCACCCTGGGATCATGACCTGCGCCGAAGGCAGACGCTTAACCGACTGAGCCACCCAGGCACCCCCGAGATAACATATTTTATTTAATTAATTAATTTATTTATTTTAAAGATTTTATTTATTTATTTGAGACAGAGAGAATGAGAGACAGAGAGCATGAGAGGGAGGAGGATCAGAGGGAGAAGCAGACTCCCTGCCGAGCAGGGAGCCCGATGCGGGACTCGATCCCGGGACTTCAGGATCATGACCTGAGCCGAAGGCAGTCGCTTAACCAACTGAGCCACCCAGGTGCCCCCGAGAGAACATATTTTAAAAAGAAGAACAGAGAGTTTGCATTTCTGATTTGTCATTAGATCAAAGATAAAGCATAGTCTGTGACACCAGAATGCCACCACCTCACTTGCTTCTTTGTAGTCAGATCTTCCAGGACCCATCTATCTCTCCTTGTCTCTCTCTTTCTCACACACACAGACACAGCTTCTCTATTTCTGCCCTCATCACAATTTCCCACTGATGGTCTGTCACTCCTGTCCCCCTAGTCCCTTGCCACCAGGAGGAGAGGTTATTAAAAAGATTCATGGATTCTGCTCTAGAGATTTTGAGTCAATCAACTAGTCCAGAATTTGCATTTTTAGTAAGCAACCAGATAGTTCTGATATAGACGGGTCACACATTACACAGACCTCTGGTTAAACATTTTAGAGATGTTTCTGATTGTCCATGGGTTGGCACATTTCTATGCCGCATCCATCTAAACGGGCTGATGACTCAAAGAAAAAAAATGCAAATCCTGTTTTACAACCATGTGGTTTGGGCACACTGGGTTATAGGCATGTCCCACTTAATGCAAAACCAAAGCACAAAAACTTAAGTCTACCAAACAAACACAGAGAATTATTATTTGTTTATAAACTATAACTGTACTTGTCCTTGGGACTTGCCAGCCCCCCAGTCTTGATCTCTGCCCCAAGCAAAGGTCACTGTAATGGCGGGGGGTGGGTGGGGGCAGAAGGTGGCAAAAGGCAGAGGGCCCACTCATCTCCCTCGCTTGTACTCTGGGTTGTCCGGAACAGAAATGGCCTGGGGCCACGCTGGCTTGAAGACGCCGAACTCCCGCACACCTGTCCCTTTTGCTCTCCCAGCTAGTTCCCGTCAGGTCCAGGGCTTGGCCCACCTGGGCTGGGATAGGTTGATCCCATTGCACGTGACCCAGCCTGCCCAATCAGATGTCTCTACCCCTCTCCTTCCCCACGCCCAGCCACAGGGATTGGTTCAGCCGTGGGCCAATAGGAAGTTCCTGGAACCTCGCGGGAATTGCAGGGAGAGGTGCCTCCACCCCCTGCCCCCGTCCTGGTTGTGGGAAAGTGTTTCTTCGCACCTGGGAGCCCACCTAGATTCAGCTACTGCAAAGCTTCCCAGCCCAGAGGTGCAGCAAGGAGGCAGGTTCCCAAAGTCAGGACAGATCTCTCACGGCCTGTAGTTCCTGTCCATTTCCTCCTCTGTTGAGGTGGGTGAAGGTTGGGTGAACATGGTCAGCGTGCTGATGGATGCATAAAGCAAGCCTTGAATTTGTGCCTGGTTTTCGCCACTTCCATCAGTAATGCCTCAGTGTCCTGGGATAGACAGGGGCACGATTCACATTCCCACTGGGGAAATCGGGGTTTCTCTCTTTGACTATACTTACATCATCAACAACAAAACACTTTAGTTTTGAAACAATCGCAAAGTTAAACAAAAATTGCAAGAACAGTACAAAGAAAGACCTTCCCTCCCAAACCCTTTAAGATTAAATTGCCTGTATGATGATCCACCATTCCCAAATAGCTTAGTGTGTAATTGTGTAATTCCTACAAATAAGGACATTCTCATCTGTAACCACAAAACAACTATCATCAAAATCAGGGAATTATCATGGACACATTAATAACTTCTAGTTCTCAGGCCCCATTTAAATTTTTCCACTTGTTCCAGTAATGTCCTTTAGAGCAAAAGGAACCGGTTCAGAATCAACATGTTGCATTCTGTTGTCATGTGTCCTTCAATCTGGAGTAGTTCTTCAGTCTTTGCTGACTCATGACCTTGACATTTCTGAAGATTACAGATTAGGAATCTTTGCCTGTTGTTGCTTCCTACTAGGACCAGGTTGTGCATCTTGGGCAGGTATATCACAGAAGTGAGGCTGTGTTCTTGCGTGGTATCCTTCAGGGTGACACCATGGGCTAAACACTCATTATGTTGATCCTGGCTCTGCAGCACCAGCAGAGGGTCATTTACATGGAAGGTTATAGATGCCCATCATGGAGGAGCAGGGAGGTGGAGAATTCTAGCATGACCAATGAGATTTGCTCCCAGGGACTTTTGGGAACAGGGCAGGGATGAGGGGTCCTGATTCCCAGAGGCGGAAGAGTCATAGTACTTGCTCCAGACTTCCATTTATGACTTTGTTATTGACTTGCTGTCACTTGCTGTGACTCTGGGCCCACATTTCCCTGTGCTAGTCTTCATTCCTTTGTCATAAAATGAAGATGACACAGTCTGTCCTCCCCACTTTGCAGGCTGGTGTGTGAGATACACATATGAGCAGGAGTGTTTGAATATCAGAAAGCCCTGAGCAAACACACTGCTTGGCTTTCCTTACTTGGGGTGCAGCTGGAATCTTGGGGCCACTTCACTTCACTGTCTCACAATTCTGCCAGTTTTGGTCCCTTCCTCAGATGACAGTTTAATAGCTTCTGTGAGAAGAACAAACTTAGAGGACAGACACTACTTACCTTCAAGAATTACTATAAAGCTACAGTAATCAAGATGTGTGGTATTGGTGAAAAATAGACAAAGAGATCAATGGAACAGAATAGAGCACCCAGAAACAGACCCACATATATAGTCAAGTGATCTTTCACGAAGTAGTTAAAGAAATACAATGGAACAAAGATAGTGTATTTGACAAATGGTGCTAGAATAACTGGACATTCACAAGCAAACAAAAAACAACAAAAAAGAGAATTTAAACACAGCTTACACCCTTCTGAAAATTAACTCAAAGGATCACAGACCTGAACATAAAGTGTGAAATTATAAGACTCCTTGAAAATAACACAGGAGAAAATCTAGATGACTTTGGATTTGGTGATGACATTTAAGATACAACACCAAAAGGCATGATCAATAGAAGAGACTTGATAAAATTAAATTAATGATAAAATTAAACATTTCTGTTCTGTGAGAGACGCTGTCAAGAGAATGAGAAGATGAGCCGTGTATTGGGAGAAAATATTTACAAAAGACACATCTGGTAAAGATCTGTTGTCCAAAATATACAAAGACCTCTTAAAACTCAACAGCAGGAAAACAAAAAAACCTGATTAGAAAATGAGCCAGACCTTAACAGACACCTCACCAAAGAAGGTAGACAGATAGCAAATAACATATGAGAAGACGCTCCACATCATATGTCAGCAGGGGAATGCAAGTTAAAATAATGGTACCGTGACACACACATTTGAATGGCCAAAACCCAGAAAACCGACACCACCAGATTCTGGTGATTATGTGGAGCAAGAGGAACCCTTATTCACTGCTGGAGAGAATACAAAATGGTAACAGCTACTTTGGAAGACAGTTTAGCAGTTTCTTACAAAACTAAATATACTTTTATTCATAAGATCCAGTAATCACACTACTTGTTATTTACCCAAAAGGAGCTGAAAACATGTCTACAGAAAAACCTGCACACAGATGTTTATAGCAGCTTTCTTCATAATTGCCAAAACTTGGAAGCAACCGAGATGTCCTTCAGAAGGTGAAAGGATAAATAAGCTGTGGTCATCCAGACAATGGAATACTATTAGATGCTAAAAATATATGATCTAATAAGCCACGAAAAGACTTGGAGGAAACTTAAGTGTATATTACTAAGTGAAAAAAGCCAGTCTGAAAATGTGACATACTTGATGATTCCAACTATATGACATTTCAGAAAGGGAGAAACTGTAGAGACGGTAAAACTGCCAGGGGTTAGGGAGAAGCATGGGAATGAATAGGCAGAACACAGGGGATTTATAGAGCAGTGAAACTACTCTGTATGATACTATAATGATTGATACATATCATTATACATTTGTCCAAACCCACAGAATGTATAACACCAAGAGTGAACCCTAATGTAAACTATGGACTTTGGATGATAATGATGTTTCAATGTACGTTCATCAGTTGTAGCAAATAATACCATTCTGATGCATAATGATGATGATGGGGAGGCTATATATTTATGGGGACAGGGAGAGATGGGAAATGTCTGTACCTTCTGCTCAATTTTGCTGTGAACCTAAAACTGCTCAGAAAAAATAAAGTATGTATATATATATTTGTATATATGTGTGTGTATATATATGTGTGTGCATACGTATGTATATATGTGTGTGTGTGTATATATGTGTGTTGTGTATATATGTGTGTTGTGTATGTGTGTGTGTGTGTGTGTGTGTGTATATATATATATATATATATATATATATATATATATTTAAGATGAAATAAAACCTTTCCGCATTCTAGCCTAAAACATCTCCAAGTCCTAGGGAGCCCCTGTGACATTGTGAACGTGCTTTGTTACATCACCAGCTTTTCATAGGATCCTCCTGCCTCTTTTGTGCTGTGACCAAACACTGGCCTTCTACTGAGGGCTTGGTTTCCTTTGCCACCCTGCTAGTCAGAGATGGGCTTAACTTTCAGACTTTCTATGAAAATGAAGTTCACAACACCTCCTTGATATTGGTTACTGACATCCTCTTTCCTTTCCTTTTTTTAAAACTGGGATTTCCTCCCAATTACACCATGACAAACTTCCCAGGGGCTTCTTTCCTACTGAATGCCTCTCAGGCTTTTTCCATCTGGACCCCTGGTGGGGTGTAGCAGCATTAAATGATCTGGATTTCCCAAAGCCTAGGACTTCTGTCATCTGTGTTTGCAGGGGGCTCTGCTGGATTGGCCATTCAAGTGGGGTGGCAATGGGTCTGCAGCACTTCCTCCTGCCTGCATCATGAGCTCACTGTATCACAGTGTACCATGAATGGGGATGTTGGTGGTTCCTTCAGTGCACACACCAGGGACACATGAATAAAAATATCATTTGTGGGAAAAGAGAAGGCTCATATTTACATCCATTTCTTTAGATTGGGTACCAAGTATAACACAGGGAATAACTTAATGCTCAAAAGAAAGAGAAACAGATCCTAATTGGACATACAAGGCAGCCTGGAAGGCTTAAGATTCAAAGGTATAATAAGCATAATGTTCATTCATTTTGCTTTTTAATTTTATTTTTGTTTTTAAGTATTTTTTTAAAAAAGATTTATTTATTTAGTTGGAGGGGGGAAGGACAGAGGGGGAGGGAGAGAGAGAATCTCAAGCAGACTTCTTGCTGAGTGTGGTGACCTACATGGAGCTTGATCTCATGACCCCCAGATCATGACCTGAACTGAAATCAACTCAGATGCTCAACTGACTGAACCACCCAGGTTCCCCAAGGTTTTAAGTATTTTTAATTTTAATTTTTTCCAGCTTTATTGATATGATTGACATGTAACATTGTGTAAGTCCGAAGAGTACAATGTGTTGATTTGATACACTTATATATTGCAAAATTATTACTACCATAGCATTAGTTATCATCTCCATCCTGTTACATAATTACCATTTCTTTTTTTATGATGAGAACATTTAAGATCTCTTTTCTTAGTTACATTCAAGTATATAATACAGTATTATTAGCTATAGTTACCATGTTGTACATTGCATCCTCAGAACTTATTTGCATTGTTACTGTAAGTTTATACCCTTCAACCAACATCTCCCTATTTCCCTCATCCCCCAGCCCCAGGTGAACACCATTCTACTGTTTCTACAAGTTCAGCTTTTTTAGACTCCATGTATAAGTGATTTCATGCAGTATTTACCTGACTTACCTCACTTAGCATAATGCCCTCAAGATAATATGTAAATGGCAGGATTTTCTTCTCTCTCATGACTGAATAATATTATCTATCTATCTATCTCATATCTTTATCTATTCATCCACTCACTGATGGACACTTAGGTTGTGTCTATGTCTTGGCTGTTGTAAATAATGCTGCAATGAACATGGGGGTACTGATATCCATTTGGGATCCTAATTTCAATTTCTTTGGATATATACCCAGAAATGGAATTGCTGGATCATATGGTAGTTCTATTCTTAATTTTTTGAGGCTCCTCCATGCTGTTTCCATAGTGGCTATACCAGTGTGCATTCGTACTGATAGCACATAAGGGTTTCCTTTTCTTCACATCCTCACTAGCACTTGGTTATCTCTGGTCTTTTTGATAACAGCTTATTTTGGATCTTTAAAAAATTTTAGTAAATGCTTTTTTCTGTAATCTCAAAAGTGGTATATATGTTCTCCTCTTCCTTAAATTCCATGGACTTTCTTTGTACAGCTCAAATACTTCAGTGGTTGGTTTTGCAGGAGTCATGCCCCCATTTCTTCCTTGCTGAGCAAACCCCACTTTTGAGCCATGAAGCTAAGTGCCTAGCCCCAAAGGGTGACCATGGCTGGTCTGACCCTCCAAGGCAGTACCACATCATCTTCCTGAATCCTCACTTTACCAGCTTCCCTCAAAGCTCGGGGAGATCCATTTCTGGCCAATGAGTCTTTTTTATTTTTAATTTTTTTTGGAGGAAAGAAGTTTTTTTTTTTTTTTGATACAATGTTCAGTGATTCATTAGTTGAATATAACACCCAGTGCTCATTATATCACATGTCCTCTTGGCCAATGAGTCTTAAGATATTCATCAGTTGGTACTGATGGCTGCTGGGAAATGTTTTTGCTTCCTGATAAAAGGTAAGAGAAGCTGAGAGAAGGAATCTTGCTGCCCTGGCTAGCTCATGTGGCCATGATGCCTGGAGTGGTGAGAGCCATTTTGGGGCTATGAGGCAATGAATAGGAGGATGACAAAACAGCACATGAAGAGTGGGAAAAAGATAGACATCCTTGTGCAGCTGAACCAACACCAGCAACTGCCCATGTCCAGATGTCTTATTACATGAGCCAATACATTCCTATTTTTAATCTATTAGACTAGTTTTCAAGTGCTGACTGCCAAAGCATTCCTGCCCGACACGAGCTCCACCCTGTTTAGTTGGTCCACCCTATGGCAAAGAAGGTGGGAGTGTTATTTCTGGACATGTGTGAATCCAGTAACACTCCAGGGTGCATTTAGCATCATCCCTATGGAAATGCATCACTGACACTGTCATGTATTTCTTAAGCTCAACATTGAAGTGTTTTAGGGTCACAGATGGCACAGGATGGTGGGGAGGACAGATATGAATGATAATGAAGTGTGGAGGATTATTGGGGTCTTTAGAATGGCTCCATTGGTGGATAGAACTTTGTACACTCTCTTGATGCTCATGTGGCAGGTTGTATTTTCCATATATGGCCACAGTGATATCTTTTACCACATACACTTTTCTAGAATCTTGTACATCCCCATCAGGAGGTTGAATATATATCCCCTTCCTTTGGTCTCTGAAGGCCTTTGTGATGGCTGTAACAAATAGACTCTGGAGGAAGGGATACAATGAGTTAAGGATAAATCATACAATTGGCATGCATTCCTCCATGGACATTTGCTTGTGGATCCCAGCTGCCATGCTGTGAGGAAGCCCAGCACCAGCACCCTGAAGAGAGCTGAGGCCCCTCAGCCCTGCATGGGCTCCCAGAGGATGGTGAGTGCAGCACCTTGAAAGTAATCTCTTCCCCCATACTGAGTTTCTCTGGCTGACACTGCATGGAGCAGAGATGAGCTACCCTACCATGCCCTGACCAAATGGCAGGTTCCTGAGAATGATAAATAGATGTCATTGGTTTTAGCAGGAATAACCTGGAGGGCTAATCTTTTACCTTGGTAAAACTTGTGCTTAACACCCAGAGTGTATTTTAACCATGAAATTCATCTTGTTTGCTTCTTTTTTAAACAATTGTGCTATCTGCTGCAAATAAAAGCATTCCCCAAGGAAAATAAAATGTTGGTGGTAGACAGAGAGACCACTTGGAGTAAGCCACCCAACAGGTAACAGCATGTTACAGGCAGCAGACTGATGCTCATTGGCTGGGAGGAACAGAGGCTTGCATTGTTCCACCTGCTGAGTGACGTGAGGATAAGCAGGCATTGGATGGAGGAGTACCCAGTGAAGGACCACGAGCCTGCCCAGGGCCCAGGTCCTCTGCTGCCTGTCCCCTCTGTAGGCTGATTCTTCCACAAATGCTCCCTAGACTTCTAAATTCCAAACAGCATCCTTGATGCCCACCCCCCACCGCCGACCCCCCCAGCCACCATGTGCCTTTGCGTGGCTGCACTGCATTGCTCCTACCCTTCACTGGATGGCATCATTTGCAGGAATCCTATCTGAGACATGTTCCTCTCCAGCCCCACCGCTCCCAAGCCAACTTGCCTGCCTTGCTTCCCACTGTGTGTTTCCCCAGATGGACCCTGTACTTCCTGAGGACACTCTAGGCTGATTGGCCACACTGATGGCATTGGTTGGCTGGGGCAATGGGCACCGCCTGAGACAAGACTCTGTCTGCTTGTGAGAGGTCCACGGCTGCCCCTGAGGGAAGCTTCTCTAGAGATGGGGTGATCCTGTGGGGAGGTGAGGCTCCCACTCTCCCCAGCTGGAGTCGTCCGGTGTCTGCGAAAGCAGGGTAGCCGTTTCTCCAGGGTCAGCTCCTCTTTCAGGACCCTAACAGCCTTCCCCAGAGAACCTATGAGCTTGTCTTTGCTGGGAAGAAGTCTGCCCAAGAAAATCCCCTTTTTCCTAAGATCTGCCTGGAGCCCCAAGATGAATCTACCACTTAGTGTCTGTAACTTCTCTGGAATTTGTAATAAGTTGGGCTTTGACAGGCCACTTTTATTTCCACAAAGCTTAATTCAAGAAATGATGTTCCTTGATCAATCTGCACATCAATTTCCAGCCAGAGTGTGTTGTGAAATTGCCTGTCTCAGGTCAGGCTGGCTGCAGCAGGAATTAGCCATTTTGAGACAAGATGTAAGAGGCTGCAGGTTTATTGCAACTGATGATTCCTAGGAGGTGGGTACCTTCTTCATACTCAAAATCTTTACATTCATTCCTGAAGCCATGGGATTTCCAGGAAAAATGAGACGAGAAAGTTCTTGCGCTATGAGGTGTTTACCAATTCCTACTGTATGGAGCCCACGACTTGGCCAGACAAGGGGATTAGAAAGCAAGCGTGCACACACTCCTACACACATATATGTGCACATGCATGCACAATGTACTCACTCGCATGCACACAGAGACACATGCATGCACACATGCACACACACACACACACCCCATGCCCCCTTCCAATGGAGAGTATAATTAGTCAACAAATAATTTATGGAGTGCTGCCCGATGCACATTCAGTTCCCAGGAAGTCGGCTCTAGGATGGCAGTTGGGATGCAGGGGTGGTACTGAGCCGTGCTCTTAGGATCAGCACCCACAGAATGCAGGGAGGTGGCCTAGAGCCGGGATGGAGCCCAGTGACGGCCAATCCCACAGGAGCTCTGGAGCTGGAAGGGCCCCTCACAGTTGCCCTGGGTTGGGTCAGAATGGCTAGGCTTTCCTATTCCCACCCAAATGAACCACTGGAGGTGTGATGTCCGGCACAGGCCATGACCGTGGGTGAGGCACATGTAGGATCACAAGGGCAATGACAGCAACAACGATGGCAACAGTAATAGTAATGTTTCCTTTCCTGAGCCAGAGGATTCTGGAGGTCACCTGAAAGGCTCTTTTACTTTACTTCAATTCCTTGGGCTCTGTCTCACTGAGGATGTCCATAGCATAGCCAACAGGACAGAGTCTGGGTGGCCAGGTAGTTCTTAGTCCTAAGAAAGAGTGTTGTTAGACGCTGCTCAACCTCACTTGATGCATAGCACGAGTACCTGCTCATGACGTTAATGTGACTTATTTCTTCATTGTGTACTTCTATTTTTCAAAGCTTACAGGGATCAAAGCTTACCTGGCAGCTGGGGAAGCATTGTCTGCTACCAGTGACCTCTCGGCTTCTCCTGCTCGCCTCTGGTCCAAAGGCCACCCCAAGAGCTGCGAGTTCCAGGGGCCTGAGGATGGTGGGAAGCAAGGCCTTGCTCGCTGAGCTCAGATGTCAGTGTATTTGGGAGGAGGGACTGACCCCAATTCCTCATGCTTGATGGCTGGCCACGCTGCTCTGAGCTTGAGAGCCAAACCCTTTGGGAGGTAAGAGGGGCCTCCTTGCACACATGGGTACACGGATGGGTGCAGGGTGCTGACCTGGGTTTGTCAACAGACCTGGGTTCAACTCTGTGCAGCATTTCTCCCTCTGGTCTCACCCCTCCCCTTTTCCCATCCTGTGACCCCAGACCCTGCCAATCACAATGTGATGCAGCAGCTTGAATTGAGATCCACTTCCTACCTCTCCCTGGGGTATTTGCTTTGTAAGCCTCACTTCAGATTGTGGGATTAAAACTTTTGCACCATATCATAAGTCAGGCAGAAAAGGAGTGGAGGGCTTTTGGGGCTGTGGAGGGCTTTCTGACATCCTAAAAACAAGCAGATGGACATTGGGTTTGCTTGAGACAACCCCTGTACATGCCCACTCTTCTGGGGTTATTAGTAACAGCAATGTTTTCTTTCGCACAAAAGTGTCCTGGTCTCAAAAATGATATCATCCCTCTGGTCACAGATCATTTTACAAGAGCTTTCAAAAGTGTAGGGCTGGTCAGTTGTCCCTGGGGGACAGAGCACTGAAGTGTAGGCTTAGAGATGATCCTGTCTTCTTTACTGCTGATTCCCCAGCCAGCAGAACAATGCAGGTGCTCCATAAACAGAGTGGGTGACTTCCTCCTTTGGTCCCATTTTGCAGATGAGCAAGCCAAGGAGAGGAATCCTCACGTGGGCCCCCATTTTCTGATCTGTGGCTCTTCCCCTGCTTGATGTGGCTGCAGGCAAGTCCACATTGAGACCCAGGGCGGGTTGGCCTGGGCAGGGCTCTCTGGGGTCTGTCAGGTGCGGCAGGCCAAGCCTTCCCTCTGTTCTTCCATCACCAGTGTTGCCAAGGGGCCGGACTCAGTCCCTGTGTCACTGCACGTCCTGGTCTCAATGCCACCATTGATTACAAGTCTGCACCCATGGAGTTGACTGGCCCAGGCATTCATCAAATGCACATAATTAGGGTTCCTGTATTGAATGCATTGAAAGTCTGAACACAGCGAGGAAAGGGAAATCTTTCTTCATTGGATGCACATTAGCAAATGCCTTCAGATGCAGGAGTTGTTAGTGGGACACCATCTTTCAGCAAATAGATGCATGGACGTGTCCTTTGTTTTTTATTAAAGATTTTATCTATGTATTTGATGGAGAGAGACACAGTGAGAGAGGGAACACAAGCAGGAGTGGGAGAGGGAGAAGCAGGTTTCCCGCTGAGCCTGGAGCCCGATTCAGGCTCGATCCCAGGACCCTAGGATCCTGACCTGAACTGAAGGCAGATGCCCAATGACTGAGCCACCCAGGAGCCCCTGGATGTGTGCTTTTATATTTTGGGGAGAGAAAATCCTTCCCTTGTAGACCTCATCCACTGGGTGTCCAGGGCTGCTGAGCCTGTAGACTTAAGGCTTGTTTCAATTCCCTGATAGTTGGCAAAAAAGCAAAAGCCCTCATTCTAGAGGTAGGCTTCCTTATGAGAAGTGCAAATGCGGTGAACTTTGTTTATTCTGACTAATGTACTGAAGCCATAAGGACCAAGGCTTTTGGTCCCAGTGTCATGTAAAAAGTTTGCTGTGCCTCATACATGTGGGGCCGGTGGAGGGGAGATGCCAGGTGTCTACGAAGATGAACCCCAGCTGTGGGGGATTTGGGGCCCACAGGCAGCCTCATGGTGGAGGAACCAGGGCCCAGCTGTGCCCTTCAATGACTTTAGGTCTAGGAGCCTTCCTGTCAGAGTCCTCTGGAGTCACTCCAGATGCCAGGTAAGTGCTGCCCTCGCCAGGGTTAGGAAACACAGGTGGGTTGTCCACCTCCAGCCTCCGGAAAACAGGCGCCTGTCAGGTGACATGGGTGACAACATGTCCCTGGCTTTGCGGGACAGAGGCCCTGTGTGCCAGTGGCTTTCACCGTGGTGCCGCCGGAAGGGCTTCTGGAGGGAGGAAGGCACGAGGAGAATTCCAGACCCCTCCTCACGGTGACACGGGACACTCGCTCCTCCTGTTCCATACAGTGGACATCTGTGGAAGAGTTCACAGAAGGAAGGAATCTACTGAAAAGCCACTTGCTAAACTGTGAGAACACTCAGGAGAGCCAGGATTTCGGTGGCTGTGTTTCATAGCCAAGTGGCCTTCTGTATGCCCAAGTAACATAAAGCACCTTTGGTGGATCAGTGCTAGGCTTCAGGACTGTTATTGCGGTAGGATTCCCTTACAGCTGGCAAACCACATGGACAGAGCACAGGGCAGTCCAGGCCTCCTTGGCTGGGGCCAAGGATGGTTTGTCTACCTTAGTCAAGGACTAGGGCAGAGAGATGCATACTCATTCTTCTTTTGCTCCTTGTAACTTTGTTACATTGCTTTATGAGAAGTATCAAACTCACAGAAGAGGTGAAAGGGAGGGTGCCTCCCAGGAGTTGGGGCTGCTCCCTCCACACTTCTGGAGTCCTCCCCAGCCCTCCCTTGGTCAAGGGTAGCCTGAAGACAGAAGCACTATTTTTGGCCACATGGAGAGCCCTCTGGGTCTGCTCAGGCCCAGAGAACTAAGGGAGGGTGAGCATTCCTCTTGCTGCGGCGGATGAGGCCCCAGTGGGTGGACAGGAGTGAGCGGTGTGGAGATGACAGTGGATAACAAAGCTCCTGCTGGATGGGACCTGGGACCCTCTCCATCTTGGGGTCACCTGGCAGAGTCCTGTGCTCTCAGGGTGTGCAGCTGCAGTGAGGGGGAGTGTGAGAGCAGATGGTGGCCCCTGTTCTCAGACCCTCTATTGGGGTGGTCACATTCTTCCCCAGCCCTTCGTGGTATCCCCACTTCTCTCTGTCTGCTTTGACTCCAGATAAGCACCGGGTGGGCCTCAGCCCCATGTAGCAGTGATTTGGTGATGCCCGATCAGCGATGTGCTGGTTTGTGGGTCAAGGGCACCCGTGTTGGCTAGTTCATATGTTCAAATACATACATATGGTTAAAATGTCTGTGGAAAGAAAGGGTCTTTGACACACAGAGTTGAATATATTTATTTTAATATGAATAACTTCTCCCTGTCTAATTTTTATTCTTGTGTTTTCCCACTGTCCTTACAAAGGCAGTGGGCTTGATGGTAGTTAGAGGGGATCAAAACCCTGATGAGTTTCCCCCACCCTGAGCTGGCATTTTGCTGGGTCTAGGGGTGCCACAGGGAACAAGGTAGGGACCCTTCTAGCCAGGAAGAGTGGCTTCATGTCTGGGTCAGGGGATGGGGACTTCAGGGCAGAGGTCTGGGGCTTTGGAGCAGTCCTGGGGTTCAGGGAAGGCCCCAGGGCAGGGGGGAGGGGACAAAGTGCTCCTCCTGTCCTTCTCCTCATCCTCCCCCCACCTCCTCCTCCTCCTCTTCTTCTCCTCTTCCTTCCTCCACCTCCCTCCTCCTCCTCCCATCTCCTTCTCCTTCTCCCACCTCCTCCTTCTTCTGGTGTAGATTCTTAGTTAATTTTTATAATATTTAATTTCAAAAGACTAAGGCCAAAGTAGGAAGGAAAACAGAAGGTAGAGAGATTTCAAAGACTGACCCAATCCTCTCACTTTTCTTCCTGGATGCAAAAAAGCCAACTCAACCCAACCCAACCCAACCCAACAAAAACCAGACCACACCAAACCAAAACCAAACCAAACTGCCTTAAGCCAACAGAAGAAACCTGGACCAAGGTCTTCTAAAGTGATGTGGATGCACAGGAGTGAGTCATCCATGGTACCTTCTGGAGGAAGTTAAAATAAAAGGAACTGGAAGCATGGAAGATGAGGATTGTCAACCCCAAGGGCAAATGCACTGTCCACTTGGTCCTGGGAATAGGGTCTCTTGTCCTGCCTAAATATAATAAGAGTGGGAGAGAGGATCTGGATGATTCTTGCTGATCCCTTCAAGGCTAAGATTTGGGAGAGATTTTTCTTGAAATCTTCACTGGATGACAATAACGTGTCAGGACACATCAATTATATTCTGCCTCACGTTTTATGGTTCTAACACTTGTAAAGTTAAAAATGTCAAATGTCATGAGATGGGGGGAAATCAAAGCTCTTCTACAATTAGGACCAACCTTGGGGAATTTGAAAGACAGGTAGTAAATGGAAGGTCTCCCCACCAGGTGACCCTGGAGGGCTGGGTGGCAGCCTGTGTGTGCGGGAAACACAGTCTGAGCCATGCGCACTGTGGGGATATTGGTAAGCAAGCCTTTTAATTAGACTCACTCATTAATTTGTTGTTGTGACTGACTTGCTTTGCACCAGGTTAGCTAATGAAGTGACATTTGGGTGTCATGTGCAATTATCAATGTTCTTTGACCCAAATGTTGACATTTTCTGGGGACCCCCATGCTAGTGATGAGCATATACAAACATGTTCTTGGAGTGCTTCACAACCATGAAAGTGGAGGATGTTCAGAGCATTTTACAGGCTTTTGTAAATTACTAATGAGGGTCAGGTCAGTTACTCGCCCAGCAGAGGCTGAAAGTTGCTCATGGCTACTAAGAACAGGACCTTCTGGAGTCTTTTATGACTCCCAAGTCCAATGCCGGGCAGCACTCATCTGTGGTAAGATGTTCATGGGAGTCACATCGTTGGAGTGGGTGTGTGGATGATCCCGTGGGTGTTATGTTTTATGGTAGTGCTGTCTGAGGGCACCTGTAGAAATGCAGATTCCTTGGCCCTACCCTAGACCAGTGGAGTTGGGATCTCTGGGTGTGGGCCCCAGGAATTGCCTCTGCCACAAGAAGTACACATGCTCCCACTTGCCTGGAGTTAGCAGAGAAATTCTGGGGATCTCATGCAATCAGAATGCCCATGAAAAGTGGCAGCTGACAGGATGCAGAGGAGCTGGCATGAGTCAGACTCTTGCATGCTGAGTCACTAGCTGGATGTGTAAGAGATGGAGGGTGGAATTGGCTTTGGTCCACTTCTCCCTTGTGGGTGCGGGTGGAGGATCAGCTGGGAGGTGTGAGAGCAGCTATTTTGTGGGCAGATCCAGGTCACCAGGCCTGGGGATCCAATAGAGAGCAGCCCGTGTCTCTGAGGCTGGGGAAGGGCCCCTTGCCCCCCTCACCTGGCTGCCTGTCCCTGACCTGGCCTCTGACTTGCTCCTGTCTGCTGGAGATGGCTCAGACCCATGGGCAGAGAGACCCCCAGGGGGCTGGTCCCAGACTTAGGGGAGGTCCTGGTGGCTCCACCAGGGGTGAAAGAACATCTGGCTGGCATGAGGAGATCCAAGAGGAGGAAACGGGCAGGTTTCTTGAGCAGCATGGCACAACATCAAGGAAGAGTGGGGCCCATTTCCTACCATGAGATGTGGCTGTCTGCCCCCATCTACTCTTGCCTTCTCACATTTTCCAAATCCTTTTGATAAGGAAAAACCTGTGTCCTAAGATGGCCGATGGAGCCAGCAAGGGAGTCCCAGCCCCTGCTCCGGGGCTCTTCCGGGTTCTTCTCCCTGCTCTGCTTCCCACGCGCACCAATCTGGGTTCTTCTCCCTGCCCCGCTTCGCGCACTTGCCAAAAGTGCCAAGTATGGGGAAGTAGAAGTGTATAAATTGCCCCTTTGTTTGTGCTCGGGGCTCAGACATTTGGAGACCACTCTCCTCTGAGCCTGCCAGCATTAAATAAACCTCCTATCCTCCAAGATCTCCGGGTGCCACTTGGTTCTTCCGTCGGGTGATCCAGTTCAGGTTCCGTAACATTTGGTTCCCTGACCGAGAAACCCAACCACGCAGGCCCATTGTTGCCACTGGTTTGGGGGCAATGGCAGGGTGGTGACAGAAGGAGGGATCCTAATGGAGAAGGCGTGCCCACCTAATTTTCGCCACTCTCCCGCCCCGGTTGCCTCAGGCCGGCCCCGCTCCGCTGTTCCCGCTGGACTCAAGGAGACTTGGCAGGTGAGGACCTGGTCCTGATGTTGGATTCCGGTAAGGCCTGGGGCCCCAGGACATAGATAGGCCCACCCATCGGGGGTGGAAGGGGAGCCTGATCACCTCCCAGAGACCTCTTAGAGGTCTCACAGGAAGGGATTCCCAGGGAGGGAATGTAATAACTTCTGGAGTGTGAATGTGCAGTCCGACCCGGCTTGCTCAGTCGGACTGATTCTATGACTCCACGGGCGGCACCCTTAAGGTCCCCAGAAGCCTATGGAGTCTGAGTGGGCCTGTCTGCGATTCCGTGGTGAACGGCATATGGTCTATGGAGGCATCCGATCGTAAGTCATAATGCTGAGACTGCTATGGCTAAGCCTCACCTAAGCTTCTTCGGGACAGCCAGATGGGCATCTGATTGGTCTCCTCACCATATGAAGCACCCTCCCCTTGTCTGTCTCTGCATCACCGCACATGTGAACATTACCGTGGGGTCAGGTCAGAGTAAACCTACAGTTCTAGAGACCGTGATCAAAAATTTCAAAAAGGGGTTTTTGGGAGGCTATGGAGTCAGGATGAACCCCGGCAAGTTGAGAACTCTATGTGAATTGGAATGGCCCACCTTTAATGTCTGGTGGCCTTCAGAAGGGACGTTGGATGTCCCAATGATTTGTCGAGTATGGCAAGTCATAACAGGAGAACCAGGACACCCTGGCCAGTTTCTGTACATTGACTCCTGGCTAGGAAGTGCTCAGACCCTTCCCCCCCACCCGGTGCGATTCGCTTGCAATAAGCAGGGATAGGCCAGGGTCTTAATCGCCTCATCCAAGCAACCTAAAGAAAATCAGCAAAAGCCCCAGTCTCCACAAATCCTAGCCGGAGATCCCGAGGATGAACCGATCCTGCCCCCACGGTACGTAACCCCAAGACCGTCTACACCTGGCCTTTCAGCTCCAGACACTCTGCCGCCGTTGGTTTCACCGGCGCCCCCAGGCCCAGAGGATCCACCGGCACCTCCAGGCTCAGAGGATCCACTGGCGCCCTGAGGCCCAGATCCACTTTCTCCAGGACTAGCAGCCAGGCTGTGCCCCAGGCCAAGCGCAAGCACCCTCCAAATGCCAGTACGAGAGATGCAGGAACCCGAGAGGTGGGATAAAGACGGGACGGTCCAATCCGGCTGTTCCATGATGTATTATCAGCCCTTCTCCACCACCGACCTCCTCAAGTGGAAATATAACACCCCATCCTACTCTAAGAAACCACAGGCTATGGTAGACCTCATAGAATCCCTCTTCCAGACTCATCAGCCAACCTGGCAAGACTGCCAACAGTTACGCCGCACCCTGTTTAACACAGAGGAAAGGAGGAGAATAATGAAAAGTCCATGACAGTACCTAGAAGAGCACGCACCAGCAGGAGTCATCAACCCTGCTGCCTGGACTAATACGGCTGCACCTGAAGAGCACCCAGCATGGGACTTCACCACAACTGAGGGACAGGCCCACATCCACTGGTACCAGGAGGCCTTCCTCTGGGGAATCCGGGCAGGAGCTAAAAAACCCATGAACATGACTAAGGTATCCTCGGTCACTCAACAACCAGGGGAGTCCCCCGGGGACTACTATGAAAGACTATGTGAAGCCTACAGGATATACACTCCATTTGATCCTGAGGCACAGGAAAGCCAACAGATGGTAAACACCTCCTTCATGGCTCAGGCTGCCTCAGACATCAGAAAAAAACTTCAGAAACTAGAGGGTTTCACTGGGATGAACATCACCCAGCTAATAGAGATTGCCAATAAGGTCTACATGAACAGGGAGGTCACAGCTGAATGCGAAGCCGACAAAAAGTTGAAAAAGAAAGTCAGCCTCCTTGCCGCCACCCTGAAAGAAAAGGACCACACAAAGGCAGGGAGACCCTGGCCACCGAAAGGGGGAAAGCCCAGAACCCCCTTGGCAAAGGATCAATGTGCCTACTGTAAGAAGAAAGGGTATTGGAAAAATGAATGTCCCATCCGGGGAAAGGCTCAGAAGCCCAGGAAGAACCCTGAGAGGAGGACCTCACAGACCTTGCGGGAATGGACTCAGACTGAGGGGGACTGGGCTCTTTTCTCCTTGGCCCCCATGAGCCCACAGTCAGAATGAAGGTAGGGGCCAAGAAGTGACTTTTATGGTTGATACTGGGGCCGAGCACTCTGTTGTCACCTCCCCAGTGGCCCCTTTTAGCAAAAGGACTGCGACCATCCTTGGGGCCACCGGGACGTGGGCGATACAACAGCCCTTTTGCCAGGCTCACCAGTGCAAACTCAGGGGCCACAAGGTCCCACATGAATTCCTTTATCTGCCTGACTGCCCCATCCCTCTCCTGGGCCGAGACATACTTTCCAAGCTTAGGGCTCAGATAACCTTTGAGCCCACTGGACACACTAGCCTCTGATTGAACCCAAGGCAAGAGGAGACGGGGTCACTGGTACTAGCAATTACCACGCCGAGGGAAGAAGAATGGAGGCTATTCTGTGCCCAGGCCCAACTGAGCAGCCCACTGGAGTTCAGACTCACTTTCCCTTTAGTATGGGCTGAAAACAACCCACCTGGCCTAGCCCAGAATCGGGCCCCTATCATTGTTGAACTGATCCCAGGAGCCCAACCTCAGAGGCGAAGGCAATATCCCCTTCAACAAGAAGCTAAGATTGGCATCCAAGAACATCTGGCCAAACTCAAAGATGCAGGTATTCTAGTCAAGTGCCAGTCGGCCTGGAATACCCCACTCCTGCCAGTCAAGAAGCCAGGAGGGGGATACCGACCAGTTCAAGACCTGTGGGCCATCAAAAAGATGACTATTTCTCTGCACCCAGTGGTCCCGAATCCATACACCCTCCTCGGCCAAATCCCAGGGTCAGCCAGATGGTTCACTTCCTAGATTTGAAGGATGCCTTCTTCTGCCTCCACTTAGCTCCCCAGAGCCAGCCACTGTTTGCCTTTGAATGGTCTGAACATGATACAGGGCGCCAGATGCAAGTGACTTGGACACACCTCCCACAGGGGTTTAAAAACTCACCAACCCTCTTTGGGGAAGCACTGGCTGCAGATCTCGCCAGCTTCCCAAGAGAGGCCACATGATGCATCCTCCTCCAGTATGTGGATGACCTCCTCCTCGCCAGTGACACACAAGAGGACTGCACAAAAGGCACAAAGGCCCTCCTACAGCTCCTGTCAGACTCGGGATACCGAGCCTCATGGAAGAAGGCACAAATCTGCCAACAATGGGTCCGATACCTTGGTTTTCTCCTCACCCAAGGGAAAAGAGAATGAGGGCCAGAGAGGAAGAGGGTCATCTTCTCCCTGCCACAGCCCCAGACAAAAAGGGGCCTACGAGAATTCCTGGGGGCTGCAGGATTCTGCCACATCTGGATCCCTGGGTTCTCGGCAATAGCAAGACCCCTCTATGATCTCTTAGGGGGGCCAGATCGAGAACCACCTGCCTGGACTGAGGAAGCAGAAGCCGCCTTCACAGAGATAGAGACTGCCCTGGGGCAGGCTCCAGCCCTGGGCCTACCAGATGTAGAGGAACCCTTCAATCTCTTTGTGCATGAAAAAGAAAAGATAGCACTCAGGGTACTGACCCAGACTGTTGGGCCCTGGCAATGGCCAGTTGCATACCTGTCAAAGAAGCTGGACCCCGTGGCAGCAGGATGGCCACCGTGCCTCAGGGCACTGGCAGCCACAATCCTACTCGTCAAGTAGGCAGACAAGCTCACCCTAGGGCAAGAACTTAATGTCAAGGTCCCTCAGACAGTTGTGTCCCTCATGAATGCACAGGGACACCGCTTCCTTTCCAACTCTCGGCTAGCACAATACCAGGGGCTCTTCTGTGAAAACCCATGGGTCACCCTCGAAACAGTAAGGACATTAAATCCAGCAACCTTTCTCCCCATGGAAGAGGGGGAACCAGGACATGACTGTTCCGAGGTGACTGATGAAGTCTACTCAAGCCATCCAGATCTGCGGGATCAAGCCATAAAGAATCCAGAGCTCATGCTGTTCAGCGATGGCAGCAGTTACCTAAAAGAGGGTGCCCGGAAAGCAGGTTATGCAGTAACCACAACCACTGAAGTCCTAGAAGCTAAGGCATTACCAGCTGGATGGTCAGCTCAATGGGCTGAACTATATGCCTTAGTCTGAGCCCTCACCCTCGGTGAAGGCAAGTGAGTTAACGTCTATACTGACTCTGGGTACACCTTCGCTACTGTACATATACATGGAGCCATCTACAAGGAAAGGGGCCTCCTAACTGCACAGGAAAAGCTATCAAGAACAAAGAGGAGATACTGAGACTCCTTGAAGCCGTCTGGCTTCCAAAGGAAGTAGTAATCCTGCACTGTAAGGGACACCAGAAAGGAGATGACCCCATAGCGTGGGGGAATGGTCTGGCGGATGAGGCAGCCAAGACCACAGCCAGTGAGGACATGGACAGAGCCCCTTCCCTCACCATGACCCTGACACCCCCGGAAGAAGTCCCTCCACCCAGTTACACCAAAAAGGAAAAGGAATGGGCCATGGCTGAGGGAGCCACCCTGGCTGAAAAGGGATGGTGGATGATGCCGGATGGGTGCATATTTGTTCCAACAGCAACTGGAGGGCATCTAGTCAAGGAATACCACCAACTCACTCATCTGGGGAAAACTGCATTAGAGGCCCTTCTCGAGAAGCACTACTGCATCAGTCAGCTGCCAGCACTGTGCCGAGCAACGAGTGAATGGTGCATAATATGTGCTAAAAATAATCCTCGATCTGCACCATGGCCCCAGCCAGGTGTCCAGAGGATGGGAGCAACCCCCCTTCGAAGATCTAGAAGTAGACTTCACAGATGTGCAGCCAAGCATGGGGTTCAGATATCTCCTAGTAATAGTATGCCCATACTCTGGGTCGGTCTAAGCCTTCCTGACCAGGACGGAGCAAAGCCGGGAAGTAGCTAAATTCCTCTTGTGGGAGATCATGCCCCAGTTCGGCCTGCTGTTAACAATCCATAGTGACAATGGACCCGCATTTGTGGCAGACATTGTACAGGTCTTGACCAAATCTCTCAACATCACCTGGAGACTCTACACCGCTTACTGGCCCCAAAATTCAGAGAAAGTAGAGCGAATGAATCACACCCTCAAGGGAACCTTAGCAAAGTTTTGTCAGGAGACTAACCTCCCATGGCCGGATCGGCTACCCCTAGCTCTCCTGCGTGCTCGCTGCATGCCCGGGACATCAGGTTTCTCCCCACTCAAATTAATATATGGATGGCCTCCCTTCCCAATGCTTGGGAAGCCTTCCAGGAAAATTATATCAGGTTGGAGATAAAAAAATAAAGGAGCAGCTTCAGGTCCTGGGGGCCACCCTAAATAAATTACAAAAGTATACCATTGAGAAAGCCCCAATCTCCTTAGGGTCTCAGGTACACTCCTTCCAGACAGGGGACTCAGTTGGGTCAGAGATTGGAAGAAAGACCCCCTCAAACTGCAGTGGACAAAGCCCCACACTGTTTTTCTAACCACCCCTACTGCCCTCAAGGTCTCAGGTGTCACCCCATGGGTCTACCATTCAAGAGTGAAGAAAGCTCATCATTCGGATGAGGAGCTGCACCAGTGGAGAGTCCAGCCAGACTTCACGAACCCGCTCTGGCTTCACCTTCAACAAGACCCCATCGACTGATGGACACCTGCTCACTGTGTTCCCTGGCTCTCATCAGCGTGATTTCCCTCATCTTGGGAGTCGGATTCTACACTGTTGCCCCTCCTGACTGGACTTTCCCCTAGAGGCTTACTATTGCCATTGCTTATTGGGTGACCCTAGGGTGTATGACTGCACTTACTTGTCCACAGGTTTCATCTGCTGATGGGTTAGCCACGACGGCTCCCTCTAACTAAGGTCATAGACCCCACTTTTACTGGCCATCGGCTGTCTACTCCTGAGCACACTTCACCATGGTTTTCCTGGCCCTAGTCAATCCCGGTCTTCTGCTACCTGGTGTGCTGTTCCTCCTCACTGTCTCTAGCTTGCCCGGCCAGGCAAGGGGGACAACTCTCATATCACTGTTACTGGCAAATGGACTTTCCAGCTTATCCCCCTCAATCCCGCACCAGCACCGCCACTGACATCTTCCACCTGGGATGGGCACACACCAAAGGTTAACCTCCATTTTGATGGATGCCAGCTTCTTGATACCTCCTGGAAACCTTATAGATGGTGTTCCTACCATGGCCCTCACTCAGGTCACTGGCTGGTAGATATCTACATCTGTGGGGGCCCTACGCCTCAACAGCCAAACACCTGACCCCAGTTCTTCTTGCAAGCCTGGGGATGCGAGTCATGGGTGGTGACTTGGCTGGAAATGGAACAATGGTCCAATGGGTGGTGGAGCCTCAAACAGTGAAGTGACATCTGGACTTCCTTGTCACACAACACCACCCCATCCTCTTGCCCTAACAGTCACTGTATGCCACTCACTCTCTTAGTCCTATAACCCAATGCTACACCATGGGCCACAGGAATCACTCTCCTTTTGGGCCAATATCACTCTATAGGGACTGACCCCATGGCCAAGTTTATGATTAAGTCCATGTTCACCCCAAGCCTTGCAGTCAACCCTCAGAGTCAGAGAGAAAATAACTCGCCCTGGCACATCCCTGGGTCCCCCAGCCACATGCAGGAAGCATCTATAGCGCAACTGTTAGGTATGATTAACGCCTCCCACCAAGCACTTAACCACTCAAATCCACCCCTAGTGTCTGACTGCTGGATCTATATGAAGCCCGGTCCCGTCCAATACCTAGGTGTCATCCTCAACCAGTCCACCATGTCACCTCCCACCTCGGCACAGGGGACCTCAGATTATCCCTTTCTGGCTCCGGTACCGCTGTATGGCAACTCTTCCTCTCCCATCACGGGTCACAGCTGGGTTTGTGTACCTAACAACACTTTTCTGGCTTGTGATCAAGGTGTATACATCTGCATCACCCCACACAATCAATCATGCATGCTTGTTAGTCTCTTACCCGATCTTTCAGTCCTCCCCGTGAGCGATGCCCCACTCATACGGAGACCTCCTAGCCACCCTTGACACTCCCCCGTGGCCATCCCTCTTATTGTGAGCCTGCTGGCCACATCAGGTGTTGCCCTCGGCGCCACTGGCATCAGGATGTCTCAGGTTCAGTACCAGGGGTTAACTCAACAATTCATGATGGACTTTTCTGCCCTCACTCAGTTGGCCCTGGCCCTGCAGTGCCAACTCAATTCACTGGCCTCAGTGGTCCTCCAAAACAGGTGTGGGCTTGACTTGCTCATGGCTGCGCAGGGGGGTCTCTGCCTCTTCTTACAGGAGGAATGTTGTTTCTATGCTAATGAGTTGGGGGTGGCCCAAGAAACTCTGACCCAATTACAGGAATGAGTAAATCACCGGTGGGAAACATTCCAGCGGACGACTTGGTGGGATTCCCTCTCACAATGGTTCCCTTGGTTCGCCCCCCTCATCGGCCCCCTCCTAATGCTCCTCCTCATAGTAGCATTTGGTCCTTGTATTCTTAATGCCATTCCTAGGTTTATCACTACTCAAATTGCTAAAATCAGACTCCAGTTGCTCCTTATTCACTATTGCCCCTTAGAAGATGAAAATGATACCCTCTAAACTGGTGTTTAAAGGGGCATTAAAGGGGGGAATGATAAGGAAAAATCTGTGTCCTAAGATGGCCGACCGAGCCAGCAAGGGAGTCCCAGCCCCTGCCCCGGGGCTCTTCTGGATTCTTCTCTCTGCTCCACTTCCCACGCCAGTGTTAAATAAACCTCCTATCCTCCAAGATCGCCAAGTGCTGTTTGGTTCTTCCATTGGGTAGTCCAGTCCAGGTTCTGTAACACTTTGAGGCTGGGTATGGACATGTGACTGAGTTCTGGCCAAAGTGACGAAAAGTGAAGTGTTTTATGGGGCTTTCAAACAGTCTTATTGGAAGACAGGCTTCCTTTTTTCTATCTCTTTCCTGCTGCCTAGAACGTAGATGTGATGGCTGGAGCCTAAGCAGCTATCCTGGCCCACTATGTGATGTGCAAAGAATATGGAGCAGCAGGACAGGCAGGTCCCTGATATTTTGGACTTGTCAACTAAGAGCTGCCTACCTCTGTTCTCTGTTCTTCCTTTATGCATGAGAGAGACATGTCTATCTTGTTCAAACCACTGTTTTGGTGCACTTGAACCCAAATCAAACCAATCTAAGCTAATAAACATTGACATCAGGGAAATCTAAGACTAAGGGATCTAGGCATGGAGTCAGGAACCTGAGGAACATGTTCTTGCCCCGGGAAGTACTGAGCTGAAGAGAGGCAAGACTCTAACCTGGAACTGATATAAGCCAGGAACTCCTCCAAAAGGCACAAGGAAAAAATCTACCACCTGGTACTAGGATCAGAAGTTAGAGCAGTCTCTGTGATAGTGCTGGGCATGGAGCAGCTTGTTCTCTGTTGCTTGTGTCCTCCTTCTCCACCTAGGGCAGTACTGCTCTCAGAATAGGCAGGGGTAATTAAACTTGGGCGTCTGGGTGGCTCAGTCCATTAAGCATCTGCCTTCGGCTCAGGTCATCATCTCGGGGTCCTGGGATCGAGTCCCATGTCAGGCTTCCTGCTCAACAGGGAGCCTGCTTCTCCCTCTCCCTCTGCCCCTCCCCTTGCTTGTGCTCTCTCTCTCAAAGAAATAAATAAAATCCTAAAAAAAAAAAAAAAGAAAAGAAAAAGAAAGGCAGGGGTAGAGGTATACAGCCCCACTTTGAAAATGAGAGGGCTGCAGGGGCAGGGAGGCAAGCCAGGATCACATTTCCTTATTTCACCCTTTCCAGGATTTTTATCCTGTCTCTGCAGTTGGTTAATTCCTGTCCATGTCTCCATAATGGTGGTGGTAGGCAAAAGCCTGGTGTGTGTTTGAGGGCCAGCTCTTGTTGGGTGGGTGCCCTGCAGGGCTGGGGTCTTCCACAGGGGCTGGACAAGCCAAACAGCACTGGGCTCTCCAGGTGAACTTCACACCCACAAGAAGTCCTGGGATGGATGGACTCACTTGGCCAGGTGATGTGGGGAAACCTATTAAGATAGCATGGGGCTGTGATAACAGCCATACACAAGAGCTCCTGGAAGCCAGGGACTGCCCTTTGCCTAGTAACCCTTATTTCATTTTACTTGATCTACTTGTTGATGCTGAAATAAAGATGGTACTTGGAAAATTGTTCAAAGCTGCAGAACTAGGATTCAAACCTGGGCTGGTCTCACTTGAAAGTCTGTGATCTTTTCCTATGTTTTCCTATACAGGGTCTCACTTAGCTCTGCCACCTGCTTATCCATGTCACCTAGTCTTTTTTTTTTTTTAAAGATTTTATTTATTTATTTGAGAGAGAGAATGAGGGAGAGAGAGAGCATGAGAGGGGGGAGGGTCAGAGGGAGAAGCAGACTCCCTGCCGAGCAGGGAGCCCGATGCGGGATTCGATCCCAGGACTCCAGGATCATGACCTGAGCCGAAGGCAGTCGCTCAACCAACTGAGCCACCCAGGTGCCCCATGTCACCTAGTCTTTACATTTCTGTGTTCTCCATGAAGTGAGAGGAGCTTGAGTCTGGGTGGGTTGTGACGCTTTGGCCAACAGAGCAGATCCCACCTCTTTCTGGGAGGAATGTCAAAGAGTTTCGGGGCCCCCACGGTAAAGTGGCAAAGGCACATACCACACTCATGTACTCATGTCACTGTGATCTTAGTCACTGACTTGCAGGGGGCAGGTATATCAAATGAACTTAATGTATGTTTAGTCACATCTTTGCTCACTTGGCCCTGAGCAGTCCTGCAAGTACATGAACTTGGTATTGGATTTGCTGTAGAGGTGTTTCAACATTCCCTAGAGGGCTTATTGACACACAGATTCCTGAGCCTCACCTCCAGAGTTTCTGATTTCAGTGGGTCTGAGATGGAGCTTGAGAATATTCATTTCTGAGACTTTTTTTTTTCTAAAGATTTTATTTATTTATTTGAGGCAGAGAGAATGAGAGACAGAGAGCATGAGAGGGAGGAGGGTCAGAGGGAGTAGCAGACTCCCTGCCGAGCAGGGAGCCCGATGCGGGACTCGATCCCGGGACTCCAGGATCATGACCTGAGCCGAAGGCAGTCGCTTAACCAACTGAGCCACCCAGGCGCCCCATTTCTGAGACATTTCCAGGAGATGCTGATCCTGCTGGTCTCAGGACCAGCACTGAGAACTATTGAGAACCAACTATCTATGACCAACCAGGCCTCAGAACTTTGGAGGCTCCAATGATTAGAACGATGCTCTGCATGCATTTTGATCATGCCCCATCAGTTAAAAAACTTGAGCACAACCCAGATATGTACATTTTAAAGTCCCACACATGAGTGCTACGGTTAATCACATATTAAATATTAATGAAACCTAATATACATATCTTATGTTTCCAGTTTAAAATAAATGTGAATAAAAAAGTTCTAGTATTTTCTTCCTGCATTCCAAGGCATGGCTTGGGAGCCCACTGAGCATCACAACCCACACTGGAGTCCCCTGGGCAGAGCACAGTGAGTGCCTTCAAGGCCTGAGGGTTCTTAGTGCTCAAGCACAGAATTTGTAATTGTAGCTCATGAATATTCATTGAACCCTGAATCTATGCAAGGCAGTAGGTCACGCACTATAAAATATTCAAAGGAAGCAAAAGATTAATCTTATAACCTAGTTGCTGCTTTTGAGACTATGTGTTTCCTATCTTGTTCTAATGAGGACTTAAGGCAGCAGAACAAACTAGTTACAAAGCATATCAGTACATAAAGAACTAGCTATAAGACCACATGAATGGGTTCAAATGCCAGTTCAACATTTATAAGCTGCATGGCTTAGTGAGCTGTTATGGGCTGGATCATGTGCCCCCCAAGTTCCTATGATGAGGCCCTAACCTTCAGGACCTCAGAATGTGAGGTCTTCAAAGAGGTGACTAAGTTTAAATGAGGTCACTAGGGTGGGCTGTAGTCTGATATGACTGGTGTCCTTTAAGAAGATGAGATTAGGGAGGCGCCTGGGTCGCTCAGTCTGTTAAGCGTCCAACTCTTGGTTTCAGCCCAGATCATGATCTTAGGGTCCTGGAATCGAGCCCCGCACCAGACTCTGCACTCAGCGGGAGTCTGCTTGAGATTCTCTCCCTCTGCCTCTGTCCCCCACCCTCCCGCCCCCCACTCGCATGTGCACATGCTCTCTCTCTCAAATAAATAGATAAAATCTTAAAAAAAAAAAAAAAAAAAGAAGAGATCAGGACACAGACATGCACAGAGGGAAGACCAAATGGAGACACAGGCAGAAGGAAGCCAACTGCAAGCTGGAGAGATTGGCCTCAGGAGAAACTAGCCCTGCCAACACCTTGAGCGTGGACTTGTGGTCTCCAAAACTGTGAGGAAATTAATTTCCATTGTTCAAGCTCCTCAGTCTCTTGTACTTTGTTATGGCAGGCTGAGGAGACTCATACCCATTCATATCCATTTAGGCATAAAAAGGATTTTCATAGTTCTTGTGACTGGGAGGCTCAGGTCTGGGTCTGGAGGTCGCAACATTTGGGGGTGCAAGGATGTTGTCAGGCCCTCTCTCGCCCTCTCTTCACCTGGGTTCCCTCTGGGTCTGGCTGCTTCCCTACCTGCTGTGGCTGCCATTCGTTCCCCAAGAGTCTGTCCCCAACTTCCACGTGGCTGTGCTGTGAAGGGTCTGATGGGCCCTGCTGGGGGGCAGAGCCGCCTGCAGACCAACGACTGTGTGCAGCTGCGGACTGTGAATGCCCATCTCTGTGCGCTGGGGCTGGAAGCGGGGGGCTGTGCAGAGCGAGGGATGCGGCAGACAAACCGATGTAGTCTGCCGTGGCCATGCAGTTGGATAGCAGAATCTGTATTATATTCTTTGTTATTTGCTAATAAACGTTATTTAGTGATTAAGAGTGTTATGTATCATGGTGCAGAGCAACCTCAAATTATTCAACAAAGGGCTTAATATTCCAGGTGATTTTCAGTGCATTGGGATGATTTTAATCAGTGCCACCCACAAGAAAGGGTCCCGTAGGTAAATATGTTTGGGAAATGGTCATTAACCTCCTTCCTGGAAATTCAAAATGAATATTCCCAAATCGAAGGCCCTGAGAATTCCAGTTTGGAAGAAAGCTCTTTAACACAGTTTCAGCCCGGGTTTACCAAGTTCCTTGCCCTCCCCTACCTCCTTCTAGAAAGGAGGAGTGAAAGTAGTGCTCCTGGAAGCCATCTGGGAGTGAGGGCCCCAGGCTCCAGGGGGACGCGGGCGCGCACACATTGGCTGATCTCCGTGGTCATGGGCGGCAAGCGGGTCCCTGTTTCAGGGCTGTGGAACCCAAGGCTGATGGACAAAGCCATGTGCCTAAGATTTCCCAGTGGGTGAGGCTTGGGGCCAAGTTCAACTCCACGTGTCCAACTGCCAGCCTCGCTCTCTTTCCAGTAAGTCCTGCAGGAGCCCCGGCTTCCGTTAGGCCTGCTTCCTTCCCCAGCTCCCATGCGGTCCAGGGACAAGGTGGTGGGTCTGGCGCTCCAGGGAGAGGTTGACTCCCTGTCCCTCTCCTTGTGGCTGCTGGTGTCCTCTTCCAGCCTGAAGGTTCCTCCTGAAATGCTGCCCAGCAGGGCTGACCACGGCCAGTCCGGCTCCTGACCGCCTCTGGGGTGAGGTCCCTGGTGGAGAAACATGGTTGTGAGCCAGAGGCCCTCACTCCCGGCCCTGCATCCGAATTGAGATTTCACGGAAGATAGAATCCTTTCTCCCCTTTTCAATTCAATAGCTGTTTACAAAGGCTTTCAGATATATCAGGATGCAGTCCAGACCGTCCTGCTTCCACATGCCCCTCTGGCCTCCGGAGGGTCCCCCCTGCGCAGACTGAGCGGGGGTGGGGCAGTGAGGGCAGCCCTGGCCTTCTGCAGTCTGCGGGCCCATGTTCCCCACGGCCTGCCCAGTGCCTCCCAGGCCCTGCAGAGGCTCTGTCACTGCTTTCAGAAATGATTGCTCACTTCCCACCAGTCACATGCCACCCCAGTTTCACAAAGCCCTTTAGCTTTAGGTCTGAGGGGAAGATCTAAGCATCTGGAGTCACTGGCTTGTTGAAGCTGCGAAGCAGGCGGTGCGGGAAACCTGTGATGGGGGGCAACTCCTTCACTTGCTAAAGGAGCGGCTTCCGTGAAAGCCAGCCACTCAGATGACAGTAGCTCTGTGACCCCCAGTGTCCTTTGGTGTGAAAGTACAACCCTTTCAGCAAGATGGACGCAGCAACCACCCACCTCCGTCTACAAAGAGCCATCCCCATGTGTCCCCCTATCCCAGCCACAGCCTCTCACACCTCAGGACCACGGCCTGTGGAATGCCCTTTAATTTCAAAGTGAGAGTGGGCTCCAGCCTTATGGCTTTTGGGCTTCTGCCTGAACTTGGAGCCAACAGCAAATCACACAGGACAGCTATTAATGGACAAGGTTGTGGTGATAGGGATGTCAACTAAATGAAAGCCAGCTCTGCAGTACATTGAGTTCATTAGTTCTGTCAGTGACCTGCTTCTGTTCCAGGTCTGCTTCTGGTTCAGGAGCTGGCCCTCAGATGTTCAGAGTCTTTGATTTCCCAGAGTTGAGCAGAATTGGAAGTGCTGACTCACATTGGCAAAACTCACAAGAGATGGATGTATAAATCAGAGGGCCAGTTTGCTAATTCTCCAGGTGAAGTGAGAAATTCTCAGTGGACCAAATTTCTTTGTAAGCCTCTGTCTGTCAACACCTTTTCCTCCCCTGGCAAGTGAGGTAGGAAGCCAAACTATGAGTTGAAGCCTTTTTGATGAGCATAAAAACAGCACAGAGCGTGGTTATATGTTTTGAATGTTCAGTAACATCAGCCTTTGTCAGTCATCCTGATGTATCCATCTACACAACAAGGTTGGCTCATTAGGAAGTAGGACCATAACTCTTGAAGTTTATTACTTGAGATCTCTATTCCAGGGACAAGGCTGAAAGGGTAGAGCTTCCCTGGTACTCCATTTTCTGTGTTGCATGGCTGAGTCCTTCCCAGCCACACATGTGGGAAACAGCTACCGTCTATTTTTCCAATCTTCCTTTTAATAATGGAAGCCACTGAGTTTTTGTCCGGTGTGTAACTACCCATTTGGACATTACATTTCCCAGCCTCCCTTGCACTTAGCTGTGGTCATGTGACCTGCTTCCAGCCAATAGGATGTGAGCAGGTGTGCAAAGTCTCATTCATTGAGATTTTAAATGGAACTGTGTGTGCCCCCTTTCTCCCTTCCCACCAGCCACATGTGGCTGAAACAGCATGAGGCAGCTTTGTCACACCATATCATGAAGACAACACTGAGAAGCAATGTTTGTGTGCTTGATACTCTAGTGTGCACACACATTCACTACACACAGATGTGTATATCACTTCCTCACCACCAACCTGTGGACTTCTATCTTCCCTAAGAAGCCCATGTTCTATTTCCATGACATTTTTTGAAAACCTCCCCTATTCTTTTGATGCAGGAACATCTTCTCTACTTGTTTACTCTGGACCAATTTTATGCCTTTGCTCTCACTTTCTCCCCAAATATGTCTGCTTGTGGTTGGGGCAGGAGGGGGACAGGACATGCAGGGGACACTGTGGCTGGAACAACCTCTGGCCCTGGGCTGGCCCCCTTTTCCAGGAGAGACCCTGGAAGAGCTGGGTGAGCCCTGGGGCGGATGTGTTCCGGGAGAGTGTCCCCTGTGGCAGAGCCTGGTGGCTGCTGGTATCTCTCATGGGCATCTGTCAATGCCCAGGGCTCCTCCCAATCCCCACCTGGCTAGCCGGCCCACCCAGCTCAGTTGGCTTCCCCTGGCCCTGAGAGAGGGTTGTTCTCTGCCTAACCCCCTCGCCCCGAGGAACTAGAGGGAAGAAAGGTTTTTGATAATTACTTTCACACACAAGATAGTTTCTGTTTGTTAGAATCCTAGTTGGCCACCAAACCAGTGACTCATGGAAATAGGGGGCTTCCTGTCTCCTGGTTCTGAGATGAGCTGGGGGTTGGTTCCCCATCCTTGTCTCTGGGTACTTTAGGCCAACAGCCTGAGGGGGGAAAGAGAAAACTCTGTTCTCTATGGCATTATCTTCAATGAAGACTGTGTAATTAATTTTTTTTACCTTTGTAAAGGCCCAGCTCATTGTAAATCTTTCTTGTCCTCTCACCTTCAAAGCCTGATCCTACTCCCCTTCCTCCTTCCCTTTATTTTTTCCCTATTCCTTTACACCAGGTCAAGTTCAGGCTTTGAAAAAAGGAGCAAAGTTGGCTATGCTTCCTAGTTTCATAAATATGAAGTAAAACTAGGCCACTCACTTTTCAAATTCCCTTATGTGAGACAAAAGTGTCCCTGAAAACTGGCAGGATAACAACAAAAGAAAATGTTGGTTTAACTTTTTTTTTTTTAACGTTCTAGCGGGCAGGTGGAGTTGGAGTGGACAGGAGGCCACACTTGACCTCTGTCTGGTATTGGGCCAGGACACGGCAGAGGGGCCCTAATTCTTTTTTTTTTTTTATGTTATGTTATGTTAATCACCATACAGTACATCATTAGTTTTTGATGTAGTGTTCCATGATTCACTGTTTGCGTGTAACACCCAGTGCTCCATTCAGTACATGCCCTCTTTAATACCCATCACCAGGCTAACCCATCCTCCCACCCCCCTCCCCTCTAGAACCCTCAGTTTGTTTTTCAGAGTCCGTAGTCTCTCATGTTTCGTCTCCCCCTCTGATTTCGGCCCCCTTCATTTTTCCCTTCCTGCTATCTTCTTCTTCTTTTTTTTTAAAAACATATAATGTATTCTTTGTTTCAGAGGTACAGGTCTGTGATTCAACAGTCTTACACAATTCACAACCCTCACCATAGCACATACCCTCCCGAATGTCTATCACCCAGCCACCCCATCCCTCCCACCCACCACTCCAACAACCTTCAGTTTGTTTCCTGCGATTAAGAATTCCTCATATCAGTGAGGTCATATGATACATGCCTTTCTCTGATTGACTTATTTCGCTCAGCATAATACCCTCCAGTTCCATCCACGTCATTGTAAATGGCAAGATTTCATTCTTTTTGATGGCTGCATAATAGTCCATTGTATATATGTACCACATCTTCTTTATCCATTCATCTGTCGATGGACATCTTGGCTCTTTCCACTGTTTAGCTATTGTGGACAATGCTGCTATAAACATTGGGGTGCACGTACCCCTTCGGATCCCTACTTTTGTATCTTTGGGGTAAATACCCAGTAGTGCAATTGCTGGATCACATGGTAGCTCTATTTTCAACTTTTTGAGGAACCTCTATACTGTTATCCAGAGTGGCTGCACCAGCTTGCATTCCCACCAACAGTGTAGGACAGTTCAGAGGGGCCCTAATTCTTTTTTTTTTTTAATGTTTTATTTATTTATTCATGAGAGTCAGAGAGAGAGAGAGAGAGGCAGAGGTAGAGGGAGAAGCAGGCTCCCCACCTAGCAGGGAGCCCGATGCGGGACTCGATCCAGGACCCTGGGATCATGACCTGAGCCGAAGGCAGACGCTTAACCATCTGAGCCACACCCAGGCGCCCGAGGGGCCCTAATTCTTAAGAACTCTAATCTGCCCCCAGCCCTGTGCAGTCACCTTCCTCATCCCAGATGCAGTTAAGTTACTCACCTCAAATCCCACCGCAGAGACTCAGGTTGGCCTGGCCCACACACACTGAGACCTGAGGGACAGCTTCAGACCTGCAAACAGTTTTCATTTCACGGTGCCTCCCTTGCTTTTACTGAGAAGGGCATGGGCCCCTGAGCTCAGGGATGTGGTAGGACATTGGGCTCTCCAGAGGACAGGCTCTTGTGGCTCAGAGCTCTGGTGGTGTTCTGCTGCAGGTCACCCCTGGGAGCCTCCCCTGCTGGGGGCTGGGAGAGCCCTGTGAGTTCTAAGCCCTGCCCCTGGCCTCCTTCCAGCCCCGTGTGTCAGGGCTGGGGCACCCAGCAGGAAGTGTGGATATACTCCCTGCTCTCTGGCGTTTGGAAGATTGCCTTTCCACCTGTAAAATAATAAAGTTGTATTCTTAATTGATACCATATGCAATAAATAAAAAATGGACCAATTACCTTTAACATAAAAGCAAAAATAATATAACTGTTATTTAAGTGATCCACTGTCTCCTGTCTGTATCTGGCCCCTGGGAGGCTCTGTGGCCCCTGAAGGGACACCTCCTCTTACCTCTCCACCCCCATGCCCTGGTTTTAACCCACACTGGTCTCTTCTCACTGAGTTCCAGCTCTTCTAGAAAGGTTGGCTCAGAATCAAGAGGTGTGAAGTACGCTAAAGGCAGTGAGGAGGGTTTCTTTGAGGACATTAAAGTGGAGTTGAGCTTACAACTGAATTTAATTTCAATCCATGAAAGCCAGGACGAGGTGGAGGTTTTGCTGCTTAGACTTTGTTCTTAATGGGCTGTCATACAAGAGAGGGGGCGCGCAGTCCAGTCTCTTTAGCTGAAGCACTGCAGGAAGTTTCCGGGAATGCAAACAGATGTGGATGAAAAGTGGCTGCCTGCATGGCTGAGCCCGCAGAACCTTCGATCAGAGTTCGCTGCAAGGGACGGAGGGGCGGGGGAAGGATCCATCCCAGGCTGCTTGCACACACGCTGGAGTGAGCAGAGAGGGACCGCTGCCCCATGGCCTCAGGGGAGGTCATACTCTGGCTCATTGGAAAGATTTGGGGCTACACTGCCATCCCCATGATGCTTCCTATCAACACGCGCTCATTACCACCCTCTCTTTGGTTAATTTTATACTGTAGGCATTGATTGGCTGACGAATTTGTATTTTTCTTTTTTTTTCTAAAGATTTTATTTATTTATTTGAGAGAGAGAGAATGAGAGACAGAGAGCATGAGAGGGAGGAGGGTCAGAGGGAGAAGCAGACTCCCTGCCGAGCAGGGAGCCCGATGCGGGACTCGATCCTGTGACTCCAGGATCATGACCTGAGCCGAAGGCAGTCGCTTAACCAACTGAGCCACCCAGGCACCCACGAATTTGTATTTTTCCACAGATTCTGTTCCCCTCTGCTCAGTGTTGATTGCACCTGGAATAGTGGTGGTTCCGTGGGCACCAGGCTTTGGGGGAATGTTCATCTCGCCGTACAGTCTGGCTGGCTTGGGAGCCATGGGCATGATTTTTTAGGGGCCAGAGGAAGAGAAGACATGCTGTGAGGTGTGGGGAGAGAGCAGGGAATGGAGGATTTGGTGGGAGGGAGGTTTGAAGGTGCCCCTGCCAACATGGAGACTCTGGGCAGCACCACAACTCACTTTCATCCTCTTGTTTGAAAAGGGTGTAGCCAGGGGCTGAGGCCTCGGAATGTGTTTGCAAGTAAGAAGAGCCCAGAGGCTCTATGGTGGCCATTGCCCTCAAAGTGTCGGGTCTCTTTCCTGATCTGTGAAATGAGCTTAAATACTCTCACTTCACAGAGATTTATTTTGAGGCAAAATCAGAGAATAAATGTGAATAGTGCTCTGAAGAGGGTAGAGTAACTGTGCCAAATCTGCTTTAATATTTATTCCCCTTGAAACTGCTGGATAGCAAGGCAGGCTGGGGGGCCATCCCCGAGGCAGGCATAGGCACATGCTCAGAGTGGGGGTCCCCCGCCCTGACTCCAGGTGCAGAATTGCCCCTGCCTATGTAGCGGCCCGCCCCGGGGGGCATTAAATTTCCCCAGCAGAGGGCATCCAGCTTCCCTTTAGGGCTGGCTTGTCCCACACAGCCTCCTTGGGCCATTTCAGTTATTACAGTGGAAATTATCTGCAGTTATGGCACAGGACAGTGCCCTTGGCCGCCCAGTGTCAGCATCTGACAAAGCAGTCAGGGGTCCAGTGGCCGTTTGGGCTTAGGGCTGGGGGAAGTCCTCAGAGCCTCTTTCCACTCACTCCTCCATGGGGTGTGACTTTGTGGGATCAGGAGGCTGCAGAGCGGCCCCAGGACAGCCCCCTCCACAGGAGTTCCATGGTGTCTTTCCTATGCCTCATTCATTTACTCATTCATTCATTCATTCATTCATTCACTGGAAGAGGTTCTACTGGAGCTCAGAAGTCAGGTGGCAGGGTGGGTGGCATACAGCGGAGGTGAAAGAGAAAGAAATAAGGATGGAATTAACCAGTGTGCCCACACATTGAATATTCAGTATGTGCATGCTGGATCACTGAGCTGCTGATGGAATCACTTGCGGATAACTAAGCAGACCTGTGGGTTGGGGATGGACAGATGGACTTGAGTGCCCCCTCCCATTGGGGTGACTCTTCCCTCTTGCCCTCTGGAGGAGCACTGTTCAGGGAGGGATCTGGCAGCTAGCTCTACAGGGAGCTCCCAGCCGCCCTCCTGCCTCCCCTGTGGCTCCTTTTCCAGGCTGTTCTTGCTGCTTGTCATCCTCACAGGGATCTGAGTGCTAAGGAAGCAGTGGGAACTTTCCCCAGGATATGTCGTGCCACCTGCACTCCGGGGGGGAGCACCAGGGTCCCAGGAGCATGTGGGTGATCTGTTTAATTGTCCTGCCCCCAAGTGATGTGTGACCCTGTAGGAGAAGTCTGGATGTAGCTTAGGTTGGAGCAAAGGCGGGACTTTCACTGGAGATGAGAGTGGGGAGAAACAGGCCAGGATGTACAGAGTCACGGCGTACTCCCCAAGCCCCTCATGTTCACGGAGATTCCTTCACTCTAGGGAGAAGCCGTAGATACAGTAGGGAAGCATCAGGGTCTGTGGAAAGTTTTATTTTTTATTATTTTTTTTTAAAAGATTATTTATTTATTTATTTGACAGTGAGATACATAGCGAGAGAGGGAACACAAGCAGGGGGAGTGAGACAGGGAGAAGCAGGCTTCCCGCTGAGCATCTCGGAGCCCAATGCGGGGCTCGATCCCTGGACCCCGGGATCATGACCTGAGCCGAAGGCAGATGGCTAACAACTGAACCACCCAGGCGCCCCGGAAAGTTTTATTTTGATGGGTAAACAGTTCCTGTAAAAGAAGCAGAGGAGTTTAGCACTTGGGTTTTAATGCCAGAACAATTGAAAATCTCTTTAACAAGAAGCAGCCAGTTGAAAAACCAAAACAAATTCGATGAGGCAGGTGAAAGCCTGACTGGAGACCCGCCAGCTATGGCTGCCGTGAACTTCTGGGTGGAGGAGGCAGTGCTGACCAGGAGGTAGCAGCTGGGTGAGGCCCTGCTCCGCCCGGAGGGCCAGCAAGCCCAGGGTGCTGAGCTTGTGGGAAGGGGCCTAGTGAATGCTGCAGAATTCATGAGATGACACAGGTGTCCTGGGGACACGGGGCTCTGCAGTGCTCCCCTGCATTCTGTCTGGTTGCCTCCCTGACTTCTCCATGACACACTACTACACAACAAGGCCACCGACGGCCGCACCGTGGGGTCCGGCTCAGAGGGTGGCCCGGTGCTTCCTTCACAGCTGTGTCGCTGGTGGGCGCTCACATCAGGCACGGGCCTGAAACCCAACAATGCTCAAAGCAAACCCAAAGCTAGCTCTCCAGCCCTCCCAGGGGATGCTGTTCAGGAAGCCCCCCCTGGATTCTGAGGAAAGGAGGAAGCAGTGGGTGGCTTGGCTGCATGGGTCCTGTCTTGGGGGTACCCAGAATCAGATCCCCAGATGGCCTTGCCTATGGGTTGCTGCCTTCAGCCCTCCTCTGAGCTCATGGGACCCTTGTGCCCCTTGTCTGGTCTGGCTTCACGGACCCCACTTTCCTGCCTGTGGTTTCTGTTTGGCAGCTTGAGAGGGGCTCCCCATGTCTCTTCATTGCCTCGAGGCGAGACACCACGCCTCTTCCGTGCACACCTCCATGGATCAGAAGTCACACGCACCTCACACTTTGCTGGTCCATTTGAGACAGAGTTGCTCTTTCCTCTCTTGCAGAGGTGCATGCTGGACTCTGTGGGTCTCCACCCGGGGACTTGCCCTGGGAGCGGGTTGGCCACAGCCCACTTGCCATGTGGCCATCAGCGTCAGGACTCATCCCAAGGGTGGGGGAGACGAGGGCCAAGAGTGAGGATGGGCAACAGAGACTCTCGGGGCGGGCGGCACAGCTGGGGACGGCCATGGTGTTTACAGAAGCAGCAGAACGGCCTTCAGCCGAGAAGGTGTGGGGCGTGCAGGCTGTGTGAGTGTCATGTGTCCAAGAAACTGACACATCCCAGCTGTGGAAATGCAGCTGCTTGGGTTCCCAAGTGAGAAAGGGCATCTATCCACATACGTAAGCCCCGTAATTAATTATGTAACTAGAACAATGATCAGATCAGGGTTTGTCTTGTAAGGTGTTGGAAGAAGCAGGGAGAGCCACAGACTTGTAAAAGACACCCCAGTGGGCATGGGGGCAACGGGCTGGTTTCTGCTTCCCACTTTCCAGAGTTCAGCCTGACCTCAGGCGTCGTGGCCAGTTCCTGCCCTCGGCTCTCTGCCCCCAGTTTTCGGTGAACAGGTGTTCCCGCTGCCCCCAGCCTCCCACCCCCATCTCCAGGCATCCTGTTCGTTTAGAGCATTCCACGCAGAATCTGCAGTAGTTCCTCTCCAAAGGGTGGACGTGGATACAGACAGAGCACCTGCCTCTCTTCAGGACGTGGTCTTCCCTGGGAAGCTGCAATGACCTCCACTCTGCTCTGGCTCCTAGAAACAAGTCTGGTTCAGGGGATTCAGCCAGCCCGTGCCCTGGGCTTCCAGGAGTTCTTGAATCTGTCCTGCCCTGCCTTTGTGCTCCACAGTGCCCCCAATAGGCCTTGCACACATATGTGGATTGAATGCACACAGGAAAGAGTGAATGATGGTCTAGGGTGAGGAGGGTCTCAGAAACTGGCAAGATCTCAAGTTGGGGGAAACCTTATAAAGTGCTCCCTGGAATCCCTCAGGCTGCATGATGGGGTCCCTCTGCCCATGTTTGCTCTGGGTGGGGGGGGGCCTGAGCATAATGCCAGCGTTAGCTGGAGTGTAGGGGGGACCAGCGTGTGGGTGGGGCAGACAGACACTTCGCTGACTGCAGACATTCAGTGGAACCTCAGCCACGGACTGGAAGGCCCCACGGCTCCCCTGAGTCCTCCGCCTGGTGCTCACAGTCTTCCCAGATCCACATAACTGATGACTAATGTGCTCGTTTCTTGTCTCGGCTTCCGGAAATGGGTTCAGACCTGGGGGAGGGTTGGGGTGGAATCCCACGGGCACAAACGTGTGTTGCTTTCCTTTCACGTGTGCTGCTGGTTGTGGCTGAGACTGGCTGTGTCTGAGACCGCCCATTTCTAATAAGAAGACATGGCAGAGAGCCAGACATTCCCCCTGCAAGTGTTGTGGCTGTTAGGAATTTAGTTCCACATTGGGTGGTGTGTCTGGCCAACTCTTCAGAAATCTATGACCTTCAAGGCCTTACATTAGATCAACTAGCAGAGCCTTCTGGAAGTTTGGTGCTGAAGCCACTTTATGCACCGTTCTCTCTGAAATCTCTGAGCCAAAGAGTCAGAGTTCTCCATGGGGCCTGTTTTTATGTTTGGCCAGTTGGAAATTTAGTGAATGGTGTGAATGGAATATTTCATTTAATAAATTGTAGGATTGTTAGTTTCTGTGCCATCCTGAGCCCAAAATATTGAAACCTATGTGTATGGGGTTTAAGGGGATTAAAACATGATTCTATAGATAGAACGTTGCAAACACTGACCCATGTATTTTCACTGTCTGGATCCAGGGAGCAGGAAGCATGAGGGGACATGTGTATCCTCCACTCAGTGTCACGGAGCTTCTGGGGGTGGGGGCAGGAACTAGCTAGAGTCCCTGGCCCTGAAGTCAGGTCTCTGCCACTCCTTCACCCTGCTGGCCCTGTCAGTCACTGTGCCACATCCTTGCATGCTTTCGTCATGTCTGGGATATCCAAAAATATTCCCAAGGCAGAGTGCTCTGAAGGTGGCGTCCTCTCTCCGCCCAGGTGATGCCCTCCAGGCTGGAGCAAAGTCTGGAAGAGTGAGAGTTTGCGTCTTTCTCTGGAGGCCGTGCCAGATCTCCCCCTGCTTTTACACCCTCCTTATTACAGCAGTCACGGTGAGCTTCTAAAATCTTGGGTCGGAGAGGTCATTCTCCTGCTCATCCCTGAAGTGGGGACCCATCTCATTCAGCATAAGGGCCAGAGTCCCTCCCAAGGGCCAGTGGGACCTGTCTCTACATTCCAATCTCACCTCTCCCCACCGTCCTCTCATCCCTCCAGCCTGGCCTCACCCCATACTCATGACCCTTACCTTACTATGTCCCTCCTTCCCACAACACTTACAGTCTTTGAACATACAGATTTTTAACTTATTTGTTATGCTTATTCTTCGTAGATCCTGGTCTGTTTTCGCTCACCAACACATCCCAAGCACTTGGCAGTGTCTGGCCTGTGTTTGTTCAGGTGTGGAATCTTGATGTTTGCATTTGGCTCTGTTGCATCTTATCAGTTCGAGTAAAATCAACAAATGGCAAGGTGCTTTAGCAGATGTCTGATACAACTTTATTGAGATTATTCATGCATTTCTGCATCTCTCTTTATTCTGCATTCTACTTTCCTGAGGTTTATTCTATTTTTCTTCATCTTTTTTCTTAAGTTGGCTGATTAGCTCATTCATTCTCAGACTTCATCCTTTTCTAACATAACACTAATGCTTGGAAACTTTTCTGTTGTATCTGATAAGTCTTGGTATATACTGTTAATTATTGTTCAGTGTTAAGTATTGTTACCCTATAGATTATTTAGAAATGTGTTCTGACCAACCCATTTCCCTTTTTTTTATTCTTATGTTAATTCCCATACATTACATCATTAGTTTTAGATGAAGTGTTCCATGATTCATTGTTTGTGCATAACACCCAGTGCTCCATGCAGAATGTGCCCTCCTCAATACCCACCACCAGGCTAACCCATCCTCCCACACCCCTCCCCTCTAGAACCCTGTTAGTTTTTCAGAGTCCATCGTCTCTCATGGTTCGTCTACCCCTCCGAGTTCCCCCGCTTCATTCTTCCCCTCCCGCTACCTTCTTCTTCTTCTTTTTTTTTTCTTAACATATATTGCATTATTTGTTTCAGAGGTACAGATCTGAGATTCAACAGTCTTGCACAATTCACAGCGCTTACCAGAGCACATACCCTCCCCAGTGTCTATCACCCAGTCACCCCAAAGCTCCCACCCCACCCCCCACTCCAACAACACTCAGTTTGTTTCCTGCGATTAAGAATTCCTCATATCGGGGTGCCTGGGTGGCTCAGTTGGTTAAGCAACTGCCTTCGGCTCAGGTCATGATCCTGGAGTCCCGGGATTGAGTCCCGCATCAAGCTCCCTGCTCGGCAGGGAGTCTGCTTCTCCCTCTGACCCTCCTCCCTCTCATGCTCTCTGTCTTTCATTCTCTCTCTCTCAAATAAAAAAAAAAAAAAAAAAAGAATTCCTCATATCAGTGAGATCATATGATACATGTCTTTCTCTGTTTGACTTATTTCACTCAACATAATACCCTCCAGTTCCATCCACGTCATTGCAAATGGCAAGATCTCATTCCTTTTGATGGCTGCATAATATTCCATTGTATATATATACCACCTCTTCTTTATCCATTCATCTGTCGATGGACATCTTGGCTCTTTCCACAGTTTGGCTATTGTGGACATTGCTGCTATAAACATCGGGGTGCACGTACCCCTTCGGATCCCTACTTTTGTATCTTTGGGGTAAATACCCAGTAGTGCAATTGCTGGATCATATGGTAGCTCTATTTTCAACTTTTTGAGGAACCTCCATACAGTTTTCCAGAGTGGCTGCACCAGCTTGCATTCCCACCAACAGTGTAGGAGGGTTCCCCTTTCTCCGCATCCCCGCCAACATCTGTTGTTTCCTGACTTGTTAATTTTAGCCATTCTGACTGGTGTGAGGTGGTATCTCGTTGAGGTTTTGATTTGGATTTCCCTGATGCTGAGCGATATTGAGCACTTTTTCATGTGTCTGGTGGCCATTTGGATGTCTTCTTTGGAAAAATGTCTGTTCATGTCTTCTGCCCATTTCTTGGTTGGATTCTTTGTTCTTTGGGTGTTGAGTTTGATGAGTTCTTTATAGATTTTGGATACTAGCCCTTTATGTGATATGTCATTTGCAAATATCTTCTCCCATTCTGTTGGTTGTCTTTTGGTTTTGTTGACTGTTTCCTTGGCTTTGCAAAAGCTTTTTATCTTGATGAAGTCCCAATAGTTCATTTTTGCCCTTGCTTCCCTTGCCTTTGGCGATGTTTCTAGGAAGAAGTTGCTTCGGCTGAGGTCAAAGAGGTTGCTGCCTGTGTTCTCCATTTGGATTTTGATGCACTCCTGTCTCACATTGAGGTCTTTCAACCATTTGGAGTCTATTTTTGTGTGTGGTGTAAGGAAATGGTCCAGTTTCATTCTTCTGCATGTGGCTATCCAATTTTCCCAACACCATTTTTTGAAGAGACCGTCTTTGTTCCATTGGACATTTTTTCCTGCTTTGTCAAAGATGAGTTGACCATAGAGTTGAGGGTCCATTTCTGGGCTCTCTATTCTGTTCCATTGATCTATGTGTCTGTTTTTGTGCCAGTGCCATGCTGTCTTGATGATGACAGCTTTGTAATAGAGCTTGAAGCTCTGTAATAGAGCTTGAAGTCTGGAAGTCTGGAAGCAAAGCCGGCTTTGCTTTTCTTTTTCAACATTCCTCTGGCTATGCGGGGTCTTTTCTGGTTCCATACAAATTTTAGGATGATTTGTTCCATTTCTTTGAAAAAAGTGGATGGTATTTTGATGGGGATTGCATTGAATGTGTAGATTGCTCTAGGTAGCATTGACATCTTCACAATATTTGTTCTTCCAATCCATGAGCATGGCACGTTTTTCCATTTCTTTGTGCCTTCCTCAATTTCTTTCATGAGTATTTTAGAGTTTTCTGAGTACAGATCCTTTTTCTCTTTGGTTAGATTTATTCCTAGGTATCTTATGGTTTTGGGTGCAATTGTAAATGGGATGGACTCCTTAATTTCTCTTTCTTCTGTCTTGTTGGTGTATAGGAATGCCACTAATTTCTGTGCATTGATTTTATATCCTGCCACTTGACTGAATTCCTGTATGAGTTCTAGCAGTTTTGGGGTGGAGTCTTTTGGGTTTTCCACATAAAATATCATATCATCTGCAAAGAGTGAGAGTTTGAATTCTTCTTTGCCAATTTGGATGCCTTTGATTTCTTTTTGTTGTCTGATTGCTGTGGCTAGGACTTCCAATACTATGTTGAATAGCAGTGGTGATAGTGGACATCCCTGCCGCATTCCTGACCTTAGGGGGAAAGCTCTCAGTTTTTCCCCATTGAGAATGATATTCGCTGTAGGTTTTTCATAGATGGCTTTTATGATATTGAGGTATGTACCCTCTATGCCTATACTCTGAAGAGTTTTGATCAAGAAAGGATGCTGTACTTTGTCAAAAGCTTTTTCTGCATCTATTGAGAGGATCATATGATTCTTGTTCTTTCTTTTGTTAATGTATTGTATCACATTGATTGATTTGTGGATGTTGAACCAACCTGGCAGCCCAGGGATAAATCCCACTTGGTCGTGGTGAATAATCCTTTTAATGTACTGTTGGATCCTATTGGCTAGTATTTTGGTGAGAATTTTTGCATCCATGTTCATCAGGGATATTGGTCTGTAATTCTCCTTTTTGATGGGGTCAAAAAATGAGTTTGGAAGTTTTCCTTCCGTTTCTATTTTTTGGAACAGTTTCAGAAGAATAGGTATTAATTCTTCTTGAAATGTTTGGTAGAATTCCCCTGGGAAGCCATCTGGCCCTGGGCTTTTGTTTTTTGGGAGATTTTTGATGACTGCTTCAATTTCCTTAGTGGTTATAGGTCTGTTCAGGTTTTCTATTTCATCCTGGTTCAGTTTTGGTAGTGGATACATCTCTAGGAATGCATCCATCTCTTCCAGGTTATCTAATTTGCTGGCATAGAGTTGCTCATAATATGTTCTTAGAATTGTTTGTATTTCTTTGGTGTTGGTTGTGATCTCTCCTCTTTCATTCATGATTTTGTGGATTTGGGTCATTTCTCTTTTCTTTTTGATAAGTCTGGCCAGGGGTTTATGAATCTTGTTAATTCTTTCAAAGAACCAGCTCCTAGTTTTGTTGATCTGTTCTACTGTTCTTTTAGTTTCTATTTCATTGATTTCTGCTCTGATCTTTATTATTTCTCTTCTCCTGCTGGGTTTAGGCTTTATTTGCTGTTCTTTCTCCAGCTCCTTTAGGTGTAGGGTTAGGTTGTGTACTTGAGACCTTTCTTGTTTCTTGAGAAACGCTTGTATTGCTATATACTTTCCTCTTAGGACTGCCTTTGCTGCATCCGAAAGATTTTGAATAGTTGTGTTTTCATTTTCATTGGTTTCCATGTATTTTTTAAATTCTTCTTTAATTTCCTGGTTGACCCATTCATTCTTCAGTAGGATGCTCTTTAGCCTCCATGTATTTGAGTTCTTTTCGACTTTCCTCTTGTGATTGAGTTCTAGTTTCAAAGCATTGTGGTCTGAAAATAGGCAGGGAATGATCCCAATCTTTTGGTACCAGTTGAGACCTGATTTATGACCTAGGATGTGATCTATTCTGGAGAATGTTCCATGGGCACTAGAGAAGAATGTGTATTCCGTTGCTTTGGGATGGAATGTTCTGAATATGTCTGTAAAGTCCATTTGGTCCAGTGTGTCATTTAAAGTCTTTATTTCCTTGTTGATCTTTTGCTTAGACGATCTGTCCATTTCAGTGACGGGGGTGTTAAAGTCCCCCACTATTATTGTATTGTTGTCGATGTGTTTCTTTGCTTTTGTTATTGATTGCCTTATATAATTGGCTGCTCCCATGTTAGGGGCATAGATATTTACAATTGTTAGATCTTCTTGTTGGATAGATCCTTTAAGTAGGATATAGTGTCCTTCCTCATCTCTTATTACAGTCTTTGGTTTAAAATCTAACTTGTCTGATATAAGGATTGCCACCCCAGCTTTCTTTTGGTGTCCATTAGCATGGTAAATGGTTTTCCACCCCCTCACTTTCAATCTGGGGGTGTCTTTGGTTCTAAAATGAGTCTCTTGCAGACAGCATATCGATGGGTCTTGTTTTTTAATCCAGTCTGATAGCCTGTGTCTTTTGATTGGGGCATTGAGCCCATTTACATTCAGGGTAACTATTGAAAGATAGGAATTTAGTGCCATTGTATTGCATGTAAGGTGACTGTTACCATATATTGTCTGTGTTCCTTTCTGGTCTATGTTGCTTTTAGGCTCTCTTTTGCGTAGAGGACCCCTTTCAAGATTTCCTGTAGGGCTGGTTTTGTGTTTGCAAATTCCTTTAGTTTTTGTTTGTCCTGGAAGCTTTTTATCTCTCCTTCAATTTACAATAACAGCCTAGCTGGATAGAGTATTCTTGGCTGCATATTTTTCTCATGTAGTGCTCTGAATATATCCTGCCAGTCCTTTCTGGCCTGCCAGGTCTCTGTGGATAGGTCTGTTGCCAATCTAATGTTTCTACCCTTGTAGGTTACATATCTCTTCTCTCGAGTTGCTTTCAGGATTTTCTCTTTGTCTATGAAACTCGTAAGTTTTACTATTAGATGTCGGGGAGTTGACCTATTTTTATTGATTTTGAGAGGGGTTCTCTGTGCTTCCTGGATTTTCATGCCTGTTTCCTTTCCCAAATTAGGGAAGTTCTCTGCTATAATTTGCTCCAGTATACCTTCTGCCCCTCTCTCTCTTTCTTCTTCTTCTGGGATCCCAATTATTCTAATGTTGTTTCATCTTATGGTATCGCTTATCTCTCGAATTCTGCCCTCGTGATCCAGTAGTTGTTTATCTCTCTTTTTCTCAGCTTCTTTATTTTCCATCATTTCATCTTCTATATTACTGATTCTCTCTTCTGCCTCATTTATTCTAGCACTTAGCACCCCCATTTTTGATTGCACCTCATTAATAGCCTTTTTGATTTCTACTTGGTTGGATTTTAGTTCTTTTACTTCTCCAGAAAGGGTTTCTCTAATAACTTCCATATTTTTTTCAAGCCCAGCTAGTATCTTTAAAGTGATGATTCTGAACTCTAGATCTGACATTGTACTAATGTCCGTATTGAGTAGGTCCCTGGCAGTCGGTACTACCTCTAGTTCTTTTTGTTGAGGTGATTTTTTCCGTCTTGTCATTTTGTGTAGAGGAGAATAGATTAATGAGAGAACAAAATGCTAGCAGAGTAACCACGTCCCCAGAAAATATACTCTAAACAAATCAGAAAAGACCTGAAGCAGTGGAAAAAGAAACGGAAAGAGAGAAAAAAGAAAAAGAAAAAAAAAAAAAGAAAAAGATAAAGATAAAAACAAAAACAAACAAAACAAAACAGCAACAACAACAAAAAAAAACCAGAATGTGATCAAATATGATCAGGCTGGTATATAGATCAGTGCCGCACACTAGATTTGGGGTGTATTTTGGTCTTTTAGAAGAAAGTGCCTCCCAAAATTTTAAAGAAAGAAAAACTTATATATGTACAAAAATAAGGGTTGATATGATGAAGGGATGGAATATGACTGTAAAGATGGAAATTTTAAAAAATCTTATAAAAGGAATTGATAAGAAGTTGTTTGAAAAAAGAAAGAAGAGGATTTAAAAAAAAAAAGAAAAAAAAAGGGAGAGAATGTGATCAGGCAGGGGAATAGAAAACACCATATACTAGAGATTTAGGGTATATTTTAATCTGTTAGAAAAATCTATCTCAAAATTTTAAAGAGAGAACAACTTATATATATAAGCCAAAAATACGGGTAACTACTCTGAAGTGATAGAATATGACTCTAAAAATCAAAAATAAAATTTTTTTTTAAAATGTGATTGATAAGATGATGGCTGAAATAGGGAAAAAGAAAAATTCAAAAAAAAAAGAAAAAAAAAGAAAAAAGACAGTTAAAATAAATTAACTTTGAAAAACTAAAGAATCATGGTAAAAAAGCCATGAATTCTATGTGCAGTATTCCCCTAGCGCTGGATTTCTGCCGTTTTCCTTGATCGGTAAACTTGGTCTTGGCTGGCTGTTCTCGCTGATCTTCTGGGGAGGGGCCTATTGCCGGGGTTTCCAAATGTCTTTGCCGGAGGCGGAATTGCCCCGCCCTTGCCCCCTCCCGGCTAAGTAATCTGCTCGGGTTTGCTCTCCGCGGCTTTTGTTCCCTGCGAGCTTTCCATACAGCTTTGGAGGCAGAGAGTGAAAATGGCGGCCTCCCAATCTCCGCCCCGGAAGAGCCGAGAACTCGGGGCCCCACTTCTCAGTGAGCCCCCAGAGAAAAGCTGTCAGTCACTCCCAGATCCCCGGTCTCCGGCCGCACTCCGTGCTCACCCGGCCTGCGACCGCGCGCCTCTATCTCTGGCACCCGACCCCGGGTGGAGTCTCCAAACCCAGCAGATCCCTGCGGTGCACTCCCGCTTGGCTCCTCCCGGGGGAGGAAGGGGAGTCTCCCCGGATCTGCCGCTTGTTGGGTCCCTGCTGGAGGAGCAGGGGCCCGACTGTGCCGCGGATCATGGTTTATGGCAACCCCGAGCTGAGAGCCCGTGCCTCGGCTCCGTCTCTGCAGCCAGCTTCCCTGCTCCGATACCTGGGAGCTCTGCCACACTCAGGCACTCCCGGTCTTTCTGTGACCCCAAGGGTCCTGAGACCACACTGTCCCGGAGGGTTCCACCCCCCACTTAGCCACCAGAGTGATGTCCCTCAGCGGAGCAGACTTTTAAAAGTTC